>NW_026622997.1:20906666-21209696 GCF_023065955.2 Ursus arctos
AGTCAGTCCATGTAGCTTTATCAACAAAGGAACACACGTACAACACTTGGGGAAGCATTCATATTACCCAAAAGTTACATCCAATCTTTATCTCTGTAAAATATTTTAGAATCTTGTCTAACTTACAAAGGTAGACACAGACATTGTTTTGTTCATTCAATTCATTCAATCGATACTTACTGATCACACACTACGTGTCAGGCAAGGAACAGTGGGGAGACAGCAGAAACAAGTTCCTGCTCTCTGGGAGCAAACACACCAGTAAATAGAATATGAACACGTAATATGGTGATTCAATGCTATGAACAAAAATAAAGCAGCGGAGCAAAATGGGTATTTTATATAAGCAAAGACCTAGCCATGCAAATTTCTAGTGAACTATTATAGACTGAGGGAACAAAAAGTGTAAAGTCTTAAATATAGGACTGTCCTTGGCACATGCTGTCTAAGGTTCTGGTAACCTTAATAAATACAAAATCTAATAAGCCTTAAATAACTATTTGAATCTTTTACAATTCCTCTTTAATCATATATGTGTGCATGTGTATGTGTGTGAACCTATGTGTGATCCTCTGTTCTGTAGCTTATATACCTATCTAGTCACTATAAAAGGACTAAAACAGGGGATCTCAAATTAAAGTCTTCAAATCAGCAGCACTGGTGTCACCTTTGAGCAAGTGAGAAATGCAAATGTGTTTTAACAAGCTCTTGAGGTGATTGATTCTCGTGCAAATTAAAGTTTGAGAACCAGTGTACTAAAATCATCTAAAATTCAGGGACCTGTTTCCCAATTAAGGCCATGGTAAACATAATTGTCGTACAAGTTTCACTATGATATAAAGTTTTTACCTAAAAGATCACCCTATTTCTATGACTATCTTATTATCGAATATGTCATACCATTATATTAATTTTGTAAATACCTACTTTATAATATCAACTCTGAAAATCAAACCAGCAATAAACATAAAAGCCTATTTTTGAAACTATTTCCAGTGTAAAAGACTTATTTAACACACTTCATTATATTAAATAACCAACTACCAGATTTTAGAATTTTTAAAAACTGTTAGGGAAACTAGAAATCTGATTATGCACAGAACTGGGTAAACTATAAAAAGATAAGGGACTTTGTCTACCAAAGAGACTTGGAGAGGTACTTCCCTGCCTAGCAATTTTTTTTTAAGAGTTTTAAAGTACCAACAGATACTTCAGCCACTAAACGGGAAAATGAGAGTGAAGAAAGTAGAAAAGGGGAAAAGTAGTTTTCTTATGGAAGAAAAAGCTCCTCTGATGGCTATTACTAAAGGTCTACATTTTCTGGAGTTCTTAAGAGAAATGTTTCAGGTCTTTATGGGAATGAGGCAAATCAGCTTCCTACATGGACCTGAAGAAAAACCACTTTATGATATTAAGTGGAAAAAAACCAAACAAACCAACCTTGACAAGGAAAGAGAGGTACACGGAGTAAAGGTCTACTAAGGGTGTGAATATTTAAGTCCTACTTTACCAGATTAACTTCTCTACTTTCAGAGGCTTCAGTGGTAAGCAAAACTGCCACCATTATAACTTGATGTCAGTTTTCCACAGAAAACCTTCTCTGATCCTCCAAGTCTGGGACAGTCACCCCCTTATATGCACCACTAGTGCCCTGTACTCTCTCCACGATGGCCATCTGTCAAGCAGGACAGTAAGTAGTCTGTCCGCTGGCTCCACTGGGGCAGCATCTCTGAGGGCAGGCACGCTCTGTACGGCGCACAGGTGAGCTGATGCACTGTTTTAATCTACTACAACTGCAATAAAAGAAAAAGAACCCTTTCCACAACTGCACTGCTCAACCAATCTCTTATGCCCACATAAGAACATTCTGTGCAAACTGCTACAAACGACTTCAGCAAATCTAGAATTCAAAATTAATACATTTTCTTGGTGTAATAGTTTCACCTTAAGAAAATATAATTTTTGGGGGCGCCTGGGTGGCACAGCGGTTAAGGGTCTGCCTTCGGCTCAGGGCATGATCCCGGTGTTATGGGATCGAGCCCCACATCAGGCTCCTCTGCTATGAGCCTGGTTCTTCCTCTCCCACTCCCCCTGCTTGTGTTCCCTCTCTCGCTGGCTGTCTCTATCTCTGTCGAATAAATAAATAAAATCTTAAAAAAAAAAAAAAAGAAAAGAAAATATAATTTTTGTTCCCATACTAATAGCCCTTCCTCCAAAAAAACAACTTGTGAAAGCTATCCAAGAGTATGGGAAAACTGAACCATTCTCTGGAATGACAAATAACACAAAGCCAACTAAAAGGTAACCAAAGAAAGTAAAATGATGAGCTTAGAAAAATCAACAAAACAAATGGGGCATTAAAATTTTTTAAATACTCCTTATAACCCTAAAGAAAAGTCTACACTAGGTAATCATAAATAATGAACTTAATTTCAAAGATTAAGAGTGAATCTTTAAATGTGGACTGAGTTTTTTCTTTCCAAGAACTAAGGGTTCTTCATTTGGCAAAACATGGCAAAAAAAAAAAAAAATGTCAAAAATACCACTGATATTTACAATAAATAATCTGGGGGCCGGAAGTAAACCCAATTCAACACTAAATACACATGAAGCACATTCGATGTGTAAGACACCGTGACTATATGAGCTTTTCAAATTTCTTTTAACCAGCGTTAAAGGATTAATGAAAGAGGGTGGAGATGGGGCAAGGCTCTTCCACAATCCTAACTCAGAACTTGTTTGTCATGAAAAAGACATTCTTTTCTTGTGTATCTTTTCACCAATTTGTAATCTCAGAATTACCAGAGACATCTTTCCTACATGGCCAACTCCTTACCGTGACTATATAGTCTTTCCTCTCCTTACATAAGGCTCTCTATTCCTATTAGTTTTTAGTTTTCTTGACTTCTGCTCAACTCTCTTTTTCTCCACATTATCCTCCGTTAAACAGTAGTATTCAGACTGTAAAATCTCCTTTCTCAAATAACTTCACTGGATCTCTAACTATAAATATCAAACATAATCTATCCTCAGTTCTTTTTTTTTTAAGATTTTACTTATCTGAGAGAGAGAAAGAGAGCACGCGCATGCACGCGTCTACAGGAACCAGAGAACACAAGCGAGAGAGGGCCAGAGGGATAGGGAGAAGAAGGCTCCCCACTGAGCAGGGAGTCCAATATGGGGCTTGATCCCAGGACCCTGAGATCATGAACTGAACCAAGGCAGATGCTTAACCGACTGAGCCACCAGACACCCCAATTCATCTTCTGTTTTGGTTTCTAACTGCTCTTTTGGCTGCCTTTATTTTGTTGAGACCTGTCACTTCCTTTTCTTCCAGGGTTCTGTGCACACTGTCCTTACCCACTGAACTCCCATGTCACTAGGCTCTCCTTTCCAAACTTTGAAAGTCTTACTTCACAGTTTCCCTAATCAGTTTTCCCCCTTGCTCCCTCCAAGCCCAAATGAGGAAGGGCTAAGAACCCAAGACTTCACATGAGACTTAAAGAATATCTAATGATAAAAACATCTTAAATGCTAAGTAGTAAAAATCTAGATGCCATCATAATCTTTCAGTTATTTCCAGTTTTATAATATATCTATTCTAACATTAATTTTAACAATGCATTTCTATTATAACTTTAACACAGCTATTTCCACGAGCGAAAAAAGTAATGAAGTATTCAAATTCTAACGCAGTTATATTGAATCTGGTTTCAATAATCCGAATTTAACTTCCAAATCTAAGCTACTTTCTGTCGTATTTTACAACCTACAGATAGTCATTCAGCAGCCAAGGTTCTCCTATCCACAGTCCAAATCCTGCTAGCCACTTAAAATCCATACTTTTCATGTCTCTGCTCAACCTCAAGAGATGAAGCCACAAAAAACATGAGCACAAAAATTATGCTGGCTAAAAAAATTCTAAGTTACAATTGGCCACAAATTTCAACCTCCTTCAAAACTCTGCCCTAATGCAGTAAGAGAAACACGACTGGCTTAGTCTCTTATTTTTAGTTATCCATATTATAGAGCTGGTATTAATAGATAATTAAAAGTAATCAAACAAGGACAAGAAAAGGAATCCCTAAATCCTTTCAAACTAGCCATTGAAGACCAAATAAAGCCCAAAGCAGTTTAACCCCCTAAAAGTTACCTACAAGATATTGTCACTTTTCTTAAATAATCTATTTGAAAACTGGATTTAAGAGTTTATTTTTTAAATCACACTATGAAGATCAGCAAAACCAAGCAAACTGAAACATTTATGGACAGGAAAGGCACTCTACCATCCTGTTTCTGACAGTAAACACAGTAAATTGTGTCTTGTGGCAAGACTTTAAATCAGGCTACCTAACACAGAAGAACCTTAAAAATATATTACAACCAGGACAAGTTAAGTAGCTACAAAGAAAACATCTCTAAAAACACGAGTTCATTACATCTTAATAATACTCTGTGCCTAACGAAAATGGTTTTAATTAATGACCTCAGACCAAAGTCTTCATTTTACTTCAAACTAATATACACCGGCCTCATCACGGAACTTTCTGGGATATGGAGACAATCCCTGGGCTCTGTTGTCATTTATTTTATTAGAAACATTGGTACATGAATTGATAAAATACGACATGCAAGGGCCTCTCATCACAAACAAAAAAAACGACTATGCATTAAACAACTTAATACTTGGATTTATTCTCCTCTGTACACTCAATGACTGACATTTCTATGAAGACAATGTGTTCGAAAATAAGTACTTAAGAGGGTAACAGTTTAACGTCTGGCCTCGTCACCGGGTAAACAAGGCCCTAAATCCAATATAGGCCTATAAAAGATTGAACTTGGGTACGTAAAGGGAAAAATCTCTAAGAGGCAGCAAAATTCAGAGACAAACATGTATATCAAAAGGCTGTACTTAGAGCACCTGGGTGGCTCAGTTGGTTAAGCAACTGCCTTCGGCTCAGGTTGTGATCCCAGAGTCCTGGAATCCAGTCCCACATCAAGTCCCATATCGGGCTCCCTCTGCTCTATGGGGAGCCTGCTTCTTGAGCTCTCTGCCTGCCACTCCCCCTGCTTGTGCTCTGTCAAATACATAAAATCTTTAAAAAAACAAACAAAAGGTTGTATTTAATAGCAACAATTTCATATGAGTCCTTATTACACATATGCCAGGTCCTGTTATAAGAGATTTACTTGTCTCATTTAACCCTCACGACAATTTCCATTATACAGACACATAAATTAAGCAGAGAGAATTTAAATAACTTCTTTAAGTCCTGGCAGAACAGAACTCAAACCCAGATGCTCTAATTCCATTATATGTACATTTTTTCCCTACCAGCTATTTCCAATTCTATTTCCACTGATAGTATTTAACATCTAAAATAAAGCAAATAGGGGTGCCTGGGTGGATCAGTCGGCTGAGTACCTGACTCTTGGTTTCGGCTCAGGTCCTGATCTTAGCACCGTGAGATTGAGCCACGAGTAGGCTCCATGAACAGCGCGGAGTCTGCTTGAGATTCTCTCTCCCTCTCCCTCTGCCCCTCCCGCTCGTGCTCACTTGCTCTGTCTCTCTCTAAAGCAAATAAAGATATCAAAGTAAAGGCAAAACTACTTGGTGACTTCTGGAATGACTTAAGTGTTCTATGTCTAAATACCATTCCTTTTCAAAACTGAGAATACTTCTTCCCCATCAGATCCCAAGTGGGACATATTGGGAGAAAGTATCATATAAAAACGACCAAAGGAAAAAAATCCTAAACTACCACATAAACCAGGGTTAGGCAAACCATGATCTGTGGGCCAAATTCAGCCCTCACCTGTTTTTACACATGCCTCAGGCTAAGAAAGATTCTTAAACTTTTAAAGGGTTGTAAAAACAAAACAAAGAACTTGGGGGCAACAAAGCCTAAAATATTTACTATCTGGCCCTTTATAAAAAAAAGTTTGCGGACTCCTGATCTAAGCTACTCAATATAGGGGTTCCCTCCTTTTTCTAAAATAGCTAAATGCAAAAACCAACTTGGTGTAAAACAAACTACATCCAGGCAGATAAAACGAGTGGATACCCTCAGCTCCAAACCAGAAGACAAAAACCTCTTAAACACACCCCCCAAAAAAGGGGGCAAAAATAAGTAATTCCCTCTCACCAGGAGGTGGCAGTAGACTCTTTCCAAGGCAAGGTTTCGGTTTGCCCATGGGCTCAAGTTTTTTGTGGTGGCTATTAAGAAAAGCTTCATAGCCACAGCTGACCTCCTGGGCCTGACAATCTGCACAAGAAGTGGGAAAGGAAGCTGAAGGGGTGGCAAAAACAAAACTAACCACATCATCTTTAGCGAGCTGTTCACTCCCAACTAGAAAAATGATACCATTTCCTAAAGGCATCTGGGCTGAGTTAGAGTAGTACAGAAGGCAAGTGAAAATGATCGACTTACAATATTCGGGGCTGTTCTTCATTTTTGCTTCTACAATTCTCTAAGTTACTACCTTTCAGTTAGTTGAGTAAGACAATGGATTTCTGTCTCCAAACTTCAAACAAGATGGCATTTTAAGGATCAGAAGTTAAAAGGAAAAAATGTAATCTTTAGAGGTACCTCAGCAGAGCTAAACCAGAAGTCAAAACAGGAAATTACAAATCAGTAGAACGCATGCAAAAGTTGCAGGTACTGCATGACTGCACAAGCTAATTGGCCTGACAGGCAATGGCAAACATCCATGAAATAACAGTGCCAGACCTCTCATTCTTATTCCAACCCTCTACTACGCAACCAAAAACTTCATTTTTGCCCAGAAACCCTTAGACACTTAATCAAATAACATTAGTATAAAACATGCCATGTCATGAAGCTCCTTGCTATTCATGATGACTCAGCAGCTGCTGCAAAACACAGAGGTGACAGCATAAGACAGTAGGCAGCAAGCAGGTCGTCTACAAGTCCACAAAAGTTCCAGCAAGGACTACAGACAGTCTTTATTTTAAGATTTTAAAAACTGAACATTTTTTGGTATACTCCTGGATACTTTGGTAGTTTCTGCCAATATTAAGTAACACTGGCAGTGTTGATCAAGAAATCCCAAACATCTTTAATCACAATCCAAAAGCTAAAATGTATTTTCTTCTTCAGTTAAATGGCTAGGACAAGAAGCTAAAAGTATTTTAGATAGGGAGAAATGATAAATTAGCAAACTCTAAAACAAAACTAAACAGCCTAAAATCATATCAGCTCAAAGACAACTTGGATCATAGGTATTATGATGTTAAGGCATCATCTCCCCAAAATTAGATTTCTATGTAAGTACATTTAAAAATAAGCTGTCATTGTAACTTCTGCCACCTGGAATATATTAGCTCCTTTCTAAACTCTGTCTAGACCATCCAATATATGTATTTAAAACATTCCACTTTTTATATAGTAACTTTCTTTTAAGAAGATCTAAGAAAGCACTCAGACATTTATTCTTCAGGAGAAACAGAAAGCATGTGTGTCTAACTTCCATTCTACAAAAGGATTAGGTTAAACGGCCAGGCGTGTGACCTGAATTCTAATCTTAAATTTGCCTGCAAGTACCCCTGGTTCCTCACAAAGAAATCTGAAAAACCAATCACTTTCTGTGTGTATCTGGGGAAAAACTAGTGGGAGGTAAAAGTAATGTCAAAACTTCTAACCATTAGTAGAGAGCTACTTAATACTGTAAATCACCATTTTTACTATTTAAAAAAAAAATCCCCCAAATTTTTACTTTAAAAGTTTCATTTTTTAATGATACAATTTAACACCATCACCAAACATGCTATTCAAAAGCCATCATCATCCAGAATAAAGCAATCTAGGAATTCTACCTTTAACAGGATGCAACAAGTTAACAGATCTTTTTGCTATACTTTTGTTTTTTAACAAGTTTAAGACACACACTTACCTGTACCTTAGTCTCGCTGAGAAGTTTTGTGACTTTTATTAAAATAAATTTTTAACAGTTTCCTATTCAATTCCCATAACAAGTAAGAGTTTTTTAAAAATCGGATTTTCTCAAAATCCAATGTCTCATAGAATAAACTTCTATTCATAATTTCAAACACCCATGAGTGCACAAGGTGGTTAATTATAAGACCACCAACATCCCTGGGTGTCAAAAGTACCTAAACTTCTAGAATACGCCCCGTAATGTTAAAATATTTCGCGCATGAGATCAGAACTGGAGTCCCGGTCAACTGTGCATAACAGCCAATTCTAGCCTCCAAAATAAAATGGTGGGGGGGGAGGACAGAAGAAGGAAGGGAAGAGTCTCGCAGCGCAGAAAAGACGTAAGGGTGGAGAGGGACTTTCAAAATGCCCCAAGGCCTAGGTAACTATAACCCGGTTATGGGGGGGGGAATCTAAGCAGATGCTCTCAGATCGAAGGACACCGGCAAGGGAGACGCGGCATTAAAAGGATGAAACAAAGTTATTCCACTTTCTGTGTAACAGCGCCCCATCCCCACCCCCGGGTGCCTCGGAAGCAGACTGCCTGGGACAGCCCCCTCCCCACACAAACTGAAACGCGGGAGACTAGAAAACAGCAAGCGTACGAACCTCCAGCCACATCTCCTCCTTTCTCCTTCGAGAGGACGTGAGTAATACCCTCAAACCCCCCAGTCCCCGCCAAAAACGAAAGAAATGCGCGCATCGGAGGCCTAGAACTTCCGTTCCCGCCCTACGCCTGTCTGGGGAAGCCCCTGACCCAGAAGGAATGGGGGGAGGCGGCCCGAACCACACGTGTGTGCCGCAAAGATGGGCCTATCTCAGCCCACTTCCCGTCGCCACCCCAGCGGCCTGAGATCCCGCCGCCTAGCTCGGGCCTTTCCTCAGGCCCTACCGTCCGCTCCACGTGGAGCGCCAGGGCCCCTCACCGCCTCTTCCCTCCCGCCGAGTTACCGACCCGCTGAGACACCACCGCGTCGGGGTCCCGTACCTGGTGCTGTTGTCGCCCCTGCTGGTAAGGCTTAATTGGCCCCTGGTGGCAACGCCGCGTCCGGATCTTGCCGCCACCGCCCCCTCCTATTCCTCCGGCTCCCGAGGCCATGGCGGGGCCTCCGCTGCTTCCCGCTTCGAGGCGGGTAAGGGGGCGGGAGAGGCAGAGGTGGCGGCCTTAGAGCCCCCCCCGCCCGGCCCCAGCCCAAAAGTCCGCCTTCGCTGCCCACACACTGGAGCACAGGCACACCAGGAGCCGCGAGGTTTCGAGCAGGAGTGGAGAGAAAATGCGCGCTGGCAGCAGGGAAGGCGGTGGCGGCGACAGAGGCCGAGGAGCTGGCTCCGGTCCGGCAGCCTCCCGCGGACCCCCGCCTCTGTGTATGTCACGGTCTCTATGGAGATCCCCCGCAGAGGACAGAGCGAGCCGCTCCAGGCGCTACTTAGGCCTAACTCGACCGCCGGCTGATGGGGATTCTTCCGTCGCCCTAGCCGTAGCTGCCGCAGTTGAAGCCGCCGGCGCCGCCCGCCTACCCCTCCCCTCTGCGCACAGCGCCCGCCCCGCCGTCGTCGTCGTCCCTGCAGTCGCCGCCGCTATTGCGCCTATTGCCGCTGCTAAGGCCGCCGCCGCGGTCGCGAGCCAGAACGCCGTCACTCGTCAGCGCCCGACGCGCTTGCATCATCACACTGCGACCAAGTGATAGGCCAAGAGGAAGGGAGGGCCGGTCGAACCCGCGCTCTCGGCCGCGTGGCACGCTGGGAAGAGTAGTTCAGCGGAAGAACGCGAGTTCTCGGAAAGCAGGACGCGGAAGGAGATCCGCGGAGCCGCGCAGAGGCACAAAGCCGAGAGCTCCGTTCTTTTTACTGCACTTAGCTGTAAACTTAGACTTTGAAAGAGGCGTTCAACGTAAAAACAATAACCTCCTTTCACTCTACTTCACCATCGATTGGTAAAGCGGGCGGGTAGTAAAATCAAAAACAGGAGCTAATACCGAATAATTTTTTTAAATGATTGAAAAACAAAGTCCGAGACTTCACAGGCTGAAGCAGACTTAGAAAATGTATATAGTTTCATTAATGTCCATTAACATATAAGGGCTTTGCTATCAAACACGAAGGCTGGAATTCTGGTTCCACCACTCTGTAGCTTGACCTTGGACAAGTTAAAACTTCTTCCTCTCTAAAATGGGAACCTTAAAATCCACGGTATAGAGCTGTTGTGATCATTTCTGTAGAGTACTTAGTACCTGTCCTGGCATACAAGAAATACAATGGTTACAATTATTACCCACGCGGTAAGCTTACATTAGAGGAAAGTGGTAGGTTACCAGTAATAAAAGTATACATATATTTGCTCCGAATAGAAAGCATTATATTTAGGAAAGATCAAAGACTGAACCCACAAAGAATAAAGATTGTAGTAATTGACCGTTAGAAAGGGCTTGGTGGTCACATGGTCCAGACCTTCCATTCAACCAACAGGACAGGAGTTGAGAGAATGAAGGTGGCACCTTCAAGCCAGGCAAAGCCACGACTATAACCCAATTTTTCTTTAAGAGTAGAAACAAGTACCCAAATGAGTAGGGGGGGAAATCAACTAAAAAACACAAAGAACCCACATAGATTTAGTGTTCCATTTGAGAAAATTGATTTTAAAGCTTAATAACAGCTTTGGACTCAGACTTAACTTCAAATCTATCACTTACTAGCTGTGTAGCCTTGGGAAAGTTACTGGTCCTCTTTCTAAGCTTCAGTTTCCTCATCTGCAAATAGAATGAATATTTACCTCAACAGCGTGGTGGTTCTGATGAAAGCATTAATGTATGTATAGCTCATAATAATTGCTTAGAGAGAAAGCATGTAATATCCAGCTATCAGATACAAATTAACACTAAGATGTTCATACCATCTCCACCACCAAACTGTGCAATTCAAATCACTCTATAAATCATGTAAGTCAAATTGTGAAACCAAACTCACAGTACCTTGGATTTTGTATACCTTTCAGCACCTAAAGAAACATGCTGTATCATGCATAGGTTTATAGAGCTAATGGCTTTCAGTGGTACTTCTGACAATAATCACCAATACTGTAAAAAGTTGTCAAATATGACAGGCAAAATTAATCTACTTCCTCTTCTGCTTCCTGGTCCTCCTACCTCTGTGCCCCCCCCCTCCACCAGTAACTCCCTACTAGACCCCTCAGGTATACATACTCTTTCCCCTGAAGCACCTCATCCTTTTTAAATACAATTGTTTCTCTTTCACAGTTCTTAGCTGGGTGATTGACGAGCAGAGCAAAGTAGTTCCTAATAAGCTAACAATTGGGGAAGATCTGTACCTGAATCTTTCATTGGGCTGCATACAGACAAGATGGAACTGTAGCCTTATCTCATTTTTCCTCTTCACCCTACCAGACTCAGAATTTCCAGCACAGGAGAGTGACCTGGCTGGGACTCAAAAGTCACCCCTTTCTTGGTGGTTTGTTATTTGATGTGTGTGTGGGACAGCCTGCATATCCAAGCTTTGATAGGGACCCATGAAAGAGCCGTGCCAAAATAAGACGAAACTCCAGAATAGAAAATTGGTAGGAATTGGGGCGCCTGGGTGGCTCATTCGGTTAAGCGTCTGCATTTAGCTCAGGTCATGATCCCAGGGTCCTGGGATCAAGCCCCACATCAGGCTCCCTGGCCAGCGGGGAGTCTGCTTCTCTTTCTGCCCCTCTCTCATGCTCTCGCGCTCTCTCTTTCTCTCTCTCAAATGAAATAAATAAAATCTTTATTTAAAAAAAGAAAATTGGTAGAATTGAGGATGTATGGAAAAATCCACATCCCCCTTTAGCCTTGATCTCAATTATTTATCCCATTTTACAGTTATTTCTTTGAAGTAAAACAGTATTTGAGGGAAGAATAATACATTATTCCCACTTTCATGTTACTGAGTTATTTGAAATGTTACCAGGCTTAACAGCAGAGAAAAAATAGAAGGCAAGAAGAAATTCACATTCAAAACTTCCTACAGCCTAATTTTACCCTGAAATAGTATCAGCCTCACTGTGGGATGAAGTAACTTCTTGTGCATAGTTTGGGATTCAAAAATAACATTGTTTCTATGCTGAAATTCAGTTTGGAGTTACAAATCACCAAACCTAGAGTTCCTCATACATTTTTGGTACAGGACTCATTCTTCAGTTAGGAATTACTAGTAATACAATGGATTTTAATAAAGTTACTCTGATTATAAAATTTAAAGAATCTGCCTGCATTTAAATATACAAACCAATATTTCTCTAACAGATACTATATATAAATTGGAAAAAAGTATCAAATGACATGGAATAGTAATAGAGATTCTTGAAATCATTCCAGCCATATTAGGAATTAACAGGTTCTTGAGGAAGGGAATAATTATTATTTAGTACTTATAATTAGTCAATTCCAATAGATGATGAATTTAATCCCTAAAAGAACAATAAGATTCTGTAGTTCACAGAATTGGATGATAACACTTATAAATTCTGTGTTATGAACTAGCTATCTTTTTAATGCATTCTTTTCCTTATTACTAATTTCTATTCCCAACAATCTTTAGACCTTTACAAAATTGCAGTGGCTCTGAGAAGTGATCTTAAGTTTTGGGTTGTTTCACTGAGTGTATTTTAATAGAAACTCATTTCTCCCCTACTAGGTTTTAAACTCCATGAAGACAAGGATTTTTTTTTTCCTCACTTCCATAACCTGAACACACAGTGTTGACACATAGCAGTCACTTTGCATGTACTACAGCTAATCTCTACCGATGTTGACTATTTCTGTTTTATTGGAATAAATAATACAGATGAATACAGCTTAACTGCTTTATATAATCTTTCTGAGCTTGCACATACTCATTTTCTATACTGCATAACAAATTATTTCTCAAATTCATTTATTTATTCAATGATAAAGCATTCAAGAGTGTCATGAACAAATCCCTATGATAATGTTATAGAGAGATTTTCGTGTAATCCTAACAATCCTTAGAGGAACTATTATCATTTTACAAATAAAGAAACTGGGCATTGAGGGGATAAAAAATATTTTTAAAAATTATTTTTTAAATAATGTCAGAGTCCATATTCGAATGATTTCTCCTTCTCCTAACTCCAAAGCCCATGCTCTTGCCCTCACTCTGTCATTTTTTAGCCAGTTTAGAAACCTGTCTACCACTTAAAACATTTTTCTTTGAAAAGATGATTTTCCACTTTAATGGAGAACACCATACCTTAGAAAACCCCCTCTCTCTCTCTGATGGCCTCTACACTGACTAAAATGTTTACTCGTTCTGTCTTACTGCATAGTGAGAATGGACATTTGCCAACTTTATGGTACGATAGCACTGGAAAGACCAGACTCAAATATCTGGCTTAGGATCACGTGGGAATGCAAGGACCTTCATCGTGGCATGGGGACATGAGGATATGCAGTAGGATGGGAGTGAAGAGTATATCAGCTGGGCCATTTGGGTGGAAGGGATATCGTACATCAGCCTTCCAAATTCAGAGAGAAGCCACATTAGCAAGATCAACAGAACTCAAAGAATATCATAAAAACAAAAGAATACCATGAAGGATAAGGAGAAAAACTACCAGCTGTTAGTTCAGACCAAGTGGCAGAACCTCACGCAAAACACAGGAATTCCTTCCCAATAACCAAGTTTTCAACAGAGATTATCCCAACTTCACTTTTCTGAAACCTGGACTCAGTTTTTTCAGCCAGAATGCTTGGTTATATTGGGAGAGATCTCAATTTATGAAAAGCCTGTTACTACTAGGGCCCCTGCCCCACCCCCCAAAAAACTTCTTTATCTTCCCCCCATACAATATGGTAACTGTCTGCCAATTATGAAAGAGCACATAGAGAGGCTGCTGACGCTGCTCTAAGAGATAAGAAATATCCACTTATTTCAAATGAAATACAATTTAGTCTAAGCCCAATCTGGATTGAAAAACAGCCTTTATATATTCTTCAAAAGTTAGTCAATTCTGGCCAAGGGAGTATTTAGAGATGACAATTATAAGAAGTTAGAAAATTATGTGTTTATTTTATCTTAACATAAAATGAATTATCCGTTGTGATGTCTATTGAAGCAATTTTTTTTTAGAGTAGTTTTGGATAGATCTCTATGATCTTCTACACACATTTTCACGTGCTAATTATTACCAAGAATTTCATTATATAGAAGAATAAGGTGAAATTCGTTTCTTTTTTTTAATTCATCACACACTTCAGTCTCAGCTGGAGAAAATCCAAAGTGGAGCTGAGATTCTTGAAAGTTACTGGGTTTTTGACTGTTTGTATTTTAAGGAAGAAGGGCCGTAACATTGGGAAGATATGTAAAGACGCACCTCACTGTGCTCTCATTAGCTTACTGTGTTCTCTGTCTTTGGGGAATAAAGTAATACTTAAGACTAAATGAACTAATATCAAATTTTTATTAACTACATATACCACTTAATTCTAACATGTCATGTAAGATTTTTCCTCTTCCTACTTACGTTGATGTATACTAGCCTTTGGCATATATGTGCTTACATATATTGTGTCATAGTTTAAGGCATATTTTAAAATTCTCAATTCTAAATAGAAATTCAGTTCTATTGGATGCAATTATAACCAAATCTGAGAAGACCAGTTCCATCCTAACAAGACAGTTAATGAATCAACTAGGATTAAACATTTTTGTCTAATATTCAAATATAAACTAGTGTAAGTATAAACAATTGAGACCAAGGCTAAAGGAAGATGTGGATAGTTAGAAACTATTTATAAACATAATCTAAATATTAAAAAACATTTATTGAGCGCCTACTATATGGTGGTATATGTCAGTGTACCAAACAGTAAAACAATCTCTGTTCACATGGTCTTTACACTTCACCATTTTCCTGAGTTCTCTTGAAGTTTACTGCATTATGGTCTATTAACCACTAGAACTTGACACTAATAACTCACCTCCAAAATTCTACGTTCTAAATTCTAAACACATGCTACTAAATTCCTTCTATAAAACAAATCTACTGGTTTAGTTTCATTTTTTAAAATATAATTAACCAGTTACATTAAAAAAAACTGAACTCCGCATTAAGGTTGCCAGCTATGTACAACTATAATGTTTGCAAAACTCAATTGGCTTGCACTACACTTTTTCATTTTTCATTTTTTTAAAGCATTTGTAGAGAATGCTTGAATTTTTGAGTCATTATGACATTTCTTTTCAAGAACATTCTGTGAATTAACATGCTAACAACCCTAATGTACACATCGTCTCACCACCACCACAAGAAAGGCACAAACTACCCGGTTGAAATGTGTCTTTTGGCCCCTTGCTACTCATGGACTACCAGCACCAGTCCCCAGGAGCTTGTAAATGGTCTCTGCCCATCCCAGGCCTACTCAATCAGAATCTGCATTTTAACAAGATATCCAGGTGACTCATATGCACATGACATTTGAGAATTAACCATGCCACCGGAATTTATAAAGCACACCTGACACATTAAGGGCCTGAAACTAAACATTAGTTATGAAATATACTTTTGCATAGATATTTTTTTTTTAAGATTTTATTTATTTATTCGACAGAGATAGAGACAGCCAGCGAGAGAGGGAACACAAGCAGGGGGAGTGGGAGAGGAAGAAGCAGGCTCCTAGCAGAAGAGCCTGATGTGGGGCTCGATCCCAGAACGCCGGGATCACGCCCTGAGCCGAAGGCAGACGCTTAACCGCTGTGCCACCCAGGCGCCCCTTGCATAGATATTTAAAGAACATTTTGCTAATTCCCAAATATCCTTTTTTGTACAAGTTTTCTTTTTAGAGTTGACTCGTGAGAAACAAAAGACATGGATGTAGAATAAACCATCTCATAATCCAAGAAGCTAGGAGCCGAGAACAGAAATATCAGACTACTTCCTTAGAATGGCTAGGACTTTCCTCTTTCCAAGCACTCACAAAATCACTGTTAAGGTAGAAAGGCTAGCAGGAACAAACTCTAAGAGCAAATATTCACACTACTGGGTTGGCGTCCAATATCTAAAATGCAAGCCAAGAAGCCAGGCAACTTGGAGTAAAATGTATAGATTTCACCGTTCCTAAACTGTAACAGAAGTAACCACTTTCAACTTGACGACTCACAAAAACAATTAAGTAGATTGATCTCTTAATAGCTTGATCTCTTATATAAGTGCTATGAAGTCAATACAATATTCAGATGCAGCATTTTCTCCAAAAAATTACTTCTGGGGAAAAAAATTAATAATAATGGATCCTTCAGTCTAAAGATTTTCTGCAGCTGGTCATCAAAGTATTCTTCCCACACACACCTAGAGTTATTTCCTCCTATAATAAGGAAGGCATAAAATATGAAATACAAGAAATAAATCATTTTTAAAAGACTCACATACACCTTCCCTCCTGGAAGCCAAACATAAATACATTTGCTCATTTCAACACCTGTCGATCAAAGCATCAAGGTAATGAGTTATCCAAAGATTCTATAAAGAGCAGGCTTAGGAATTCCCCTTCCTCATTAATCTACAACAACCAACAATTTAAGAGTTGATGAACCAGCGGCTTATAGAGCATGTAGACCTCTGCTCCTCTTATTTAACATTTGGTACGTTTCACCTTACTCCAAAGCAAGCAGAAACAAAATTAAACATTTTTTTCTTTTTATTTTCATCGGCTTCTTTTTCCAAAGGAAACTAGATACTAGCTTCTGAAATGAAGTTCTGGATTTAATACATCCTTATTCTCCATTATCATAGGTAGTAGAGTTGATTTAACAGACATAATGGTTAGGTAACAAGATGATTTTTAAGCCAATATATATATATAACCCGTGGCCTATGTCCTCAACATATCTCACCTTGTTTGGGTCCATTATATAGACAATAGACTATCGTGGGCTACCAAAAATGTGGTTCTTCAAATTCAAAAGCCAAAAAGAACTTTTCAAATATTCTCCAAAGCAAATGCGAGTGAAGTTATACTATTCTACATTCAGTATTAAGTAGGCAGTATTGCCAAACAAACAAAAGCTACTCCACAGACATTGAGCCAAGTCTATGTAGACACGCCACCCCCAGTGAGGGAAAACCACTTCTCACGTGAAGGTTTAAGTTCAGCACGTATACCATGCATTGAATTAAAACATCAAAGCAGACCATTGGTCTCCGCAGAGGCCCGAACCAAGCAACAAACAGCTTCCGTCAGCCACAATTAAATCGAAGCCATAACTTAGATGCTTTAAATTAGTAACAGTTACACCAGCTCTTTTTCACTTGCTTGCTCATAAAATCTTGCCCCCGCTGTGAATCAGCAGTGACTCATAAGCACTTCCTACAAGAAGCACCTGTTTTTAGGCCCATCCCTTGCAACCGAAGTGCTGAGATCAGTGATCTTAGCTTAATGCTTGCTAACATGGGAGTAGAATCCCTCGTCCCTCTGCTACTAGACAGTGCCGTGCACAGCTCCAGTAACTGCAAGCAGGTAACGGTCTGCAGCTGGCTGGTAAGGAGACAAATCTAAAAGGGCACTCAGAGTTGACAAGATGGGGAAGGAAAAGCCATTTTTCTGTTTTCACTGTTGGCCATTGTGAATATGCCTCTCCCTTAACTCCTCATCCTATGGGCTGGCCCTCTTGCAGCTAGGCTTCCTCGGGTACCAGCATCTTCCTTCTCTTAAGGTCTGGCTTGGGTTTACAAAGAAAAGGGAGCGGACTTTCCCCCTTCATTTGTTCCATCACTAACTTTAGAACTGGATCCTTTGAAAAGTATTAAAAACTGAGATGGAAAAAAGAAATGCAATAGTTCTTAGAAGCTATCTGCCCACATTTCAAGCTAAGGAAAAGAAAAGTCCAGTGGCCGTTTCCATGTTGCCCAAACAAGACAGATCAGATCGTTTGTTTAGATTTTTCAGCAACTTTCACTGAACACTTCCTATCCACGTGAGCAATATAGAAAAAGGGGGGATGTTTAAGGGAGCGCTATAAGAGAGAAGAGGGGGCGCTGAGAGGAGGAAGGGGAGAGCAAGTGTTAAATTCTGACAAAGAGGCCCAACTGGCCATTTCTGAAAACTCGGTCGAAACTTCTGCCAGGTTCACAGTTGACCTGAACTCACCTTTGGTGTGTTCACTCTCCATAGGTCAGTCTTCTGAGTCCAGATTGGCTCCTTGTTGACCCAACTTCAAAAGCTATAAAAATAAACGAAGGAAAGATGACGGACACTTCCGCAGGAATCGGGCTGCAGAAGGGCAGAGTATCACTTACTAACGCCCTAAATAATGAAGGGCTAATGAATAATACATTCCAAGAAAAGACCCTCCTTACGGCCACTTCATGGTTTCCTAACGTTTCATGTCCGGAGTACTGGGCACAAATTGGAGACGTGTTTATTGGTTGGATGAATGCATATTCATAGGTTTTGCGACTTGTTATTCCCCTCAACAGCTTTTATGTTATGGAATTTTTTTTTCTGTGTGTTTCAAAAACACTTTAAAATGAAATTTATTAAAATAATCTTTTATTGCTAAACCACCTTTAATCTCCCTCCTTTCCTTTTATTTATTTTTTTAAAGATTTTTATTTATTTATTTGACAGAGAGAGAGACAGCCAGCGAGAGAGGGAACACAAGCAGGGGGAGTGGGAGAGGAAGAAGCAGGCTCATAGCGGAGGAGCCTGATGTGGGGCTCGATCCCATAACGCTGGGATCACGCCCTGAGCCGAAGCCAGATGCTTAATGACTGAGCCACCCAGGCGCCCCTCCCTCTTTTCCTTTTAAATACAATTTACCGCAGACCACGTACTAATTGCAGTGTCAAACAGAAAAAAATCACTTTTCCACAATCAGATGCAAATCGTGCTTCCTCTGAGGGGTTAAAACAAAATAGGAAGTGTGAACCAAAGGGACAAAGATATATACTTTAAACTTTGGAATACTATTCAACAAATATTTATTTTATCCCGGGCCATATGTTCTACAAGTAGGAACATGATGATGATTTATGTCCTGCTGTTTAGGGACAGGTACAAATGGTTATACTGTTACTTTATTTTTAAGCATTTTGAATATACACTTACGTGGATAAATTTCCTTTGGGAAATGTATATTACATAAATCGTTTTAAGTTTATGTTCTCCATTTTAAACACCTTGTCGGGCAGATAAAAGCTTCACATTGACCAGCATTGTCCCCACAAACCTTGCTCAGTGGGATTGTGATCAGGACATTCAACCAGGGGACCTGAGTACAATTTGAGGGTGCCATTGCTTTCTTTAGATGTAAATAAATTCTAAAAAGGTTAAAAGAAGGTACTGTAGGGGCACCTGGCTGGCTCAGTTGGTGGAGCATGTGACTCTTGATCTTAAGGGTGTGAGTTCAAGCCCCACATTGGGTGCAGAGATTACTTAAAAATAAAATCTTAAAATAAAAAAAAAAAGTATACTATAGGGATGCCTGGGTGGCTCAGTTGGTTAAGCTTCTGCCTTCAGCTCAAGTCATGATCCCAGGGTCTTGGGATCTAGTCCCACATCGGGCTCCTTGCTCACCAGGGAGCCTGACTCTCCCTCTCCCTCTGACCCTCCCCCTGCTTGAGCACTCAAATAAAAAATTAAAAATGTATAGTCTAGACAGAGATACATAGGCTGAAGTTTGCCACAGGACCAACAGTGTCCCCAAATAACTGAAATATCCAAGTAGGGTCTTTTGGAAGCAAGGAAGAGAGCGAGGAATAGGATTGAAAGTCTCCTACACCCATATTTAGTAACTAAGTGCATGAAATGATAGCACTCTCGAATACCCACTGTATGCACACACCTCGCCGGGTGCTTTCTGTACGTTATCATTCGTCCTTACAAGTCTTAAAGGGAGTAGTCTAAAAGAGAAGGGTTATGCAGTTCAAAGTCATACATGCACCAGGAATGAGCTCTGAACACAGGTCTAACTGATTTCCAAATCTGTACCTTTTTCATTAAACCAGGAAGCATTCTAGAACTTCCGACAGGCAGGGCGGACGGAAGGAGTGAAGACTGGGATGTTTGGGAAAGCTGCTGAGCCCACTGACATCCTGCCTCTTCTCACAGAGGTATGTCCAGCTGCTTCTCAGCAAGGCCTTGGCAGGATCTCTGTCGTAGATTGGGACTCTTCTAACCCGATCAGGGTACTTTGGCAGATGTCTTAGTGGGCCCCACACTCCTGTAGGTGAGTTCCCTTCTTTGCAGGGTTGCCAGAGAACATACAATTTGAATTTCAGGTAAACAATGAATAATTTTTTAATATAAGTATGTCCCCAATACTGCAAATATTGTATGGGACAACTTATTAGCTAAATCTGGCCACCCTATTTCTTTGTCCTATTTCGAGATGTCTTAAATTAGAATTAGACATAGTGAATGTATGCTGGAGTGACTTACCCCACTATACATGATCTTCAGCTTGGAATGAAGATATCCTGGTTATGGACTGGATCTCAGAAACTCAACTGTGAGCACATCACACCCTCCCCCTCCAGCACACACACCTACTCCAAGCTGTTACATGGTTTATCACGGGATGCCACCATAATTCACTTGATTAGTAACATCGAGTGCAGCCGACTTGAATCTCGTGTCCACAACTCGGGGATATAAGATATGTAAATTTATACTTAATTCAACAGAATTTGTTTCAACCCCCCTCCCCCAAAAAAACCCCAGTTCAGTCAGGTTTTACCACGCCCCCCCTCTTTTCCCAGAACTGTTTCTAGGGCTCACGGAGTGCTATGGGGGGGGGGGGGGCGGGCAACTATTTCTTGGTGTTGTCTCTCCATGCAAATTCTGGCCCCTTTGATTCACATCTTTTTCTTCCCAGTTCTCCTCAGGTGCAGGCATCATCCTACAGCGTCTGTACCATCCTAAGGCTCCAAACACTTCCTGAAGTGCTTGAAGGCCCCGCCTGCCTCAGTGCCCAGTGCAGCCTTTCCTCTCTGGGTCCTCACCGCACCCCTGGACTTCCTTTTTTTTTTTTTTTTTTTTTTTTTTTTTATTTTTTTTTTTTTTCATTAATAATGATTTTTTATTATATTATGTTAGTCACCATACAGTACATCCCCGGTTTTCGATGTAAGGCTCGATGATTCATTAGTTGTGTATAACACCCAGTGCACCATGCAATATGTGCCCTCCTTACTACCCATCACCGGTCTATCCCATTCCCCCACCCCCCTCCCCTCTGTAGCCCTCAGTTTGTTTCTCATAGTCCATAGTCTCTCATGTTTCATTCCCCCTTCTGATTACCCCCCCTTTCTTTATCCCTTTCTTCCCCTACTGATCATTCTAGTTCTTATGTTCCATAGATGAGAGAAATCATATGATAGTTGTCTTTCTCTGCTTGACTTATTTCACTAAGCATTATCTCCTCCAGTGCCGTCCATGTTGTAGCAAATGTTGAGAACTCATTCTTTCTGATTGCTGAGTAATATTCCATTGTATATATGGACCACAACTTCTTAATCCAGTCATCTGTTGAAGGGCATCTCGGCTCCTTCCACGATTTAGCTATTGTGGACATTGCTGCTATGAACATTGGGGTGCATATGGCCCTTCTCTTCACTACGTCTGTATCTTTGGGGTAAACACCCAGTAGTGCAATGGCTGGATCATAGGGTAGCTCAATTTTTAACTTTTTAAGGGACCTCCACACGGTTTTCCAGAGTGGCTGTACCAACTTGCATTCCCACCAACAATGTAGGAGGGATCCCCTTTCTCCACATCCTCTCCAACAATTGTTGTTTCTTGCCTTGTCTATTTTTGCCATTCTAACTGGCGTAAGGTGGTATCTCAGTGTGGTTTTGATTTGAATTTCCTTGATGGCTAATGATTTTGAACATTTTTTCATGTGTCTGTTAGCCATTTGTATGTCTTCATTGGAAAAGTGTCTGTTCATATCTTCTGCCCATTTTTTGATTTGTTTATTTGTTTCTCGTGTATTGAGTTTGAGAAGTTCTTTGTAGATCTTGGATACCAGTCCTTTATCTGTAGTGTCATTTGCAAATATATTCTCCCATTCCGTGGGCTGCCTCTTAGTTTTTCTGACTGTTTCCTTGGATCGCACCCCTGGACTTCTGCCTTTGGGGAGTGAAGCATGATGCGCTTTGCCGTTGAATCTTATGGACTAGCCCCAGCTTTGCTGTCTCCCCAGGGCCCTTCTCCCCTAGAGGATGCAAAGGCTCCTCAGTCCTGCTGTCTCTGCGCCTCCCCCTCCCCCACCCCATATCCTCTCTGCCTAGACAATCTTTCTCAATCTTTTTCTAGGGATGGCTCCATCTTCCTCAACACCCCCACCCTCCAGCTTTCCAACCATTCTCCCGTGCATCTAATCCCCTTAAGGATTTTAGGTTTTTGGAATATCCTGGAAGGTTGCTTCGTTTTCACCTTGCTTATTCTTCCCCCAAGGCAATGAATAGAAGCGATTGGGTGCTGGAAGAGGAGAGAGGGTAAGGAGAACGTAGAGGAAATTAACCAATTAATTTCAAACATCCCCGGGCCTTTTTTTTTTTTTTTTTTTCAAAGCCAGGCTAACAGATTAGATCCTGGTTTGTTCAGGAGTAAGCTTTGCCTTTCCACAGTAGTCTACAAATTCTGGCATCAGCATCAGATGAGAAACATTTAAAACATGGATTGTCAGGCCCCACCCCAGACCTACAGAATGTCTGGGGTGGAACTAGGAACATGTATTTGAACAAACACTTATCATTTTTCTTACGTACTCAGTGGCGCTGGTCCTCCGACCTCTTCTTTCCTACACTTTCTGCCTTCTTTCCCTTTCGTCCTTACCCCTAGAATGGTGGTAGCTGGTTAAAGATTCCTTGCACGGAACCAAAATCTAGTGCGGAATTCTGTATCCATCTTTCAAAGGGGAGGTCACCTGGGGGCCAAGGGAAGCCTCATGTGTCCTGTCTTCTCTCTCTTTTATCCCACTTGTCTCAGACGTTGGTGTCCTGTCAAGGTTCCAAGAAAATCTGAGTCTAACCCACCAAATGGGACCACACCAAAAGTGTATCTGCATCCTGTGTCAAGTGCAAAACTGTTTCCCAGAGACCTAAATGCCGCTTGTTTCTTATAAAGAGTCATCAGTACATCTAAGCAGTCCGGTTTTTCATGGCTTCGGGATACTTCCAGAAGAATGACCTAAGTGATTAAGATAATCGTCCCAAAGTAGATAAATTACAAAGTAAGATTTTTTTTTTTTTATTAAGTAATCTCTATGCCCAATGTGGAGCTCAAACTCACAACCCCGCGATCAAGAGTCACATGCTCTACCGACTGAGCCAGCCAGAGGCCCATGAAGTCGGATTTTTAAAATTGCTTGCATTGATTTGTTTAAACACCTTCGTAACTCATTTGGCGAGAACAGTTCACCTTTTTTTTTTTTTTTCAGTGAATATGGCCAGGTAGGTAGGAGACATTAGGCTGGCAATACATCGGCCTATTTTACTCCAAAATGAGGTTAGGAGTGCTGAGCTAAATCAGAGCTCTTAAAGATTATGTCCTAGGGAGTGATAAGAGACACACCAGCAGAAAATCACTCACAAGTAATGGTAGGAAGGGCTCACCCCCTGGGATGGTTGTTGATACTTATAAAAGTCAGCTAGGTTTATTGACTTGTCTCAACAAAAGTGATGTGTGTTATTATGACATCAGAATACTCCTCCACAACAGATAACAGAGCAAGGACCTGAAGAATGAGGGACGGGGGCAGGCTGGACAGGAGGCAGAGAAGGAAGTGTAGCGTAAGCAACTCCCGATAATTTTTTTTTGGGCGGGGGGTCAGAAAAGTAAATTTACACTTAATATCTCACTCCAGATTTCCATTATTGAGAAATACATTTTTCTCTTTAACGACGGTTAAGCAGAAGTATCTCTTCTAAGTTGATCGATCAGGAAGTATTAGAACAGATGTCAACCGTCCAACAGAGCACTCGGCCAGATACTGTAAATAAGGGGAACCAGGGGCTCTTGATCTCGGGGTCATGAGTTTGAGCCCCACATTGGGTGTGGAGATTCCTTAAAAATAAAATCTTTTAAAAAATGAATTAATTAGTGAAGGAAACTCGTTTTCCTCCACACGATGTCCTTTTTCCCTGAAAGGCTGACACAGAGATGGAGTTAGGGACCAAAGAAATCAGACTCCCCAGGCTGAAAGGAATGACAGAGTTCTGCCAGACCAGTCCCACAACAAAGGGATGATGTTGTTTCTTCAACTCCTGCAAGCACCCAGGCTGTTTGGGCTTTCTCCTTTCCGGAAATGGAGGCTGTGCTTCCCGAGGGGTGAAGAGTAGTCCTGCTGGCAACAGCTGTTCTCTCTGAGTGGGAGTTGGGCTGCTGGACTCTCCTCGGTGAGCTCCAGGGCCTGGACGGACCTGATCCTGAGGGAAACTTCTCACAAGACCTGCCTACCGTGCTCTCTTGCCTGAAGAGGTGATCTTCCCACAACATGCGTGTTTTATGTGTTTTTAAACAAAGACTTTGTTCTTTGAAGTGGCTTGTACAGTGGCAAGTCGTTTTTTCCATTGTTATTAATTCACTCATCTAGGACATTTTCTCGAGGTGCTATTGTGTTTCATTACAGGAAACTGAGGCCTAGAGAGCATAGGCTGTATACTCAGCTTTGTGACTTAGTGATAGAATAGGTATTTCCTGACTTCTAGTCTAGTGAGTTTCGCACTACTCTGGGTGTGTTTTTATTTTGTCTGCATTGAATGATTTTTTAAAAAGATTTTATTTATTCATTTGGGGGGGGAGAGAGAGAGAGAGTGCCTGTGCATGAGAGAGCAGGGGGGGCAGAGCGGGAGGAAGAGGGAGCAAGAATCAGAAGCAGACGGTGCCCTGAGCCCAACGCCAGGCTCCATCCCACAACCGCAAGACCATGACCTGAGCCGAAACCAAGAGTCAGATGCCCAACTGACTGAGCCACCCAGGCGGTCCCATTGAATGATTTTGAAAAATCTTATCATTCTTTCTTAATATTCATCTCTCATTTCTCTCTCATGAGTGGCAACAAAGGATTGGCAGCACCAGGATGACGGAGGTGTGGAGAGGACAGAAGAGAACCAACATGTACTGAAATTTTACAATGTACCAGGCTCACGGGGCTCACTGGTGGCATCACATTACTTCCCACATCCATCCTGTGAAGTATGTGGCATTGCTTCCATTTTGCAGATAAGGAAATTGAAGCTTAGAGAGGTTGGGTAAGTTCACCAATGAGCTTTCAAATATTCAAGACTGTTTTGAATCCAGTTCTTTCTGACTCCAAAACCATTAAATTATATTGCCTTCCATGCCTCAAGCAGAACAAATTTGATGTCTAAATGGCTGCTTAACTCCAATTAGCTCTGCTCAGACTTTTCACATACTTTAAGGAAGAACCTTTATATTGGCCCTTGATCCTAAGTTTAATTGACCAGAAGACACTAATGTTCCCATGTAAAAAGTTACTCATTCAACTGACCCAGAATATCCACATGCATTACTACCTAGCTCCAAAAATAACTGAAGGCAATCACTTGAACAAAGGTGTTATTGTGTTTCCAGAACAAGTGACAAGGAGGAGATGACTAGAGTTCCTATGGTCTCTGACCTCCTGGGACAGCTCTGATTGTTTCAAAATTTATGTTGTGAAAGTTAAGTTTTTTTCCCTGAACGCTTTCATTCATTGGTCTCTACACTGAGAGTTGTGTACAATTCAAATTCCTTTTTTTTTTTAAAGATTTTATTTATTTATTCGACAGAGACAGAGACAGCCAGTGAGAGAGGGAACACAAGCAGGGGGAGTGGGAGAGGAAGAAGCAGGCTCATAGCGGAGGAGCCTGATGTGGGGCTCGATCCCATAACGCCGGGATCACGCCCTGAGCTGAAGGCAGACTCTTAACCGCTGCGCCACCCAGGCGCCCCCAAATTCCTTTTCTATGACAATGCTTCAAATTATTAGCAGTGGCTTTCAAGTTTTCCTAGGGGTTTACATTGGAAGGGTGGTATAGAGAGAGCTGAGTCAAGGACTTCCGGTTAGACAAGGCAGATGAATCATACTCTTCTGTGTCCTCTTCCACCCCAAACCCAACACACGTGACAGCAAGAACTAATAATGAACTAATAAAGGTATTAAACCACTAGGAAGAAGAAAGGAAAAGAAGACAACGTGGACAAAAGATTTTATCACAGTTTTGGGAGTAGGCAAGGAAATAGGAAAGTGATAACTCACTTAGCAAGTCAGAGAAAACTATAACCCAAGGACCTGGAGAGAGAATTTCTGACAAGATGTGAAGAGTACTTTCTGGCGGCTCCCAGCCATGTGCAAAGTGGGAGAGAGGCCCATGGCTGAGAATGAGATTGGTTCAGAATCCAGGAACACACACACTGATCCCCAGGTCTTCAATCCCACCTGGGGCAACCAGGGGATGCTCTTGCCTCCCACCTCCACAGGAGTCCAGAGGCTTATTGTCTATACAAATTGAACCAGAAGGCATCAACTTTGTGCAGTGAACAAATGTGCAGGCGCAAACATCTTTTTTTTGAATGTATCATTTGTTGATTTAACCCCTTAGATTTGAAAGTAATCATTTAACCAGATTTTTAAAAAAGATTTTATTTATTTGAGAGAGAGTGCAGACAAGCAGGGGGAGTGACACAGGGAGAGGGAGAAGCAGACTCCCTGCTGAGCAGGGAGCCCCACTCAGGGCTTTGATCCCAGGACAACCTGAGCCAAAGGCCGATGCTTAACCGACTGAGCCATCCAGGCGTCCCTAAGTGAACATCTTCTAATTGAACATGGGATAGGAACCAGGCCCTTCCCTGCTTTATGCCTAAAACACCGCAACTTCCTACCCTAGCCTGCTTATGTGCTACTGGGAGAGCTCTTTGGAAAAAAAATTCTTCATGGAAAAAATATGGTGAGTTTAGACGATTTGCATGTATTGTGATTATGGATTTATTTACATTTGTTTTTATCTTATTTCATTCATTCCATTTACCCTGCTTTTTCTATGCTGCTTTTCCCCTTCATTCTTGCCTTCTAATGGATCAATAATTTTGTTTTTCTTGACTTTCCCCCCTTCTATTGGTTTGTCAGCTGCAACATTCTCTGTCTTTACTATTCCTTCCTTCTTTCCTGCCTCCCTCCCTCTCTTCATTCCTTCTGTGGTTCAACTTTAACATGAATTCTCTGAATTGATCAGTATCTCTAACCTCCTCCAAAACCATGCAAGTGCTATGGAATGTTTTCTTGCTGATGACTTCCCTCTCTGCTGACCACATTCGAGTTGCACTTCATTTTCATACTCCCACACAAGTTGCATTCTGTTGATGCTTGTCTAGATTTAACCATATATGGACCAATTTCTTCCCTCACCACTCTTTCTTGGCTCTTATCTCTTCCTTCTGAGTTTAATTCCCTTCTTCTTGAAGTACTTCCTTTAATAGTCTTTTTAAAAAATTTGTTTTGAGAGAGAGAGCATGTGCAAGAGCAGCGGGGAGGGGCAGAGGGGAAGAATCTCAAGCAGACTCCTCACTGGGTGGTGAGTCTATTGCAGGGCTTGATCTCATGACCCTGAGATCCTGACCTGAGCCGAAATCAAGTTGGATGCTTAATCAACTGAGCCACCCAGGTGTCCCTCCTTTAATAGTCTTTTAAGTGGGATCGTCTGTAACTGATAAATTCTTTGTCTTTTCCTAAAATGTTATTATTTGCCCTCATTCTTATCAACTAAGTGGAAACTGTAGTATAAGTTCTCTTGTCTCAGAATTTTGGAGCTATTCCACTGTTCTCTGACTTCTGTTGGTGTGTTTAAGAAGTCTGCTGTAGATCTAATTGTCACGAATTTGTAGTTAATATCTGTTCTCTCTGAATGCTGTTAAGTTCTTTTTTAGATCTCTGGTGTTCTGTGATTTCATAGAATATTCTAATTGTTGATTTATTCATTCCTTCCTTCCTTTTTTTTCTTTTTCTTTTTTGTCTTCTTTTTCTTTCCAGTTCTCTGTGTAGGGACTTGTACTTCCTGAATCTGAAGATTCATGTCATTCATCAGTCGTCAGTTCTGGAAAAAATTCATCAATTATATCTTTTCTCTTTGCCTCTTCCTTACCTTTGTGTGCTTCTTTCCTTTGGGACTCATATTAGATGGACATCTGACTTTCTCTTTTTATCTTTTATCTGTCTTCACCTCTATTCCACATTTTCCTTTTCTTTATCCCCCTGCAATGTTTTTAGTAATTTCATTCAATCTCTTCCGTATTTATCTTTCTTTCTTCTGCAGTATCTATCTTGCTGTGAAAACACCCATTCATTTTTAAATTTAAGTTAATTTTCATTTCTTCAAGTTCTTGGTTCTTTCTGTCTGTTCTTTTTTGTATTATTTTATATTTCAAGTTTTCTTTAATTTCTTTTAATTAAGACATAGTTATTTGATAGTTCAAGAACTCTATATCCCCATAAGAGACTCTTAACTGTAGAGAACAAAACTGAGGGTTGCTAGAGGGGAGGTGGGCAGGGGGATGGGCTAAATGGGTGATGGGGACTAAGGAGGTTACTTGTTGCGAAGAGCACTGGGTGTTATATGTAAGTGATGAATCACTAAATTCTACTCGTGAAATTAATATTATGCTATATGTTAACTAGAATTGAAATAAAAACTTGAAACATAAAAAAAAAGAATACTATATCTTTAATTCTTGAGAATTCAATCCTGCTGCTCTTGAATCAGCTAGGTTTCTATCCTGCTGCTTACTTTGGTGGTTTGTAGGTTTTTATTGTGAGCTCATCTTTATCAAGGCTTTATATGTGAAGGTCCATACGGCCTGGGTTGAGGGCTTGTCGCACTAAAGAGATTTTAGATTTGTTATATCTAGGTGTTCCAGGGGTTCACCACTCTAGGACCACTATTTCTTTTAAAGATTGTATTTATTTTAGAGAGAGCAAGCACATGTGCTTGGGCAGGGGGAAGGGCAGAGGGGGAGAGAATCTCAAGCAGCCTCTGTGCTGAGCACAGAGCCTGACCCAGAGCTTGATCTCACCACCCTGAGATCATGACCTGAGCCAAAATCAAGAGTCAGATGCTTGGGGCACCTGGGTGGCTCAGTCGTTGAGCATCTGCCTTCGGCTCAGGGCGTGATCCTGGAATCCTGGGATAGAGCCCCGTATTGGGCTCCTCCGTTGGGAGCCTGCTTCTTCTCCCACTCCCCCTGCTTGTGTTCCCTCTCTTGCTGGCTGTCTCTCTGTCACATAAATAAATAAAATCTTAAAAAAAAAAAAAGAGTCAGATGCTTAACCAACTGAACCACACAGGTGCCCCTCCAGGACCATTATTTATGTTAATTTCTTAACATTTGAATTCTCAGTGCATGATGGAAGTAAAAGTTCAAACCCTGGCAGGTACGGGGTTAAAAATTCTTAAGGGAAAATCCTTTGTCCCCTGCATCCACACTTGCCAACACACACACATATGAAGAGTTTCACAACACTTCATGCCAGTACATGGATTTTTTCTTTTAGTTTATCCTTTTTTTTTTTTTGGACAATGTAGCCTTTGAAACATCCCCCCTTTATTCAGGGATCTCAGTTCCAATTATTTACCTCAAATGGGCCGATGCCTTTTCTCATGGGCATTAAAACTCAAATTTTTAGGTCTTGAGGTAAGAATGGATTTTCTCTGTCCCTGTTAACCCACTTGTTTTTTGTTTCCAGTTCCTACTTGTTTTTCTTCTATCTCGGGCTTTCCCTTACTGTTCTGGAACTCAGATATTCATTTCAAAGGATGTTTTTAATCCAAATGTCTGCATTTTCTGGGAGTTTTAATATTATGTTGTTTACCAATAGCAAAAACTGATAATTCTCTTCATTTCTTATGCACAGCCATTTAGTCACCTTCTAATGTCTAAAAACTGGCTCACTGCAGCCAAGCCTACTGAGCCTCATCTTTCTATCTCAACTAGCTCATTAAAACATCTTCTAAACAACAAAATACTCCTCTTCACTACCCACTACATCAGATAAAGGATTCTAAATTTAAAAACATAATCATATGAAAATTACCAAGACACTTAAAAAAAAAGGAAAGAACTTACCTAACCAATTTAAAACATGCTACAGATCTACTGTAATTACACACTATAGTAGGAGTAGAAAATATAAATAAATCATTGAGGCAAAACACACAGTCAGAAGTCTTTTCTTTCCAAATCTCAGTGAATGGTCTCATGTACCCTTTGGCAACCTCCCCTGAAACTACTGATTTATACCACAAGGAGAAAAAGTTGCCTCAGTTCCTATTAGCTGATATATAACTGTTCTGGCCCAATGATTGATTTCCTTACTCATTTTTATCCTGATTCTTTCATGGATTGGCTGAATGGAAATGCATTCTGTTGTTGCATTTTTAGGACCCTTTCCTCCAATGAACCTTGATTAAAGAGCAAATCAGTAGCATAAATATAAAACCTACACCAGCTATTTTCTTCAAATTAAAAATGTCAAAATTTGACATACATCTAACATCTTCACAAAACTCTGTGCTAAATGTGGGGCAAAGGAAGGGTAGTGGTGTGTAAAAATGGAAAAGGAACTGAAAGTCTAATTGGCGAGCTAAGCATGGAAACACAATTGTGATGCAAAATACACTAAAAACTTTTGAGAGTAAATCTTAATACTAAAAAAAGCACAGAGAGAAAGGCGAAGGGGATCAGGGAGAGCTTTTCTGAATAGATTTTGAACCAGTCCTTGAAAAATGAGCACAATCTTGCTGTAAGAGGGTGAGCATTTAAACTGATGAAAGAACATGAGCCTTGGAGCTATAAACAAGCCTAGTTTGAACAGATCGTAAAGATAGAGCAGTGAGCCTGGAGCAGGGGCACGATTGTAAGAAGCAGACCCAAAAAGGTGGTCTGAAGTCAGATCCAGCAGGATTCGCATGGTTCAACAGGGGGAGCTGAGCTGGGGGGGGTCAGACTTCAGACTGGGGCTGCCATTCACACTTGCTCTGACCTTGAGACATTTTCCCAAATCTCTTCTTCCATTTCTTCATCTGTAAAATGGACATGACAATGTTTATCATACAGATTGTTCCAAGGATTTAAATGGGACAATGCATATAAAAGACATGCCATGGAGCGGGCATTTAATATTCTTTGAGCAGAAGTGCTAACTCTGCTGTCTATATGATGAATGGGAGAAGTACAAGGTTAGAAGTAGGGAGATCAGTGTTTTAAAATTTTTTATTTTCTTTTCTCCTGCCTCATTAAAATATAATTTACATATAACAGTGTATAAGTGTAAGGTGCACAACACAATGATTTGATATATGTATATATTGCAAAATAGTTACCACAATAAGTTAATACATCCGTCACACCACATACTTTGTTTCTTATAAGACTTTTAAAATCTGCTCTCTTAGCAACTTTCAGATATAAAATATAGTGTTGTTAACTATAGTCACCATACTATATATTACATCTCCAGAACTTATTTATCTTCTAACTGGAAGTCTGTACCTTTTGACTATGTTCACTCATTTCCCCCACTCCCTATCCTTCAGCTGTGGCAATCACCAAACTATTCTCTGTTTCTTTGAGTTTGGATTTTTCAGATCCCTCTTGTGAGATCATATGGTATTTATCTTTCTTTGACTTACTTCACTTAGCGTGATGTCCTCAAGTCCATCCATGATGTTGTAAATGGCAAGATTTCCCCTTTTTTGGCTGAATAATATTCCACCGTATATAGACACCACATTTTCCTTTGTGTCCTTTCCTTCTTTCTTTCTTCACATTTTCTTTATCCATTCATCCACTGATGGGCACTTAGGTTGTTTCTGAGTCTTGGCTATTGTAAACAATGCTACAATGAACACGGAGGTACAGATATCTCTTCAACATAGTGATTTCACTTCCTTCTGATACATTACCCAGAAGTGGGGTTGTTGAATCATATGGCAATTCTACTTTTAATTTTTTGAGGAAATTCTATACTGTTTTCCATATTGGTGGTACCAATTTACATTCCCACCAATAGCACAGCAGGGTTCCCTTTTCTCTACATCCTTGCCAGCATTTGTTATTTATTGTTTTTGTGTTTGTTCTTGTTTTATAATAGCCATTTTAATAGATGTGAGGTGATATCTTATTGTGGTTTTGGTTTGAATTTCTCTGAGGATTAGTGATGTGGAGCACCTGTTCACAAACCTGCAGGCCTTGTGTATATCTTCTTTGGAAAAATGTCTTTCCAGGTCCTTGGTCCATTTTTTATTCAGGTTGGTTTTTGCTATTGAATTGTACAAACTCCTCATAAATATTGGATATTAATTCCTTAGCAGATATGTGGCTTGCACATATTTTCTCCCATCCTATTTCATTTTGCTGATCATTTCTTTTGCTCTACAGAAGCTTCTTAGTCTGATGTAGTCCCACTTGTTTAATTCTGATTTTGTTGCCTTGGATTTGGGTGCTTCCTGGTCCCTAAGAGGAGACCCAGTCCCCCATGTCTTGGGACAGACATTAGCAAAACCTTTAGAAGCTAAGATAGCTTGAGAGAGAATTTGAGACTCCCTAGGCTGGTGCCCTCCCAGCCTTACTTTGGTGGGACAGAGGGAATGGATAGATGGGCTCCAGAAAGCACGCAGCTGGTCCTTCTTGTGGCCTGGATGACTTCCTGAAAGACCCACGAGTGATGCAGAAGAGAGCCTAGAGTTAAGAATCGCTGTGCCTGTCCAGTCTTCACCATACAAAGCATTGGGTGCCATGGCAGGGGCTGTGTGGCAGAGAGCCCAGATCTGCGAGTAGGAAAGGCTGAGGCTCGAAAGTACTGGTGCAAGGCCAGCAGGGAAACCTGGTCAGCAGAGGGAGTTTGCCCATTTCCTGGGAGAAACTCTGTCCTGCAGTCAGTTTCACAGGAGACCGACCATTACTGACATCCATGGTGGATGAAGCCAGGACAGAGGTCTGTGCTCCAAAATTAGGTGGGAGAAGGTACTCCTCAACCAGGGGTCAGCAGGAGGCAGCAAAGGACAACAAATTACAGGTCCCCATCCTGGGGAGACCCATCTGGGGAGCCCAGGGGCTCAGACCAAAGGGAGGTGGGAAGAGCCCCAGTGCGGAGTTTGAGCTGACAGAGGAGTAATTCTAAACAGGAAGAAGCTGTCCAGGAATCCTTTTCTACCTATCTGTACCATTTTTGGTTAGCTAATTTTTAATTATTATTAACCTGTTTTCCTTTTTAAACTGTTCTTTAAAAAATTCCTTTATTTTATTTTATGTTTATTTTTTATTAGTTTTAGGTGTAGTATTTTGTGATTCATCACTTACATACAACATCCAGTGCTCATCTCCGCAAGGAATTGATTCTTCTTAATGCCCACCACCCATTTAACCCATCCCCCTACCCACCTCCCCGCCTGCAACCCTCAGTTTGTTCTCTATAAAGAGTCTGTTTTATGTTTGCCTCTCTCTCTTTTTTCCTTCCCCCCATGTTCATCTGTTTTTGCTTAAATTCCACATGAGTGAAATCATATGGTATTTGTCTTTCTCTGACTTATTTCGCTTAGCATAATGTTCTCTAGCTCCATCAACATCATTGCAAATGACAAGATTTTATTCTTTTTGATGGCTAATATACCATTGTGTATATATATATCACATCTTCTTTATCCATTCCTCAGTCGATGGATGTCTGGGCTCTTCCCATAATTTGGCTATAGCTGATAATGTTGCTATAAACATTGGGTAAATACCTAGTACTGCAATTGCTGGATCTTAGGGTAGTTCTATTTTTAATTTTTTGAGGAACCTCCATATTGTTTTCCAGAGTGGCTGCACCAGTTTACATTCCTACCAACAGTGGAAGAGGATTCCCCTTTCTCCACATCTTTGCCAACATGTTGTTTCCTGTGTTGTTAATTTTAGCCTTTCTGACAGATGTGAGGTGGTATCTCATTGTAGTTTTGATTTGTATTTCTCTGATGATCAGTGATGTTGAACATCTTTTCATGTGTCTGTTGGCCATCTGTATGTCTTCTTTGGAAAATTGTCTGTTCATGTCTTCTGCCCATTTTTTATTTTTTTTAATTTAAAAAAATTTTTAAAAAAGATTTTATTTATTTATTTGACAGAGAGAGCAAGAAAGCACAAGCAGGGGGAGCAGCAGAGGGAGAAGGAGAAGCAGGCTCCCCACTGGGCAGGGAGCCTGACATGGGGCTCAATCCCAGGACCCTGGGATCATGACCCGAGTCGAAGGCAGACACTTAACCATCTGAGCCACCCAGGCACTTCTGACCATTTTTTTGAACTGGATTATTGGTTTTTTGGGTGTTGAGTTTTACATGTTCTTTATATATTTTGGAAACTAACCCTTTATCAGATATGTCATTTGCAAATTTCTCCATTCTGAAGGTTGCTTTTTAGTTTTGTTGATTGTTTCTTTTGCTGTGCAGAAGCTTTTTATCTTAAGTCCCAGTAGTTCATTTTTGCTTTTGTTACCTTTGCCTCCATAAACATATTTCATAAGAAGTTGCTATGGCCTATGTCAAAGAGGTTACCACCTGTGTTCTCCTTTAAGATTTTGATGGTCTACTGTCTCATATTTAGGTCTTTCATCCATTTCGAAATTATTCTTGTGTATGGTATAAGAAAGTGGTCCAGTATCATTTTTTTGCGTGTTACTGTCCAGTTTCCCCAACATCACTTGTTTAAGAGACTGTTTTTTCCCCCCATTGGATATTCTTTCCTGTTTCGTCAAAGATTAGTTGACCATAGAGTTGTGGGTCCATTTCTGGGTTTTCTATTCTGTTCCACTGATCTATATGTGTTTTTGTGCCAGTACCATACAGTCTTGATGACTACAGCTTTGTAATATGACTTGAAGTCTGGAATTGTAATGCCTTTGGATTTGCTTTTCTTTTTCATGATTGCTTTGGCTATTCAGGATCTTTTGTGGTTCCATACAAATTTTAGGATTACTTGTTCTAGCTCTGTGAAAAGTGCTGGTATTTTGATAGGGATTGTATTAAATGTGTAAATGGACTTCTGGCAATATTTGTTCTTCCAATCCATGAGCATGGAGTGTTTTTCCATTTCTTTGTGTCATCTTCAATTTCTTTCATCAATGTTTTATAGTTTTCAGAGTATAGATCTTTTACCTCTTTGGTTAGATTTATTCCTAGGTATCTTTTGGGGTTTGGTGCAATTGAAAATGGGACCGATTCCTTGATTTCTCTTTCTACTGCTTCATTACTGGTGTATAGAAATGCAACTGATTTCTGTACATTGATTTTGTATCCTGTAACTTTCCTGAATTTGTGTATCAGTTTTAGCAGTTTTTTGGTGGAGTCTGTTGGGTTTTCTACATAGAGTAATATGTTGTCTGCAAGGAGTGAAACTTGACTTCTTTCTTGCTGATTTGGTTGCATTTTATTTCTTTTTGTTGTCTGATTGTTATGGCTAGGACTTCTAGTACTATGTAAAATAACAGTGGTGAGAGTTGATATCCCTGTCTTGTTCCCGACCATAGAAGAAAAGCTCTCAGTTTCTCCCCATTAAGGATATTAGCTGTGAGTTTCTTGTATATGGCCTTTGTGATGTTGAGGTATGTTCCCTCTATGCCTACTTTGTTGGGGGTTTTTATCAAGAATGGCTGATGTACCTCATCAAATGCTTTTTCTGCATCTATTGAGAAGATCATATGGTTTTTATACTTTCTTCTATTAATGTGGTGTATTATGTTGATTGATTTGCAAACATTGAACTACCCTTGCAACCCAGGAATAAATCCACTTGATGATGTTGAATGATTCTTTTAGTGTACTGTTGGATTCGATTTGCTAGTATTTTGTTGAGAATTTTTGCATCCATGTTCATCAGAGATATTGGCCTGTGGTTCTCTTTTTAGTGGTGTCTTTATCTGGTTTTTGTATCAGGGAAATGCTGGATGTATAGAAGGAAACTGGAAGTTTTCCTTCCTTTCCTATTTTTTGTAATAGTTTGAGAAGAATATGTATTAGCTCTTCTTGAAACGTTTGGTAGAATTCCCCTGCAAAGCCATCTGGCCCTGGACTGTTGTTTGTTGGGAGATTTTTGATTACTGATTCAATTTCTTGGCTGGTTATCCATCTGTTCAAATTTTCTATTTCTTCATTTGGTAGTTTCTTTCTTTCTAGGAATTTATCCATTTTTTCCAGATTGCCCAACTTGTTGGCATACAATTTTTTAATAATATTGTTATAATTGTATTTCTGTGATGTTGGTTGTGATTTCTTCTCTCTCATTTGTTATTTATTTGGGTCCTTTCTCTTTTCTTTTCAATAAGTCTGGCTAGGGGTTTATCAATTTCATTTATTTTTTCAAAGAACCAGCTTCTGGTTTCATCAATCTGTTCTACTGGGTTGTTTGTTTGTTTCTAAATCATTTATTTCTGTTCTAATCTTTATTATTTGTTTTCTTCTGCTGGCTTTAGAGTTCATTTGTTGTTCTTTTTCCTCACTCCTTTAGGCATAAGGTTAGGTTGCGTATTTGAGATTTTTCTTGCTTCTTGAGGTAGGCCTGTCTCGCTGTATAATTCCCTCTTATGACCACTTTGGCTGCATCCCAAAGGTTTTGGACTATTGTGTTTTAATTTTCCTTTGTTTCCATGTGTTTTTTAAATTTCTTCTGTAATTTTCTGGTTGACTCATTCATTCTATAGTAGGATGTTCTTTAACCTCCCAAGTTTTTTCTTGTGGTTGACTTAAAGTTTCATAGAGTTTGTGGTTGGAAAATATGCATAGTATGATCTCAATCTTTTTGTACTTGTTGAGGCCTGTGACCTCGTATGTGATCTATTCTAGATAATGTCCCATGTGCATTTGAAAAGAATGTGTATTCTGCTACTTTAGGATGGACTGTTCTGAATATATCTGTTAAGTCCATCTGGTCCAGTGCGTCATTCAAAGCCATTGTTTACATGTTGATTTTCTGCTTAGATGATTTGTCCATTGATGTAAGTGGGGTGTTAAAGCCCCTTACTATTATGGTATTATTATTATCAATGACTTCCTTTTTGTTATTGTTTTATGTAGTTGGGTCCTCCCAAGTTGGGGGCATAAATATTTACAATTGTTAGATCTTCCTGTTGGATAGACCCCTTTATTATGATATAGTGCCCTTCTTCATCTCCTGTTATAGTCTTTGGTTTAAAATCTAGTTTGTCTGATATAAGTATTGCTACTCTAGCTTTTTTTTCATGTCCACTTGCATGGTAAATATTTCTCCATCCCCTCACTTTCAATCTGTAGGAGTCTTTAGGTCTAAAATGAGTCTCTTGTAGGCAGCATATAGATGTGTCTTTTTTTTTTTTTTAATCCATTCTAACACCCTATGTCTTTTGATTGGAGCATTTAGTCCATTTATATTCAGAGAAGTTACTGATAGATATGAATTTAGTCATATTACTCTTATTACTCTTTTGTCATTGTTTCTCTGTCATTGTCAGAGATTTTCTCTCTTTTCTAGTCTGTTGCTTTTGGTCTTTCTTTCCCAGAGTCCCCTTTAATATTTCTTGTAGGGCTGGTTTAGTGGCCACAAACTCCTTTTAGTTTTTGTCTGGGAAACTTTTTATCTCTTCCTCTATGCTGAATGATAGCTTTGCTGAATATAGTATTCTTGGCTACAGATTTTTCCCATTCTGAAAATTGACTATATCACGCCACTCTATTCTGGCCTGCCCAGTTTCTGTGGAGAGATCTGCTGCTAACCTTATTTGTCCTCCCTCATAAGTTAGGGACTTCTTTTGCCTTGCTGCTTTTAGGATTTTTTTCTTTATCTCTAAATTTTTGCAAATTTAACTATCATATGTCTTGGTGTTGGTCTGCTTTTGTTGATTTTGATGGGAGTTCTCTGTGACTCCTGGTTTGGGATGTCTGTTTCCTGTCCCAGATTAGGGAAGTTCTCAGCTATAATTTCCTCAAATAAACCTTCTGTCCCCCTTTCTCTCTTCTTCTGAGACTCCTATGATACCAATGTTATTGCGTTTCATGGAATCACTGAGTTCCCTAAGTCTACTTTCGTGATACAAGATTTGTCTTTCCCTCTTTTGCTCAGCTTCATTATTTCCCATAATTCTATTTTCTGTATCACCTATTTGTTCCTCTGACTCTTCCATCCTTGTGGTCATTGCATCCAATTGGTTTTGAATCTCAAGTTATTGCATTTTTCATTTTGGCCTGATTGGTTTTACACTCTTTTATCTCTGTGGTTAAGGGTATCCCTGATGTCTTCTATGCTTTTCTCCAGCCCAGCTAGTATTCTTATGATTGTTGCTTTCCGTTTTGGATCAGAAAAATAAAATAAAATAAATTCTGGATCGGGCATATTACTTATATCTGTTTTGATTAGATCCCTGGCCATGACCTTCTCTTGTTTTCTTTTGGGATGCATTCCTGTCTTGGCATTTTGTCTAGATCTCTGTCTTCTCTGTGTTAGGAAAGCCTGTTATGTTTCCCGCTCCTGCGAGTAATGAATTTATGAAGAGGTCATATAATGTCCAGGGTCTGGTGCTTTAGGAAGTGTCTCTGGTGTGTACTGCATGCACTCTGCTGCTGTGTTTTGGCTGCTGTATGCTTCAGGTCAGTCCTCTGCTGAGTTTGTCCTTGCCTGCAGTAAGGAGTGTTTGGACCTTGGCCAGAGTGTGGCAAGTTTTAACTACGTGTGCTCTGGTCTGCTTCTTAAGAGACCTGATGCTATTCCCACTAGCGCTGAAGCTTTGCGGAACTCAATGGTCAGTAGATGTGGTGCCTTTGGGGGTTTGCACTGGTCTTCCGGGGGGAGGAGCCTGCTATGCTGGCTTTCAGGCTTACTTCCCAGACAGAAGCAGTACCAGCAGAGTGCAGGGGGGTGGGGCTTGGTGTAAGCAGGTTAGGCAGCCAGTGTTGGTGCTGTGCTGTTTACTGAGGTTGGTTTATGCTGAGGGGTGGGGGAGGGAAATGGCACCAGCCAGCTCTTTTGTCCCTGGAGAGAGGAATTCAAGCTTGCTGCTGTCTGGGAAGCCCTCCCAGAAGAGCGAATAACTTCCTTTTGTGCATCCTAGGTGTTCTTCAGATCGCTGTTTTCACACTGTCTGTGTCTGGGTTACTTGCCTGCCTGCGGCAGTGCAGTGCACTTTGGGCTCTATCCCAGCCAGGCTGGCTGGGTTTTAAAACTCCAAACTTTAGGGAGCTGGTATGGCAGGGATCTGTGCTGGTCTTTGGGGGGGCGGGGCTCACCTCGCTGGGATTAATGCAGGTTTGACACAGAAGGGTGGTCACACCAGTGTGCAGGAGCATGGCATTTGGAGCAAAGTACACTAAAGAGCCAGTGTCCAGGTTAGCCACCCTCACCAGGTGTCTCTGTGCCTATGCTGAGGATCGGGGGAGGGAAATGGCACCTGCCGGCTCCTTCATCCCTAGAGATGCAATGCCACCTCTCTCAGATGCACTCCAAGAAGAGCAAACAGTCTCTCCCAGCGTGTCTCATGCGATCTGCAGATCGCACAGTCTGCCCCTGGATTACCTGCCCCCCTTCTCCACAGGAGCAATGTAGGACCCTCAGGGCCCCATACCAGCACACCGAAGACCTCTAAAATTCCAGCCTTTGAGCCCTGCGGGTTGCAAAAATTCAACACGTTTGCGGAAGTGTTTTCCTTGAGCTATCCTGTGTGCTGCGTGCTCACTCTCTCGCTCTCTCCACAACCAGGGCTCCCTCACCTCTATAGCACCCACTCCATTTCTCCCCCAAGCCATGTCTCCCCATCTCCTACCTTCACAATGTGGCCTCCTCTCTCCCTCTAGTTACGCAGTTTGTTCTGTCAGTCCCCAGGTCGATTTCGTGGATATTCAGAGTGATTTGACTTGTCTAGCTGTGTTCAAGGGATGAGGCACGCCTAGGATCCTCCTACTACTCCATCTTAGCTCCTCCCCCCAAATCCCTGTATTTTAAATTTGTTTCTCCAGTTATTCTGTTTTGGATTTAAAGTTTCATTTACAGGGGGGCCTGAGTGGCACAGTTGATTAGGTATCCTACTCTTGGTTTCAGCTCAGGTCATCATCTCAGGGTTGTGAGATAGAGCCCCGTGTTGGGCTCTGTGCTCAGTGCTGTCTGCTTGAGATTCTCTCTCCCTCTCCCCCTCCCAGTCATACTCTCTAAAATAAATAAATAGATCTTTAAAAAGTTGAATTTTATAAGCTTCAAGAGCTTTGAACCCCTTTTGCTTATATGCAAACATTTGGACGTGTACCACATTTTAATAACAAAATAATCCTACCACTGTCAATATCTTCAGCAAAAAAAAAAAAAAAATCCGATAAACTCTTCTGTTGGCGGTTTTATTTCTAATCATTTACATTACTTGCCTTAATAAGATGTGATTGAATTTCCTAAGATTCCTTTCTTATTTTGAGGAAAACCAAATATATGCATGCGCTTGTGCCTCTAATGAAGCAAATCTGAAAAGAATCAAATATGAAAATATAACTAAATATAGAAACATAATTAATAGTTTCTGATCATTTGCCTCTGCCAGGAATATCGGTGCAGTTTCATTATTGGTTGTAACTCACACATTCAAATGATCCTAGTATTTTCACTTCTTTATTAGTATCTTTTTTATTCCATGAAAATGTGGCTTTCCTTTTGACCCTACTGCTTATATAAATAAGAGCAAATTCCTACACGGACTCCTAAGTTCTAGTTAGCTTTGCTTTGGCCCAAGGCCTCAGCGATGTAACCCCTAACTATGTACCGAGATTTAAAAATACGTCTACAAATTCTTAGATTTTCCTCTTTTCAAAAAGAGAGCCTAACTTCCTTCCTTTCAGTGGGGCTGTTCTGGTGACTCACTTTGACGAGCAGAATGCGATGGAAGTGACAGAGTGTGACTTCTAAGTCCAGGTCATAAAAGGCAAGGTGGCTTCTGTGTGCCCTCCCAGAGCACTCATGAGGACACTCAAACAGCACGAAGGGGTCTACATGGCGAGGAAGCACAGCCTTGCCACCTGTGCAAGTCACCTTGAAGTGGGTCCGTCAGTCCCAAGCAAGCCTTCAGATGACGACTGCAGCCCTGACATCCTGACTACCACTTCTGAGCAAGTGCAGCCAGAACCTCAAAGAACTGCCCACTCCTGAATTCTGGACCCACGGAAATCACGTGAGACGGGTATGGCTGTTTTAAGCTGCCGAGTTGAGGGGTGCTTCATTTTGCAGCAATAGGTAACTAATACTCTAGCTTTCTCACAAATATATACCTCTCTCTATAAAAGGACAAGGGGGAAATGTGGGAAAGTGGGCTTCATAGCATCATTAAGACAGTCTTGAACACGAGTGGTACTGAGGCTAGATCTTACAGCCTCATTCTTGGTGAAATGCTCCTTTCTTGGCAGTGCTGTGGCTAGTGTTTTCACTCTTGTGTTTTTAAGTAGCTTGGCTTATTTGTGGTTGACTGTACAGATAACGCTGGATCAACAAGGGTGACTAATCAATGACAGGAAGGTGTGGCTTTTGGCTCAGATTCTTAGTCAAGGAAAAATACATTTACTCTACTGTGCTATTCCCAAACCCCTGCTAGGCTAAGAAAAGATAAGCTCTAACAAACATGAGGACATGGGGGTATGGTTTGGTTCAGACAGATATTTAGGAGACTGCAGAGAAATAGTAATGGTTTGAAGTTGTTACAAACACCCATGTGTTCCAGTGTTCAAATCTAAGTAGTTACGGGAGTTTCAGGGATTGTGACAGGGTTGGGTTGGTTTATACTATCCTAAAACCAAACCAGATCTTTTTTTCCCTCTCCAAGTTGATTTCTTTCCAGAAATTCCAATTTCAGAACTTACCTTTTTCTTTGTGAAACATTCATTGTTCTATTAGTCAGCCTCTCAATGTCTTCGTGAGTAGGGTCCCATAAGGATTCAAGAGTTCCTTTCTTGGGCACAATCGGGTACAGAGAAAACCTACGGTAAGCTCCAAGATGGCGGCTGTTGCCAACCAGGCTCACGTTATGGTGACTGGGCATCCGAAGCATCTCCTAGAGGGAGATACAGTCTTCTAAGAACTGTGTGCACTGACACGGAGCCTCACAGAGGGCAAAAATAACTGGTTTTTCCAAGAGTACACAAAGGTGTATGCCCCAGGACACTGAAAGATAAAAACTAATCTCTATTTCAACTTAAATTAACTCACTGTATCTAGGGGGGAATCATTAAGTTGCACTCGGATCTACAATGATCTCCCCTCATCTTAGGAGATTTAGCAGGGTTAAATTTTAGAAGTTTGAATTTTGTTTTCATTCCAGTTCATCATGTTCTTAAGGGTAGAGCTTGCCTGCCGGCCTGGCATTCCTGTGGGGTCTGCTGCATTCCAGGTTCCCCACTCGAGGGATGGGGCAGTACATCCTGCTCTCTCTGGTGGGAGACCGCTGGGCTTTAGAACACACTGCCTTCCCTCTGGCTTAGAACACTTGACTATCACAGGCTGGCTTGTTGTTTTTACATATAGGAGGTAGGGGCACCTGAGTGGCTCAGTCGGTTAAGCGTCTGCCTTCAGCTCAGATCATGATCCCAGGATCCTGGGATGGAGCCCCATGTCGGGCTCCCTGCTCAGCGTGGAGTCTGCTTCTCCCTCTCCCTCTGCCTGCTGCTCCCCCTGCTTGTGCTCTGTCAAATAAATAAAAAAAAATCTTTTAAAAAATGTAGGCGGTAGGCTCAATATTATGGAAAGAAACTCGTGCTAGTAAGAAGTTCAAGGGTGAACACAAACATTCTCTACATGACTATGCACTGGTAGCATCCTTTCTGTTTTAGGCTCCTTTTGTTCCAGAAAAGCAAGCAAGAATTCTCAATCAATTACATCTTCTTTCAAGACTTCTTAATGACATGACCAGAAAGCTTTACTTTTTAGAAATAAAGATCAATCAGGTCATTAGTTGTCTTTTTTTTTTTTAAACCGTTCAAAAACCTCAATATTGTAATTTTCAAAGTAAGTATTGATTAGAGCAGGATAAGAAGAACGATTATCTTGCTCTTACTTAACTCTAGAGGTATTTTTATGAAGTCATTCTTCCCGTAAGAATGGTGCCCTAGAAACACAAGGCTAAATTTTTATTATGATAAAAATGTGTGTCCAGATAACTGTAAACAAGTGTGAGGACACCAGTCACACTGGAGGTTAGCTGTCAAACACATGCCTATATTTAGCCAGCCAACATGCTAGAATCAGTTTGCTGTCCTCAAGTCGTCAACCACAAAGTCGATGACCAAATACCGTCGATCTCACGCTGGTAGAAGGAATGACAATTTGCTCATTTGGTCTTGAATTCTATTTGTACTCATCATTTATTTAAATATTAAATAGCTGTTCTCCTCCCTCAGTCCTACGCTATGAAATTCAAGTAACTTTGGACTTTCCCTGCTCTCTAATTCCTTCTGGAGGTCTACGTAAGACACTTGTTTGTCCACGGAGTACCTGGGTGGCTCAGTAGGTTAAGCGTCTGCCTTCAGCTCAGGTCATGATCCCAAGGTCCTGGGATCAAGTCCCGCCTCGGGCTCTTTGCTCAGCGGGGAGCCTGCTTCTCCTTCTGCCTCTATCCCTCCCCTCTGCTCATGCTCTTTCTCTTTCAAATAAATAAAATCTTAAAAAAAAAAAAAAAAAGACACTCGGCTGTCCAGAATAGGCTAGGTCTAATTCTTGACCTCTTCAGGAAGGCTACCGTGAACAACTAGATTTTTCTGAAAACGCTGTACGTTACTCATTTTAAGATAAACCTCTCACAGGAAGCTATTGTTAGCCACTATTTGTCGGGTGGCAGAGCACTGTTACTCGCTCTCTCAAAGACCTAAGCACTGTGAACAGGGGACACAACCCTTGGGGGAACCTGGGTGGCTCAGCCAGTTGGGCGTCTGCCTTTGGCTCAGGTCAAGATCCTGGGGTTCTGGGATCAAGCCCCATATTGGGCTCCCTGCTCAGCGGGGAGTTGGCTTCTCCCTCTGCCTCTGCCCCCACTTGTGCTCTTGCTCGCTTGCTCACTATCAGAACAAAACAAAACAAACAAACAAACAAAAAGACCCCCTTGGCTTGTCTGCTGCAGATGTCACGTTGGTTGGTCTGGAACCTGTGAGACCTGGTCCAGCCCTTCTGCACTCTGAAGGTGCCCCATCTTCCCTTCAGGGGTCTGCTCTTCCAGGACACGTCACCAGACATGACACGGGGAGGAGACTGAGGCAAGCATGCCACTCTCCCGCTCACCCACCCCTCTCCCTCGGTTTTCCAGCATCAAACATTTAATAACAGCAGCACCCACGGCACCTACTGCTGTGAGGATTGAGCAAGATGATACACATCAAATGGTGGGAACAGTGCCTAGCACACATTACACCCTCAATGAATGCTGCCTGTTCCTATTTCGTTCAGGCGACGGGGACATGCATATACATACGAATACGGGAAGTTAGATCTGCGGCTGGTGGCAGAGTTATGAAAGACAAACAACTGACGTTTTAAAATCTGAATTAGACAGTCTGTATTCTAAAACACGCACACACACACAATCTGTACCAATTAAATACAATAAAGTTGAAAGGGGATATAAATTACAGTTTTTTTGTTTTTTTTTTTTAAACAGACAATAGTAAAATACTACAGTCGGCTCACTATACACAAAATCAGGAACAGCAGCTTTTCATTGAAGTCTCCAAAATCTTACTCACTTACTGATGCTAGGAACTTAAAAAGGTACAGCAGGCTGTGCGCCTTCTCCCTCTCCCACAAGGGCTTTCTGCTGTACATCCACGTGATTTGTACAAGCTTCTACAGGACAGGTGCATAAAGGACTTCTGTGAAAATCCTCACACACGTCATCCTTCGACGAGCACTCTGCAAGAGGAGCCGTGGACAGCGGGGTCCTCCGTGCTCCATCGTCTGCGGCAAACCTGTTGAAGCAGGCACCTGGGACCTTGAGAGCTCATCCGATCTTCCTCAGCGTTTTCCAGAACTGAAGTAAAATAACAACAGCAAAACCACACAACGAGGCCTACCAATCCAAAAAGGAAAAAAAAAAAAAAAAAAAACCACCCACAAAAAGACAAAAATCAACATCCCTTTCCTCCCCACACCCAACTCCAGGCGTGTCCTCGTGTTTTCCTACAGTAATACATACTGCTCTCTGCATCCCACCTGCCTGTCCAGGCCAAACTGAAGGACGAGGAAGGCTGCAGTCAGAACCCCAGGCATTGTCAACAGTGACACTGCAATGTCACGTCAGCAGGTGCTGGGTCAGGTGGAAGACCACGGAATAGAACTGTGGGGGTTTTCAGTGTGCTTATGGAACAGGACAGAGAACAACGAGCTACAAGGGGCCTGGCAACCAAGAGCAATATGGCACCAAACTTGCAGTCAGACACATATGTACACATGAAACAAGAACGGACAGCAAACACGTTCAGTCTTCACGTAAGTTCTTTGGTTGTAAAGAACGGCCTTCTGGAACCTTTTCTGCAAAGAGGGATTTGCAACCTCGTTCTTAGGCGATCAAATCTTTCTTATCTGCTCGCCCATCAGATGATTACCTAAGTTGCTGTGTAACCGAGTCCAGTACCTTATGATTTTCTACAAACCACTTTTATCTGCATTTTCACGAGCAGTCTTGTCTGTCCCTGAACATACTATAGATATACATTTCATATACATCATATATATTATTTATAAAAAAAAAAGAGCATTGACTCCAGATTCTACAGTAAGAACTGATTAAAATTAGTTGTACAAGAATAAAGTTTGTCTGAATCTGTGGAGGTCCTACACAGTGGGTGTGTGTAGTCGTTAAGTGCAAAACAAAAATACTGCCACTTAATGCAATCCAGGATTTTCGGTTCTCTGGCTTTCTGGAAAAAAGCAGAGGCTGCCGGTTCCCCTGTGTGACAAAGTGCCGCTGCTCCCAGCTCGGGAGGAGAAAGTAGGTGGCCCACGAAGCATTGGCTTCTCCACGCTGGTCTGAGGTCCTGGCTGGGCTGCAGCATGTTTTAAAGATGGTGCTGGTGCTTTCCACAAGGCAGCCGGAGCAAAGATGCTGTGGCCTGCAAGGAAGCCCGGGCTGCTTTTCACCGAGGGGTCGTGCTTCCCTAGAATGCAGAGGCTGGTGAGTTCAAGCTCCGATCCCCCCCGCCCCCAACTCCAGCACACCCATACACCCATACACCCCCCTCACACACAGCCCCCCCCAACTCATACACACACACACACAGGCCCCCCACCCCCAACTTCAATACCCACACAGGCCCCCCCGCCCCCAACTCATACACCCACACCCACAGGCCCCCCACTCCCAACTCCAACACACACACACACACACACACACACACACACACACACACACACATACAGGGACCACTCTCCACCAGACATCACCCACCCCACAAAGGGGCTCTCCCTGACCCACGGGATGTGATTTTAATGGAATCCAGTTCTAGGATTTACACTGTATGAAGGAGAAACCTAACCCCAAGGTGAGGCTTCTAGGAAAAGTCATGACAGCAAGACCCAAAGTTAAAGTAAAAAATTATTACTGCAACTTACTAAAACCCAAGAGTATTATAACAAAAATACTAAAGCAATTTTTTTTGGGGAAAAAAAAAAGAATTGCCATAATCCCACATGACCCTGATAACCACAAATATTTTTGTTAAATTCCACTTTTAAAGCAGGATCTTTGGCAGGAACCACTATTCTGGAGCCTTTGAAAACAAAACTCAGGTACTGCTCCTGTTTGTTGGTTCTAAGTAATGCCAGCAAGGACCAAGAGGAGGGACTGTTGCCTCTTCCTCTCCTGGGGCCCTGCTTTCCCCCATGCAGCCTTCAGACTCCCCGGCACTGCAGCAGAGGGGGAACACCCAAGCCCCCTGCTCCAGCCCGCACTGAAGTGGGACGTCGGTAAGGTGGCAGCGACTCCTGGGGCCTTGAATTCTGAAGAGGCACTCTCAAGACCGGTGCGTCTGCTGCACGCTTAGACTGGAGAAGCACTATTCGAGGGGCGTCTGGGGGGCTCAGTCAGCGAAGCGTTTGCCTTCAGCTCAGGTCATGATCCCGGGGTCCTGAGATAGAGCCCCAGGTCGAGCTCCTTGCTCAGCGGGGAGCCTGCTTCTCCCTCTCCCTCTGCTTGTGTTCTCTCTCAAAGAAATCAATAAAATCTTTTTTTTTTTTTTTAAAGATTTTATGTATTTATGTGACAGAGAGACAGCCAGAGAGAGAGGGAACAGAGCAGGGGAGTGGGAGAGGAAGAAGCAGGCACCCAGCGGAGGAGCCCAATGTGGGGCTCGATCCTGGAACGCTGGGATCACGCCCTGAGCCGAAGGCAGATGCTTAACGACTGAGCCACCCAGGTGCCCCAGAAATCAATAAAATCTTAAAAAGAAAGAGAGAGAGAGAGAGAGAGAGAGAGAGAAGCACTGTTTGAGGGGGAAGAACCAGCCCTTGGACTTCTCGGAAGAGGGACTGGCAGGCTGATGCAGGCCAGCAGGGCAGGTTCTGCGTGAGGACAGCTGAAGACTTTGAAACAAACGAATGTTTTGTTTCCAAGGACAGTAACGAGTCACTTTATTCTTAGTCTTCCAGGGAAAAAAGTCTTTTTTTGTTTGTTTGTTTGTTTAATGGTAAGGAATCACTGTTTAGGTTTTTGTAGTGCATGGATTAGTGTGCTGTGTGCGTGACACACCCTGAAATTTTAAGGGTTAGTATGGAAAGGGAGTAAGGCTTGTGGGGGAAAAGCCACCAAACTGGAATAACTTTCTCAACAAAGCAGACACCGAATGGCAGCACAATGATCTTTCTAGATATCTTTCTAGTTCTGTCCGAGCTTTGTTTTGCTATGTTCAGGCACTCCCTTGCCCCTCGTACAGCTGCAGTGGGGGTGTGGGACCAAAACACTGACCCCGAATGGGAAGCAGTGGTGGCGAAGAGCAGAGCCCCCCCCCCCCCCGAAGCGGACAATCTCTTATTTATATCATTTGCTCTTCTCAGGACTGTTAGCAAACATCCACTTTGTTCCATTAGTTTAGGAATTAAATTAAAAAATTAAACTATGAAACTATAAAATGAAACATTATAATAAACCAACCCAATAACTTCCAAAGACCAAACTTCAACTGCTCTGGGCACCAAATGACTGGTTTTTTAATCCATTCTTCGATGCATACTTCCCTCCCCCATCGCCCCTTTTTAACGTGTCTGAAATTGGGATGCGTCTGACAACTACTGGTGTGATGCAGTTTAACTGGAAGTATTGTTTTGTAATGATACATAAAATGATGGTTTATCTAATAATTATAGAAATTACAGATTTGATGAAATATGATAGATGCTGTCTGAATGCCTTGGGACAGCCAGTTAATTAAACGTTTCTGGGAATGCATCTGAGATTGAATGATCCTTATTCAGCATCAAACCACAGCCCAGTAAGAAACGCCACCGGTCCTATATATTCTGTAGTCCCACTCTGACCCGGCGCGAGCAGGCACGCAGCCCCACGGAGCCAGCTGGGCGAAAGTGTGAGTGAGCTTGCTCCCCGGGGGCCCATCCTCCCCGTCAGCAGCATCTGAGTGAATCTCTCCTACAGAGTCACGTGGTGAAGCGCCTGCCTCTGGGGGTTGGTGCAGGATCAGGCATGCTCACAGAACACAAAGGACGGCCTCTGGAATGTATTACCTGGTCACTCTGCGCCGAGGAATGCAGCTGGGCAGGGTCCTGCGGCCTGTCTGAGATACTCTTCTTGTCCGTTTTATTTGGTAGGTTTCTTCTACTTGAAAGCTCTCCAGCAGGAGAATCTGTCAAACCGTCAAAATCTTTCCCATCGGATACACCCATAAACTCTGTGAAGGAATGGTCCTCCAGGATATCTGTGGTGTGTTCTACGGTCACTTCCCCGGGGTAAAATTCTCTGGCTGGTTGGCCATTTCTGTGGGAGCAGGCATCTTGTTCTGAACAGGAGCCAGTCCGACAGAGGATTTTGGAGTTCTTCTCAGGGATGCTTTGGGGCAACGGGCTCCCTTTGGCTAAGGCACTATTTTCCTTGAGTGGCACCAAAATTATCTTATCTTTCACCAAGCCTCTTTCGAGTTCTGTCAACTCTTTGTTTGAGGACAGTCTGAAATCGTGCACAAGTGACGGTCCGTAATGCTCACTACAGTCTGTATCCTTTGTCTGCATGGCCAGCTGGTCTGAGCTGTCACTGGAAGGGACCGCCATGTCCGAGAGCGTGGCATTGGAGGCACTGTGGGAAAAGTAGCCGCTGGTAATACTGCTGGTGGTGGGGCTACGGGATACTTCTTTCTCCAAGACCCTTGAGTTCGTCAAATCTACTTTAGAAGAAAACCACTCCCTGTTCTCCAAGCTGGCGTTGTAAACACTGAAGTCAGCAAACTCCACAGGTACGTAAGGCTGTGAACTTATCAGCTTCCTGCTAAGAGCTTCCAGATCATTCTCCTCCTCCTCAGAGTCCTGTAGTAATGAAGGAAAAGTCACTCATTAGCTCCTTTCGGCGACTTCATTGTTGAGACAGGTTTCAAATATATTCCTATTAAAGGCATTCACATTCACATGTTTAGTGGGATTTTTTTTTCTTCTTTTCTGAGTTTGGTTAAGTCTTGTCACATATGGTACATACAAGTGCATTATTCTCAGAGATCTGTGGGCATAAACCCATTATCACCTAACATGGAGGAGATTTATTTCTTCTGTGCTCACTCAGTGCTAATTGGAAATGCTTCCTTCCCTGGTTTAAGTGCAGTACACCTTTAATTAATTTTAATTAATGATTAGTTTTCCGTTGTGGTGTTTTACCTTTTGCAATTAAATGAGGAGAGGGGCAGCCGGAGGCAGAGAAAAGCTGTTGCTACATTTGTTCTTACAATCCTCACTTTGGGAAGCCAAGCGCAGGTGAGGAAAGTACTTTGCAGAAGGTTTCTGAGCTATTTTATGGGTGAAGAGGGCAGTAAAATCAAGACCTCAACAGTGGAAAGGGAAAAGAACACAGTTTCGACACCCGTTCCCAGTGTTATATTAAACGCCGTAAGGCTGTAAAATACCAACAGTCAGTCTTACAGGTAACACTGTCTACGGGTTTGGAGAAGCATGAATAGAGGATCTGGCCAGAAGGTGAGGAAGGTACTGAGATGTCACTGAAAATCTCCTTTGTCAAAAGCTTTAGAATTCTGTTTGTGAAGACTGGTAAATATGCAGAAGTGGGTATCCTCAACTCCCCAGTCTGTCCCTGAATGGATGATTCTTCTGTATTTGGTGGAAAACAGTATAAAACATAAGGATGTTTCATGTTCATATAAAATTAAATGATAAACGACGCCTGGCTGGCTCAGTCAGTAGAGCATATGGTTCTTGATCTTGGGGTCATGAGTTCAAGCTCCACAGTGGACATAGAGCTTACTTAAAAAGAAAAAAAAAATGGTATTACCATCTAGCCATTTTATTAACCTCATAAACATCTGATGACATTGCAAATATTCCTTTCCTCTTACAACATGATGTTCAACAAGTATTCATCAGGCATCCACTATATGCTACCCATTGTCCTAAGAACTGGGAATACCAGTGTTGAGCAAAAACAGGTATGGTCCTTGCCCTCATGGTGTTATCGCTTTGGGTCCTTGCTCTTTGAACAATCCTGGACCCTGTTCCAGTGGATGGAAATTCCATTTGGTATAGTAACAGGGAGACTATAAATCTGCAACCAAAACATTAACCTTACTCATTAAAGTATCACTTCAAGAGGTCGAGGAGAGAGAGAGGATGGGGAAGCGGAAGAAGAACATACTCGAAGGATAGGGCAGATGGCAGGTCACAAATGAACATCAACATCTACTGAATTTTATAGTAATACTTTCTTTTGCGTAAACGCTAACTATCCAAATCAGTACCTTGATATTCTTCAGTGTGCCTTAGTTTTTAAAATAACCTGAATATACATTATGTAAAAGCATCAGTTGTCTTAATTCCATGGCTATTAATCAAAGATGAATATCAAATATCGCAATAAAACTTCCAGAAATTAGCAAAACAAAAATTTTTGGCAACACTAATCTTGCCATCTTATTTTCAGCTACATTCCACGTTAGGGAGCACTGTCAAAAAAAGGGGGCGGGGAGAATGTTTGGAAAGGAGCAAAGATTGGACAAATTCAATCAGTAGTTTTTGCCTGTATTTTCTAGGTTCTCTAGTTGACGTGTTTAGACTCAACATTGAATTTCTAGTGTTTGCAACCTTATATTTTTCTTTTCTTTTCTAAGTAGGCTCCATGCCCAACATGAGGCTTGAACTCACCACCTGAGAATAAGATTCAGAGTAACATTCTCTCCCAAATCTGTCAGCCAGGTGCCCCCCCCTTATATTTCCTTCTGATTTAAGCTGGCAAAGAAATATAATTCCCCAAGACCAGGAGTCTTTGATGCAATTAATTACTGAAAAGTTAGTTGCTGCAAGGAAAACCAAATCTGAATATGAGAATTAGTAATCTGGGGCCCTTTTTATGCCTGGAGTTATTTCTTTTGAAGACTAAGGAAAGGCCCATCATACTAAAATACAGCTTTGCTGAATGAAATATTCAATCATGAGCTTACTGTGCAGAAACAGGTGCACATTTATCAAACTCATGAAGATAAAAAATTATTCCTAAAGGATCAGAATGAGCTTAGTAAAACTGAAGAGTCTACAAAACCCCCAAGAGATTAAGTTCAAATAGGGATCAGTACATAGTTGTGCACTTGGGATGGGACTGGGAGAAGGGGAATGACCCAAAGAGAGAGACCAGCGGAGTAGGGACAAGGAATTTCAGAAAAAAGAAAACTGAGTAGAGATGAAACGTTTTCCAACATGTAAACAGACTGAAGGTTTATCAAGTTATTGCCTTCAAGGGAAAAAAGAGCACTTAATTGTGCTCTTTGGGTTAAACTGTACCTTCAGGGAATCTGGTTAGATAGACTTTCTACTCCAGAAATATTTATCATTGTATCTGAAAGGAGACTAAGCTTAGCACCTTCCTACTATGTCTTAAGGACAAAAAAGATTAAAACCCTACCTAGAAGTAAAGCAGGAGTCAAGTTCTCAAGTCCCTCTATAGCTACAGTCTTCATGATTTGGTTTTTGCAATTCAGTTCATGAAACTGATATTTACCTATAGACAAAACAGCTTGATTTTAAGAAGGGATCAAAACCCCCAATAAAAGCAGTGACTCCCCGCAAGGAGTCTGCCTTGATTAAAGTCATTTTCGCTTCCACTGGAATGGGGACTTTGTTGTCCCGCAGGGAGATGTCTCTTTTTGGAAGGACTGTATCAGCCTAGGGCCCCAGTGCTTCTGTCCATGGTACTAAGAGGCCGGCAGCCATTTTTTTTTTTTTTTTTTTTTAAGATTTTATTTATCTATTTGACAGAGAGAAAGACAGCCAGCAAGACAGGGAACAAAAGCAGGGGGAGTGGGAGAGGAAGAAGCAGGCTCCCAGCAGAGGAGCCTGATGTGGGGCTCGATCCCAGGACTCTGGGATCACACCCTGAGCTGAAGGCAGACGCTTAACGACTGAGCCACCCAGGTGCCACTGGCAGCCTTTTTTAGAAACAACAGCAGCATGGCAACTGAAACTGCATTATTTTGGGGAGCACCTGGAGTCAGTGGGGTCAGCCCAATTCTGCTAAGGAATGGGGCCTTTGTTCTTATGCTCTCATTAACTGTGAGACCTTGGGCATGCCACTCAAGTCCTTTGGAGAAATAAACCATATGCTGTCTATGCAAGACTCAAGAGAGGGAGAAGTGATTTCCTTTTGACCCTTTTTCTCTGCTTCATGACTTTAAAAAAAAGCTGGACTCCAAAGGCATATTGTTGTCTTTATCTTATTCAAACAAGACATGAAGTACATTTGTGTATCTTTTCAAACTGATGAGACAACACACCATGCTTTCAGAATCAAGGGTAGCGTTGAACACATCAAAAACTAATATGTTGGCTAACTGAACATTAAAAAAAAAAGAATCAAGGGTAGCTATATAATACTATATTTTACGTGAAACTGTAAAAGATGATTTCAACCTCCTCTGATCAGACCAAAGCACTGACTCACAATCTGATTTTTTAAAGAATGGAAAAGGAAGGAGAGTGAATGGGGAACAAAGGAATAAAGCAGTTTACGTCCATTTGTAAGAGGAGAAATAAAATGAAAGCTTCCCGAAGAGAACCAGAACCTCAGAGCAAGCAAATAATACCCTTAAAATCTACCAAAAGATCCTGGAAAAGCTGCTATCTGAAATAAATAAAACAATTCAATAGTTTAAGAGATGAAGAATATTGGGACAGCTTTCTTTCTCTTATTTAAAAAAAAAACTTAGGTTTTATTTATTTAAGCAATTTCTACACCTAGCTTAGGGCTGGAACTCAACGACCTAGAGATCAAGTCGTATGTTCTTCCCACTGAGCCAGCCAAGCACCCCTCTTTCTCATTTTCTTTAAAGATTTTGTTGTTGTTGTTGTTTTGAGCCAGATTTCTAAGGCAGATCTCTCAAGAGTCCAGCAAGAAGGATGATACCATCAGACCCTGCTCAGCAGACTTCAAGGTGTGTCTGATCACGCAGAGCCTAACTGCCGCTTGAGAGTTGCTGAGTTACGAGAGGCCGGTTCCACCCTGCACTCTGCTAGCTAAAAGTCCCGAGATGGGTTTTATCTAAAAACACTACAAGGAAAGTAAACGATGAGGCAAACTCTGTCAACAGCGAAGCCATCTGATGGGCAGACCCAGAAGGGTCATCCAGGAATGTCTCGATGGGATGTTCTACCGAAACGTACCAGTAGCAGAGGTTTTAAATTTAGTATCCATGCAACATGGTGCAAGTTCCAAGTCAACCAACAGACAGATCCAATCAGCCAGAGAGCCAGAGAGTTTGCAGTGGTAACGAACTGGCTACTTGGGCTTTTTAGTCTATCCCACAGCCTTATTAATTAAGCAGGGGGAAGTCAAGTAGGTGACCGAGCAATTAATTAGAATTCAGAGATCTAGGGGCAGCTGTTGACTTTCACCCTCTTCTCCAGCAGGAACCACGATGGGGATTTGGGATAGAGGGGTAAGGAGAACACAGAGGCAATGGTGGGGAGAGAGACAGAGGCGAGGGGGAAAAGGTGCCTTTTCTTCTGTCCTCAGTGGACAGGAGGAATGAGAAGGCCATTTCTGAAGATTCGCTAGCACTCCAAGCATGCAGGGGGTGGCCGACTGCACAGCCAGGTTAAGTTCCTGTTAGGTTCACACAGTGTGCATCAGGAGCACATTTTAGAACTGTTAGAGGACCTCACACCAGTGAGTCCTTGGGCTGGTCTGCCACGCTGCGGCCGGGAGAGGAGATCTGCTCACACAGATGCGAACTGTGCACAGATGTGAACATCGAGCAGCTCCGTCTCGCTCGGAGCAGCCTCACTGTTTCAAAGCCTAGGAAGCCACAGGAAAGTGAAAGCTGAGACACAAAATAAGACAACTGTTTCCAGGCCCAAGAATACAGGTTTTTTGGTTTTTTTTTTTAACTGATGTATCACTGCTAATCCAAAGTGCCTGGTATACAGCGTCTTAAAAACTATTTTCAAATTTGAAAACCAAGCTCTGGGGAATGACTGTTCTCCAGGCAGAGCTTGCACCTACCTGTGGTTGAAGTACAGATCAGCCATCCCCAAAGCAAGACCAACACCGGTGTTGGGGGGGGAGTTCAAATGGGGGTGAGACCTATTTTGCCAGCAAACAAGAATGGGCTACCTGAGATGCCGAGTGGGCGGCGGGGGCACCGAGGGCTCGTAGCGGGGCTACAAGCTACAGAATAAGCTGGGCGAGGGCATCAAGCAACGCGGAAGGAGCTTACAAACACACCCACGCTAAGTGCATGATTACTCACTCCAAGTAAGTGCAACTCCTCTAGGTAGATTAACTTCAGAATCTGGGCAATATGCATATAGGCACATTAGAAAGATCAAAGAACGTGATCTCATGGTTACACTTCTTAACGACTAGAACCCGTAAGAGTGCCTATCCCCCTTTTCTAAGCAACTTGCTACTGAGCAAAAAGATAAGTAAAACAGAATGAACACTTAGAAAAAAATCACAGGTCATGGCCACATTCATGCAAAATTTCATTACTGGTGATCACATTAAAAAAAAAAAAAAAAAGCAAAGACCCAGTACATTCTCTTAATGTCTTCTATAGGATTTGGATGATTGTCTGTGAAAGGGCCTTAAAACCCACCACCAGGCAAGAGGACAGAAATGGTTCCAGAACTTACAATCTTCTTCTCACGTTTGCTATTGAGCTCTACTGGCATGCTGCTGCCATTGCTTCCTGAGGGCACAATGCAGCCCGGGTTATGTGCCTGAGGTGAAGGCATGCTCTGCAAAGGTTAAGACACACAGATGCATCACATACAGAAGACGCCGACAGCCGAAAATACACAGTAAGTATGTGCCAGTTAGAAAAGCAACGCAAACACTTCCGACCCCATGTGAGCAGTGCAACTTGGTGGGCTGTGGTTAGACCACCGATGGACTCTGACGAGACTACACACACTCCACGGCAAATCGCACCACTGCGTTTACCAACGTAAAAATAAGTACACAAAATTAATAAAGAAAGCCTGTCATATTTTCAAAGCACCCAGGGGAACATCTCTTTCTCACTCAGAAGATGGAAAAGAAAAAGAAAAAAAAAAGCTTTGAAAAGCCGTAAATGCACAGAAAGTAACATCAAGAGCACCACGCAAGAAATCCCGCCGTGACCCCGTGTGACCCAGGCACGTTCACAGGCACGGTCACTGCCCCACACGCAACACGATTCTGCTGTCCACGCAGTACAGAGACGGGCAGCACTTACCTCTTGGCTGAGGAGCGGTCTTGCTTCAAGAGCCACCCTTTTCTTATGCTCCTCTTTGACAGGCATTAAGGGTTTGAAAAACTTTGGTGGCTGGGGAGAGAATGCTTTAAAAGGACTGACTGTTAAGGCGTGGGGGTTCTCTGATGCACAACCTGGGAGAGACAAACAGGCACGATTTGACGGGCACACCAGGAGCACGGTCATCACCTAGCCACGGGAATATCTGGTTCCACAAAGAAATTAACAGGCTAATATTTGGCTAAAGATGAAAACCAGTGTGGGCAAGAGTGGAGATTATCTCCCAAGTCACAAAGAGTCAGCAAAGGGCTGGGTGGCATCAAAGAAAGCAGAAACTGAATTTTCTACCTTCTTTTCAAGATGCCCCTGAAATGCAGCCGACTAGACCGATTTCAAGTCATGCTGATTTTCCGTTGCTCTGTAATCCTGGGGTCTATGACCCTTCCATGCATTTGGGCATTCTGTCACTTCAATATCTTATTTTCTATGTATCTCATTCCACAGTTCGATTTCAGGATCTAGAATGGCACCTTTTTGTATCTTTCACTGCATATAGCAAGTAGAGGCCTAATAAATATTCAAGGAATGGATACTGTATACATTTTCTTACAAGCCCCATTTTTCCTTCAGCCACCTGCTGCATGTGACTAAGGAAGAACAATTCCACTCTGCTGCTCTGACTCATTTCTTACTTTTCCCTCTTTCCCTCCTCTGTATTTTCTTCCTAATTCACTGGTACAATGTCATTTGGTAGAAAAATAAAAGGTGTAAGGTAACAGGCTGATTTACGTTTTCAAAGAATGGTATTCCTTTCAGGGCCCTGGGAGGTTATACAGTTAGATAGTAATGCTGTTGCTGATCCAGCTCATTCTGATACCATGACTGAAGCTGCTTCGGGAATCGAAAAATTCTCCTAAAAAAATCTGAGTACAAAAGCATTACACAGGTAGATATTCTTTTGGTAAAAAATGAAGTCTAACCATAATATAATAAGATTTGTTTGTGTCTCAAAAGGGACTTCAGATTCAGGAAATGATGTGGGGAAAATGATCTGAAAATCCTGAAGGGCTACACAAAAATTCCATTATTATTATCCGGGTGATATACCAGGTCCAAAGCAAAAAGAAATCAAATGAGTGAACATGACACGCTCTCTTCAAGAAGACAGTTTAGAATCACCCAGCGCACTACAATCTTATCAAATGCCACCTATAAAAGAACTTCCCCCCATGCTTTTCCTAAGAAATTAGAAAGAAAGAACACAGAAAAACAATCTCACCACTACTTTCTTTACTCCTTCGAGGCGAATCCCTGGGTAAAGTTCCGTAACAGGCTATATCCTGATAACTGGAGCTGTAGTCAGACATGTCTAATTGGTTCTCTAGCCAACCCTACAAAGTAAAGATATGGGTTAGCTGTAATTAAGTCCCTTTAAAATAAGAAGTGAAGCCCAGATTTCAGGTTTTTCCTATTTTTTATTGGCAGCAAGTGTTCTTCTTTATTTTTATTATAAAGTATTTCAAACATAGAAAAGTATGAATGGCTAAATAATATGACAAGTACTGTCACACCCAGGTATGGCTAGAGTGTTAATATTAATATCCTATCATATATGTCAGAGATTTAATAAAATCATGACAAATGGAATGAAATCCCTTCTGAATTCCTAAGGTCCCATCCATTTTCCTCTCTCCCCCTACAAAGGGAGCCACCTTGATAAATCTGATGTGTCTCTAGGGTGACTAGATAACTTAAAGACCTCAATGAAACGCTTTTTGGAGTGAATGGGTTCCATTAATAATTTCGCTTGTGTAGCAGGCATACGCTTGCACTGCCCCAGGCAAACCAGGGGGTATGGTCACTCTATGTATGCCTGAGATTTAAAAGTATCAAACTGGCCTAAGATACTGGTATACTAAGGAAAGAAAACTCCATTTATGTATCATATAAGCTTATTTAATCTTACTTCAACTTGCCTGCCTCTAAAGACTAGATTTCAAACTTCTTGATGACACAATCTGTGTTTCTGCTCTTTGAATCACTCAATCCCTGGCATAATAACTTAAAAATATAAAAAAACATTAAAAAATAACTTAAAAATAATAAATGATCTAAGCAATATTTGCTGAGGAAGGTCATGTTGCAAAATGTCCTTAATTTTAAATCCCGAATTTACCTAGTTGGAATAATTTTGATTTTGCAATGGCAGATATAATACTTTCTTAAATCACTGAGTTAGACCCATAAACACACAGATAATTCAATTCTGTGTAGGACTATGCTGGTATGGAAAATATGCCAGGTACAATGTTAACGCTGAGTGCACAGCAATTTCACATCAAGTATTTGAACCTGGAAATGGACAGGTAGAAGATACGATCTGCATAAGATTAAGACAGGAAGTCCTGAGATTTTAAGAACACCAAGACACCCTAACTTTTCATACTCTGACTCTGCTAAGTAAGCTAGCCATGCCCACAGCACAGATGCACACCTTATCATCTTCATCAAAGCCAGAAAGGTCTGGTCGACTGGAGGAGACCTGTAAGAGAACCATGGTTTTATCAATGTGGTTTATGTATTTAACATAAATTACACCGAAATACAGAAATGTAATGTCACATTTACAGCTGAAGCCTGTATGATAGTCTCAACCCCCTTTTCCTTCTGCAATCCTCAGGAGAACCACCATACTAAATTTGGGGTAATTATTCCCACGCAGGCTTTGCATAGTTACTTATGTACACAAAAATTGATTTATATAAAAAATACATGCATCTATAATATGTAAATATATATAATGTATATGCACATGTGATATCTATTTTGCATATTTTTATAATTAAAATAAGTGGTATCTCACCATACATGGTCTTTTTCATTAGTCTCAGAATTTATTTGTTCTATTCTAGATAGGTATCTAAGCTGCTTCAATTTTTTTCTCTATTACAAACTCTGATGAAATAAATTATTGTTAATGTCCCTAAGTACCACTCTAGCTGTACCCCACAATGATGGACATGTATACCATTTCAGCATTATTTCGTTCTAAATACACCCTATGTTGCTTTTTTATTTTAAGTTTGTTTTATTATTTATTTATTTATTTATTTAGTCTCTACATCCAACGTGGGGCTCAAACTCACGACCCCAAGAATGAGGGTTGCATGCTCACCAGCCAGGCAGGAGCCCCCTCCTACGTTTCTATGAGGAGCTCTAGAGTGTGTGTGAAGGCCTGGAATCTCTGGGCTCTAGATAAAGCATATGCACCTTCAACTCTGCTCTTCCATAGTGATTCTGGGGTCAGCTTATGAAATCCTACAAGAAATTACACTGGGAATTTACAGATCAGCTTAAGGAGATGTGCCAATTTTTTTTTGATACTGTGTGTTCCCATCAATGAACACAGTCTCTCTCTCCGTGAGTGTAGGCTTTATTTATGGTGAGAGCTGCATTCGGATTTTCTATTTCTTCTATGATTTGGTGTTTGTAAGAAAACTCCATTTTCTTGAAGCTTTTACATTTACTGATATAACGTGATGCATGGTTTGCTCTTATGCTGTCTAAATCTCTGTCCTCTCTGTAGTGCTACGTCCCTTTTTATTGCCAATAACACTGGAATTAATATCCACTATTTTCTTTCCTCCCCCAATTAATCTTAACTAGAAGTCAGTCCATTTGACCAGTCTTTTCAAAAAGCCCACTTTTCAGCTTTGTTGATTCTATTGTTGATTTTCTATTTCATACACCTCTGTTCTAATCTTCATACACCTTCTCTGAATTTATTATAATTCTGCTGTAGTATTTATTATGACCTTTAAAAAATTTTTATTCTGATTTTGCTCTTTTGACTTAAAAATCTTTTATCTATAAATACTTCTCTGTGAATCTCTAAAAAATACAGAATTCCTCCTTCCCTTTTAAAAAAACCATAACCATGGGGTGCCTGGCTGGCTCGGTCGGAAGAGCGTGCAACTTTTGAGTCATGCGTTCAAGCCCTATGTTGGATGTAGTGATTACTTAAAAAAAAAAAAAAATCTTAAAACAAAAACAAACCAGAGTATCATTATCATATTGTAAAAAAATTGAGTGATTCCTAAATAGCACCCGATGTTCCCCAGTGTTCAAATGTCTCAGACACATGGTCAGTTAATTCTGAATCAGGGTCACACTAGCTCACACGCTTTCCTTTTTTCTAGGTCATTTGTGCCTATACAGTTTCCTCCTTGCTCACCGAGTCCCTTTTGTGTCACTTAACATTCTCTTCTGTCCCCCATAAATATCAGCAGTGAGATTCAGGGTCTTGATCAGATGTAGGTTCATTTTCTAGGGGGCTGGGAGTGGGGACAGAATACTCCGTTAGGTTATCTGTCTTTACCTTTTAGCACAGATGTTTCCCTCAGCGTGTTTTACTCTTCTTTTTACTACAAGAGCCATATGTCCCTAAGAGTGGCTCTTGTTCTTTCATTTTCTCTACCGTCTAGTATTTGGCTGTAGAAACGGAGCGATAGGGAACTCAGAGCCTAGTTTTCCTCTAAGTACCACTTCACCTGTATCCCACAGGCACTGATGTGTGTACCAAGTTGATTTTCCAATTTACACTTTATGAGTCTCTCATATCAGTTTCTAAACAATCGCACTGGGGTCAGAAGTAACCTGTATGTACAGGGCCCTGCTGTTGAGACAGCTTTTATAAATGTTCCCCATGTTTTTAATCATTTCCTGGCGATTCTGGAAAGAAGCAAGGTAACGATACTGTGCTCCTTCTCGGGAGGGTCTTTTACTCTGCTGCTTCCAGAGAAGAGAGACTGCTTTGAAACTGTCCGTGCACTAGTCTGGCTTTTCTTCCCATGACCGTGACCCCTCCACTAAGCAGTTCCTGTCAACTGGATTTTCTAGATGAACTGGTTGAGAGAGAGAATCAAACGGTCAACGGAGAGACCGCGGACTAGGGGAGTGTCAAGACGGAGGAGTGCAGTGCCCTGTCACCATGACGGGCAGCACAGGAAAACCCACTGGGGCAACGAGCTCAGAGCAGCACCCAGCAGCTCTGGAGGCCAGGAGCTTTAGCTGACTTGACCACCCTTAAACCAACTACATTCAAGAAACATCTTTCAAGGAGATAACCTTCTGAAGAGAAACCGGAAAAATTCCGCTAAAGGCTCAGACGTGGGACCGTAACTGCGCTTTCTGGTGTGTTTCCCTGGGAGAGAGGCGAGGCTTGGCTCTACGGGATGCCCACGCCAGTAAACCCTGAACCCCAGGTGCCCTTACATGCCACACCCCAAATCCCAAGACACATCACAGAAGCAACAGACCCTCGGCAGGGGGTGCTCACATTATGAACATTTGGGGTGCTGAGACTTCTCCGCAGGTGCCGGGCTTTGGTGGACAGTGCTTCTTTGACCGTGACCGCCTGCAAAGGTCAAAATAACATTTATTTTCTTTTCCCCTCTGATGACAAATAATGTATGTTTATTGCGGAAGGTTTAGGAAATATAGAAAGACACATCGTTTCAATCCCACGCTCCTTCCCATAGTTATAAAAGCTGGAATCTTATGGTACCCACTAATTTCTCTTTCCTTAATCTACCAAAAACACTCTCCATTCATAAGACCAGGAAAACTGCTGAACTAAAGACATCTATGGGGTAGTTTGTTTACAGAGGTAGGCAGAGAAAACGGAGAAGAAATACCCCTAACGATGTATCTCATTTGCAAAACGACCATTAACTTTTATGCTGTCTTGTGTTTTATTCACGCAGCAATTTCGGGGACTTCCACTAAAGGCAGATTTTTCAGACAGATGCCAATCTTAGTCCTCTTGTTTGCTCACAACGCACTTTCCATGAACTTCAACCACTGCTTCTATGGATGACAATTCCCGCCTCAGAGTCCACTGCCTAGTGGGTTAGCTTCATCGGAATGCCCTGCTGTTGTTGCAGAAGTTAACCCGGACCCCCAAAATTAGGGACATAGTAACAGCATGTGGCTAAGCACATGGACTCTGGAGTCAAGCCTTCCTGGTTTATGACCGACTTTGTACCAACTTCTTAGCGGTGTAGCCTTGAGCAGGCGAGCTAACTTCCGCCGGCCTCGATGTTCTCACTTACAAAAGGGGATTCTGACAGTGTTTCTCTCCCTCATAGGGCCATCTTGAAGATTAAATGAAAGAATGTATCTAAAGGCACAGCCCTTAAGTAGAAGGTATTGAATAGTATGCGGGTGTCTGGTAAATAAGTTCATCTCAGTCCATTTGTGGGGGAGGCTGGTGCTCTCACCCTGTAGTCCAGATCCTGCTGTTACTTGCCTGCCGGAGCCGTTCGAGGCTCAGAATGTTCTCCACCTGCAGCACGCCACGTGTGTACTTCTCTATGTAGGTCTCCCCGTCTGAAGTGCCTTCATTTTCACTCCTCGCTGCCATGAGAGCCAGGGTTTCCCGGTCCTCAATCTCCTCTGTTGCCTGAAGGACAAGAAGGCAATGACAATACGTTTGTTTGTTTGTTTATTTTCCTGGAATTACAATACTTTTATGTGAACAATATTTTTATCCAAATTGTGGTAAGAAAATGATTTAGAAGTTCGAAGAATTATGACATTCTCCAATACTTCTATTTCGATATTTTTAAAAAATAACATATGTATTTACCTTTGGTATGTTGGATACTATTTCATAGGTTACACCACAGGAATAAAATATATTCTTCAATGATATTCTCCTCTTCAGGCTCTGGGTGAAGCTCTGGTAGGAAAGGAAAGCCGAATTAAGTGATGTGAAATACATAACTTATTCCGCGTTTTACAAACTGTAGAAGTATTATCAAGTACTAGGTTTTCGATACACCTGCAACAACTCAGAAAAACAGAACTGAAAAATCCTTGTCTCTGACCCTGAAGGACAACACCGTCCAGCTGTCATTTGGGGATTAAAGCATAGAATCTGTAGTCCATTCAGGGATTTTGGGAGTCGCTCTTCTTTCTCATTGGCAGTCTTCCTTTTGATCTTGATAGAATTTATTTATTTATTTAAAGATTTATTATTTTATTATTTTTTTAAAGATTATATTTATTTATTTGAGAGAGAGAGACAGCGAGCAGTACCAGTGGGGAGGGGCAGAGGGAGAAGCAGACACCCCGCTGAGCAGAGAGCCTGACACAGGGCTGGATCCCAGGACCCCAGGATCATGACCTGAACGGAAGGCAGATGGTTAATTGACTGAGCCACCCAGGCGCCCCTATTAATTTTTTTTTACAGGGAGAGCGAGTGCACAAGCAGGAGGGACAGACGGAGGACAGAGAATCTCAAGCAGAGTTGGACGCTCAACTGACTGATCTTGATAGGCTTTAATTAGTCCATCCTTGCACAGAAGAAAACTGGGGAAGGTCCATTTTGTTGGCAGCACCTGTAGGATGAGATCTGGGGAAGCAGCAAGCATTTATTTTGGACCTGCCCCTCGTCCTGTTTTGTCACTAACCTGCTTGGACTTGGCACTTGGCCTTTTTCAAACAGCGACGTGTCATAGCTCCACTGCCTCTTAGGATTATGGGTCTCAAATTGGCCCAGGGGGACCGTCCTTGGATGGCTGACATCTGCCTGTGCCATCCCCATGCCCCGTTATCTGGGGTCAACAAGAGTCAGACCATAACTGGGCTAGTGTGGTGACAACTTGCATACCCACTGTAACAGCACCACAAAACACAACTTTGTGAAAGACAGAAGGAAGACACTTCGAGCTCATGTAGGCAACAGCAGAATCAGGCCCTGTTACTACCTGTTTGTTGTAAATATTGGCTGCAATCCGTTTTCGTAATACTAACTCCATAGCAGCTGGGTGGCTGAGCTGCACCGTGGTTTTCACTATTAGGTAAATCCTTTCGTTCTGTGGCGTGACCCTATTCAGGTGAACGGAATCATGCACTGAGGAGTCCCAGGAGGCTGTGGCTGAAACCTGAGAACAAGAGAAGGGTTGGGGACACAGAAAAGACCCAGCTCAGGGGCTGCGGTTTGACAACACACAGGACAGCGAGAAGAGAAACGCAGCCCCACTGAATCATACGTGTTTCTCCTCTCTTTTTCTGAGCAACAACACACATTCAAGTTTTTAAAGTCCCCAGTCCTCTCCCCCAAAGCAGACCACAGCAGTTCAACGGGAAGACAGGCCCGTAGGCAGGTGCACTCATCTGAAGCCCAGAAACAGAACGGTAGGGGTCAAATACCTCCTCATCACTGTGCTTTATGATGGGCAGGTAGAAAAACTGGCTGCCGTGCTCCTTGGGCAGGATGGAGTTCACACCCGATGCGTGGGGGCCCACGAGCTGCTCGTTGGCACTAAGGTCATCGGCTGACCACATCCGGGGCACAAAACAGAAGTGGAAGGAAAAGTCATTTTTTCAAGCAAACACTGAATTTTTTAAAATATGCTTTCCACCGATCATTTTTACACATAATGCACTTTCATTTTTTTCTTCCCTTCCTTATCCCACAGTTCTAATTCCTCACAATAGGTTTTATCCTTTACAGAAACAACTATGAGAGCCAAGAAGGTACCCTATGAGTCTCCAATAAAAGAGACAAATATATGCCATATGCAATCCTAGGAGCAGAGATTTTCTCTACAAAACACAGCTGAGACTTTGGTGCTTTCTGAGGTCAATTCCTTGTATAGCCTGGTGTGAGGCTTGTGTCCTACTTACACAACTTACACGATTAGAGATTTGAACAGCTAAACAATCAATGTGTAATCAAAGTTCCAAGCACTTGGGAGAAATACAAAGATCACCTTCTTCCAATACCATGTGGGATTCACCTTCACAAATTTCTATACGTGGTCATCCAACCTTTGCACGTATCCTTCAATAACAGGGAGCCCACCACTTCATAAGGCACATGTCCTACTTCTAGGCTCTTAAAACAATTCTTCCTAGGAAGAGCCAAAGTGACCCTCCCCGGGTCTTCCCTCCAAATGACAGGTTTCCAGGCTGTGTTTTGAGATTTCAGGGGCCGTGCAGAAGAGCCTGCCTGAGCCCACCCATCCCGCCACTTGGCAACTCTTCCTTTTTAGTCTACACATAGGGTTCCATTTAAGATTTCATTCTGAAGGGGCGCCTGGGTGGCACAGCGGTTAAGCGTCTGCCTTCGGCTCAGGGCGTGATCCCGGTGTTACAGGATCGAGCCCCACATCAGGCTCTTCCGCTATGAGCCCTGCTTCTTTCTCTCCCACTCCCCCTGCTTGTGTTCCCTCTCTCGCTGGCTGTTTCTATCTCTGTCGAATAAATAAATAAAATCTTTAAAAAAAAAAAAAGATTTCATTCTGAAAATGGGTTTTCCTGCTAAAATACATTGAGGACCATCACTCTTGGTTCACACAGGTTCAATCTAATCGCTACCGTAAAGAACAACCCTTAATGCTGGTTTTACAGTGTAATTACATTCTGGCATCGGCGCTATTGGGGCAGGGAGCAAATGGCACTAATCAGAAATGCAGATTCCTAGAGCCCTGCAAAGCCTAAAGGTTCAGAGTCTCTGAGGGGGATTACTTTCTCAGGTAATCCCTCTGTCCATTAATGTCTCTCAACTCTGTTTTAAACACTTTTTGTGCGAGTTCTTAATCTTGCAGAACTCTCTTTTTAAGACTAAATACCCACTTCTCTCTTCTAGTGATGTTACATGTCAAGGTTCATACATTTGGTTGGGCTAAAAACGTCACCTAGATACAGCATATGACTGATGAGAAAAGTAATTAAGGAATCAAAATCAGGTGGGTCTGTAGAGATTACAAACCTAAATGAAATGAGAGGGCCCCTGGAACCCTGGGGTCTGCTTACCGTTCAAATCAAGGAAGAGAACCGGTATGTGAGTTTCCATTCCGGGTGGTGGGACCCTAAATTTAACAACAAAATTTAATCATAACAAAATACGTGTACTACATCGTGTTAGATAATCGAACACCACAGAGGCACGGAAGTGGAAAAGAACCACTGTGGGGTTACAGACTCTATTCATGAAATATTTGCACAATTCCTTTATTTTTTAAAAATATTTTATTTGAGAGAGAGCGAGAGAGAGAGAGAGCATGAGCAGGGGGAGGGACAGAGGGAGAGGGAGAAGCAGACTCCCCACTGAGCAGGGAGCCCGATGTGGGCCTCGACCCCAGGACCCTGAGCTCATAACTCGAGCCCAAGATAGATGCTTAACCAACTGAGCCACCCAGGAGCCCTATTTGAACATTTCTTGATGTCTCTGTTAACACACATCGTGAGAATTATGTGACTTCCATAAAGAACTACCAGTTACATAAATCAGATGTAATTAACTGAAACAAAGAATTTGATGGCTTTGTAGAAATAGGCCTAGTGATGGGAAAAAGGGAAGGGATGCTGTTAAGAGTGGAGACAGGGGACAGGACCAGAACCCAGAGGAAGTAAACAAAAAAGACAACATTAAAAAGCTTAAAGAAGGAGAGAATGAAAGACATATCAAAGGAGGAAGGGTTGTCTATGAAAAAGACCAAAGCAGTCCTTTATCAAAAACTGGCCCGTGTGCATCTGAGTTATCTGGGGGAGGGGGGAGGGCTCTGAAAATGAAAAGCCCTGGGCCCATCCTTCCTCTTGTGAATCAAAGTACCTAGGGCAGGACCCAGGACTCCACATTTTACAGTCAAGATGACCTGAAGTTTGGAAATGGCTCAAATGAAAGTGACTGGGGTAAGGAGGACTGTCTAGACAGGGCCTCAGGGAGCAGAACAACACTGGGAATGAGGTGGCCGTCTGCAACCATGGGGCTGGCAGACAGACTGCGCGTGTGCCCTGCAGGACTCCAGGACAGCGGGAGAATGTGCAGGGACAAACATTGCAACTTATGTCCCAACTTAAGTGCCAGTGAATGCAGCTTTTCTGGTTTCATAATACTATCAAATCCATTATACTTTCCTTTATCATCACAGGCACAAATAACACCGCTGATGTTTCTGCGCCTACCTTAAAGAGACTGTCTGGGCATGTACACTCTCTGTTCAAAAGGAGTCTGATTTCTCCTAAATGCCTAGGACGCATTCTTGTAATGAGAATGAGAATAAGAAGCAGCAGGAGTAGTTACCATTTACAAATGGGCACTATCAATAATTTTAATATATTCTCTCTAATCCTTTCAACAGTACCAAAAACAGGGCTCCATTCACAGATTAAGAGTAAAGCCTTGGGGCGCCTGGGTGGCTCAGGCATCTGCCTTCGGCTCAGGTCGTGATCTCGGGGTCCTGGGATCAAGCCCAAAGCCAGGCTCCCTGCTCAGCGGGGAGTCTGCTTCTCCCTCTCCCTCTGCTCCTCCCCACAGCTCCGTGCTCTCTTTCTCTCTCAAATAAATAAAATCTTTAAAAGAAAAAAAAAAAGAACAAAGTCTCAGAGAAGTTACCGACATTTAACACTTAAAGGGCTGCTGGTGGAAACTAAATCTGGATCTATTTGACTCCAGAGCCTAGGACACCATGCTGTTTCTGATGAGCATCGGATGGACTGATCAATGAACTGACTGACCATGGTTATTTAGTGCTCAAGACCTGATTCTATGCTAGTGACCAAACTGAGCAGGCACGAGGGCTAAGAAGAAAATATATTTTCTCCCCTCTTCAAGTGGACTCTGGAAACACCCTTCTCTTAAGCCGAAATAAGAGAGTTTCTGGAGATGAAGAAACGGTGTCCAAGTTGCTCAGGTGGAGACACTGAGGTGTGGTATTTGCTTTCTGGCCACGTAATAAACAGATGCTTCCCGGCTTCCTGGGAGAGGAAGCTGGCCGCTGTGGGGAAGGAAGGAGGGAAGGCAGCACGAAGACATGGGTGGTCCTTCCCTGAGCAGCTCATGGCCCTCAGCATGGGCTGCGACATCCTGGAAAGTCACTCGCATGACCCTGGTGCAGGCCATCTGCTGCATCCTGTCAGGCCCGTGTGGGGAGAAGGCCACTCACCAGTGGGCGGGCGCCCCGGGGACCCCGCTGCCCGGCGCGGGCACCAGCACGGCGTTTCTCTCCTCGGTCAGCCCCACCCACTGCTCCACCAGCCGGGCTTCCCGCTCCACGTCGTCCTCCGTCTTCTCTGCAGGACAACACGAGGGCATGAGCACCAAGACGGGGGAAAAGACAATTTCCAGATTTAAAATAAACAGGTTTTCACTGGGTGACATCCCCAAGTGGCTGGAACATCAATGATGTTCCAAAACTTGAAGGGAGGCTTCCAAGTTCCAGCCGAGCACCCAGACAAGCTCAGAGACACTAGGACTCTCACTCGATGGACCTCTGGGTAGGCACGTGGAAAGAGCATCAGGACGGGGATGAGAACACGGTTATGTTTCCCGGTTCTGTGCCCCGGGGAAGTTATTCCACAGACGAGTCTGGGCTTCCTAGTCCGTCAAATAGGGCCCATACAAGTCATGTCTACTTAACACGCTTGTTGGAAAGATCCAGCGACGTCATGGATGTGGCGCTGCTTTATGAAAGTACACACCACTGTGCAGAGGATTAAAACACACCACACACCACGCTCTGTAAAACTAACTTTGTTGTCCTTTGCGCTCCTGACAAAAAAGATTTTACATTATTTTGAAACCCTGATTCATAATTCCACCCTGGAGCTATCCGGGTATAGTCAAAGCGAGTTTCCATTAGCAGGCTGAGCACGTATACAAACTGACACCATGAGCGCTGCGCTAAGATGTTTTGCTGAGGGGGGAGCTTTCGCTAACTTCTACCTGAAACGGATGAACGCGCATAACGTGTCCTCTGATGCAGAACCCGCCACACTGCACGGATCATCACGTCAGGGCGCGAGACTAAGGGTTTTAAGCACACACCTCTACCCCGGAGCCCCCGCGGCTGCTGCCAGCGTAAGAAACTGTGTCCCTGGAGCCGCGGGGCCGTGAGGGGAGCTGCAGGCCCGCTTCAGGCCCTCCTGCTCCAGCTGGGCGCTGACCTGCCACGTGGGACCCTGGAGCTGCCGTCGGTCCCAGGTCCTGAGCCCGGAACGCCTCGTAACCACGTGTCAGTTCTGACTGCATTTGCATCCTTCAGAACTAAAGTTTAACGTTTCACGTCACAGTTCCCGCAGAGGCTTAGGAAGGTTTATTACTTTCAAATTCAATACCGTACGAAAGGAGTCACTACTATCTGTAATTGTTATGAGGTCAGAACACTAAGGTAGTATTGTCCGACCGAGGGGAGGAGACAACCTGCCGCCACTGTCTAGAAGTGAAAAAGCCACTCCCGGGAAAGAGTTTCATCTCACATACCTTTTTTATTGCTGACTTTCTTTATCTGCTCATCTAAGTACTCTCGTCGTTTGATGAGCGCATCAGACCACCTCTCTCTCACACAGTTTAAGTCTTCTTCCTGACATCAAGGAGGGAAAACATTTTCCTGTAGAATACATAGACGACTTTTTTTTTTTTTTTTTAACAAAGATGTTTACATTGATCAGGAAAGTTTTCATTAGGAAAGGCCATTGAACATTGCTGTGTGATTAATATGCGAGAAAGCAAAGAGGCCTCAGAAACACAGCATGCTGATCGAGGAACCCATTACTCAGAAATCAGAGCCCCTGGATTGCCAAAGGGATAATTATACTTAAAAGCAAGAGAAGCTCAAACTATACCAGCTGTGGGGATGATTCTTACATGGTGTGTGTGTGTGTGTGTGTGTGTGTGTATTTAAATTGGAGCTATTCATTTGAAAGATGTGTGATTCTAAGCAGAAGGACACCATGAACAGAGCCCAAATCATGGAACAGCGAATGGAATGGAAAAAAGAAAACAGGCATTTTCATAGTTCATCGTTCAATGGCCTGAAAACATGTATTTTCTGAAATGCAAAGAACAGATCAGCCGAGAACCTTTCAAACTTGCTGCAAAGATTTTACCTCCAACCACTACTACAAGGCTCACCAAAAATCTCCCATGCAAACACCCAACATGCAGTCAGCCATGCTTTAGGAACGCCCAGAAGCAGCCGCTGGGACTTCACCGTGAACAAGGTGGCAGGAAGCGCACAGACAGCAGCAGGACGTTAGTTAATGGCATTGCTGAGATCCAAGGGGAGACTGGGATTTCCCCTGAACTTTGTTTCTGTTTGCTTGTTTTCTTTCTTAGTTAAGTTATGAGGGAAAGAAGCCCATCAATTCTACTCAAAATGTTCAGTGAGTTGCCTAATTCCGGTCTAACCCTTAAGATGTGGCATTACGAGCGGACGGCAGAGGACGTCTGAGGCTCTGTCTACAGCGGTACCCACAGTTCACATACAGGAAGGCACCCCAGGAAAACTGTGGAGAATCAGTACAAAGACTGGGGACCAAACCCAGAACATTCATCCAGATTTGCCGCCTTGCTGTTCCTATCATCCTACATTCCACGACAGCAGGCCAGCCAGTGCTGACGAGGTACGAGTTCGCAGGTGCCTTTTTTTTTTTCCCCTAAATTTCCAAAAAGAAAAAGCTGAGATTTAAATTCTCCAAGTTATGGATAATTAAGCTCGGTCCTAATGAGAGAAGGAAGCTGGCTAACCCAAACTAAACTATGTGCCTGAAATGTTTTCCATTTCCTCTCCAGCAAGAGAGTTAAAGCTGTATATTAGAACAATCCTTCTCTCTTGGAAATGAGGCACGAGGTGCAGTTTTGCATAGAAAAGACAAGCTTCGACTTAAAGATTATGGATGGGTAATTCCAAAGTTTTAAAAATCATTAATTTAATACAGTGGTAAGGGTCTTGCTTGGAAAGTCTTTACGAGCTAATTCGAGATTGCATAGCAGCGATGCGGAATCTGATCACACACTTTGAACGGACAGAGAAATCTAGAGCAACAGGATTGTATCCCCGATTATGTTTAAAGCAAATCCAAAGCGAGTGAAAGACTGCATGTTCTTGCTCGACGGTCCTCCTTCCTCCTCCCTGCCCCCTGCTTTGCGGACGCTGGCCATTAGCAGCAGCTGTGCCCCATGCCACAGAATGACAGCAGCAGTGATACCTGGTAACTATCCATATCATCACCATCCTCATCATCTCTCTGGCAGGAAAAATAAACACAAAGGACATGCATTTTGTTTCTCGAACAGCACACAGATAATTCTTTAAGCGTAACACACACATTACAATGGACGGCACGTGTAACACCAGCATAATACATCACTTAAATGAACTGCAAGAAAGGTTTAGTGGACTTAATTCACTTGTCTCTAAGAATCTGAGTTTTGTTTGGTTATGTTTTTAATAAAGAAAGCAACCATTTAATAAAACGAGAACCCTGTTCGATGGGACTAGCAATCAACCTCATTGGACCAGCCCTTCCCCTATCGTTATGTGAATGGTGACACACATTTCTGGGTGGGCTATCCGAGATTTGGAACGGACTCAGAAAGACAAAATGGCAGAACTAGACTCGACTGCTCAACCTCTTAGTGTAGCCGTGAGGCAGCCGGGGCCCTGAAGGATGAAATGGTTTAACCCAAGGAGCACACAAATGGTGGCAGAGTCAGGCCTGGGAGCCAGGCTGCTAGTTGCCCCACTCAGCATCCTGTTCCCCCCACCACAACCCAGGCCCTGAGGAAATCCTCACAGGCTATTCACAGACAGGGTTCCTCAGCGTACGACTGTCTCTAGGGCGCAGCTGCCGTGCTGAGTACTGGCTCTACTGTCGCCCACGACTGGTTATGTTAGCGTCATACCCATCAGCTGAGAAAAATCAGAACCGTCCAAAGCCCATGGTAACAGTTTACAACAATTATATAAAGTAACAGTTTTGGCAAAAACATTTGGCCAAACAAAATCACCATGTTGAAAATAAAAGGATTTAGTTGAGACAGGTTTCCTTAGACACAAGAATAAAGAAAACTCCCTTTTGTAGGGAATAACCATCTATAGGGAGAGACGTTCTGCCCAAAGTGAACACTGGGCCATGTAACAATCGTCTCTGGTTTTTCCTAGAGGGTTAATATTCAAACAGGCAGTGAAGTGGTCTAGTCGTAAAAAGACAAACTTTTTTTTAAGTGCTTTAAAAATATAATTACGTTACTCTCATATGTAAGTATACTTCAACATATACTGCTTATTAAAAGCGATTTAAAAATACAGCTTAAAAATAGTTATTCTCTGCATAGATTTCAAAATCCACTTTTTTTTTTAAGTTTGGAAGCCATCATTATCATTTGAATAACTGACTTATTAAATACATACCTAATACTGAAGTAATTTTTCTTTTTTTCTTTAAGATTTTATTTTTTAATTTTTAATTAATTAATTAATTAATTAATTTAAAAAGATTTTATTTATTTATTTGACAGAGACAGCCAGTGAGAGAGGGAACACAAGCAGGGGGAGTGGAAGAGGAAGAAGCAGGCTCCTAGCGGAGGAGCCTGATGTGGGGCTCGATCCCAGAATACTGGGATCACGCCCTGAGCCGAAGGCAGACGCTTAACGACTGCGCCACCCAGGCGCCCCTAAGATTTTATTTTTTAAGTAATCTCTACACCCAACGTGGGGCTCAAACTCACAAGGTTTGAGTTCCCCTTCTCTCTCAAACTCAAACCCTGAGGTCAAGGTCTCATGCTCTACTGACTGAGCCAGCCAGGTGCCCCTGAAGTAATTTTTCTTGACTTAATTCCCCAAATTACTGAAAAAGTACAAGTAGCTCAAATTTATCATTATCATTTTTTAGACTAAGGAGATCCTTCCGTTACCACAGAACTAGCCTGAGCTTTCATGATGTGTAACTTGTGAAATCAGCATATTCTGCACCGGCTTGGGCTACTGCCTCAGAATATTTCTAAAGTACTATGTCACAAAATAAGTTCTGGACGTGACCTTGAGCATGGCTGCAAAGAAAAATAAAAGCTTTAAAATAGTCACAGTTTAGGGGCACCTGGGTGGCTCTGTCGGTTAAGCGTCTGACTCTTGATTTCGGCTCATGTCATGATCTCATAGGTTGTGGGATTGAGCCCCACATCGGGCTCTGTGCTTAGCAGAGAGTCTACTTCTCTCCTTTTCCCTCTCCCTCTGCCCCTCTGCTCGTTCTCTCTAAAATAAATAAATCTTTAAAAAAAGTCTTTATTAAAAAAATGAGCCACAGTTGATTGATTGATTGATTTTTTAAAGTAGGCTCCATGCCCAGCGTAGAGCCCAACACAGGGCTTGAACTCACGACCTTGAGATTGAGACCTGAGCTGAGATCAAGAGCTGGCCACTCAACCGACTGAGCCACCCAGGCACCCTGAAATAGTCACCGTTTAAATCTACATGACTGGTACTATGTCCTTTATAGAGCATTTAGCACGGGGGGGGGGAAGCTCAAATTTTGACAAAAATCAGTTTTAACTCAGGAGGTAGAGTGGTTTAAAAAGTTCAAATAATCAATCCTTGTAAGGTTCCTCATATGGGAACACGTAGTCAGTTGGAGATCCCTAATTTATATGTCATGATTTAGGATGCAAATTCAAAGTTTTACCTAAGATCAGAGATTCATTAAGCCCCAAAATTTTAGTATAGACTGGGATTTCAGGGAATATTAAGTCTACCTCATCATTCTGGAGAAGAGAGAAGGGGAACTCGAGGTTTGCATTATCCCAACAAGGTAACCAGGAAGGCCATGCTAGACTGAAGATCCCAGGCCCCCTGGCTCTAGGCTGGTGACCTTTCTACCAGGCCCTGCAGCCACCCCCAAAGTTGCTGGCCGAGTGAGGGACTGAGCTGGGATAAGAATCCACACAACCCAATTTCCTATTCCACACGTGAGGAAAAGTCTGGGGGAGAAGTCTCCCCCAAAACTGTCCTCAGGCCTTCCTTCATACTCTCCCTGGCTCTGAGAACCAGGGGCAATTTTGGCCTGGGACAGGGAAGGCGGCGTTCGACAAAACTATGCCTTCCAAGGCCTCATAAGCAAAGCCAATGTTCCTTCTAGCTTTCGGAAAGTCTTTGCCTGAATGCCAGGGAGTACAAGGAAACTGAGACAGAGGATGAATCATTCTCAAGACGGGCTGGGCCTCTGCCCAGACTCCACACAGAAACGTCACAACGGGGAATGCTCCCTCTCTCGTGTGGCAGTGAGGGGGCCAGGGTTCAATGGGGTAATTCCTCCCAGTCCCTAATTCATACCTGCCAGTGAACTGGGGACTGAGTGAAAGCACGTGCCTTCTTTCAGGCCACTGTGGACAAGTTCCTAATTTTAAAGTTTAATTTCACAGAGTGATGAAGAGCTGGGATTGGTAACTCACGACACAAGATCGAGAGTCGCAAACTCCTCCAACTGAGCCAGTCAGGCGCCCCCCCACCCAATCTTTTAATTTTTAAAAATGAGAGCAGAAGATTTAGTAAAAGAGGATTTAATGGGCAAAAATGATCATGAGGACAACTTTAATTAAAAAAAAAAGAAAAAAAAAAAGGAAAACTTTCAAAGAACTGTTTAATTATACCAGTGTATGGAGGCAATTTTGTATTAATAGAAGTGGACTGGGCCAGGCAGCCATGCCAGATACCCAACATAACATAACTGGAGACAGACAGAAAATGCAATCTGCCTGAAGTAAGTGAGTAACACACCATTCATAAGTGTGCTCACAAATAAAATTATTATTAATCAACACTAAGCCGGGATAGTATTTCCAATCTCGTAAAAAGGCAATGGATGGGAAATGTGAAGGGAGGGGTGCAGATATAAGGTCAAGACAAGGTGTTCTGTCACATTCCCCAAAGGTCTCCAGCCCAGATCACTGACCACCGTAACTCTGCGTTAACTGGTCCTCGCTGCAGACTACATCCAATCCGTTGGTCTTACCTGGTAACTGTCCAGCCCTCTCTGCAGCTTAGTGGATCTGGCAGTGACGCAGCCAATGGAGACAGACAGGATGGCTTCGACCATGAGCGGCAGTGTCCCGGAATGCTGCACCGGTTTCACCGTGACTTGCACTCTCCGGGAATGACCCTGCAGAGGGGGAAGTGGGGGAGGACATGACATGCCAATGGGTGCCCGGAATGGGAAGGGCAAGGAATGGGGGAAGAGGATAAAGGAAGGGAAGAGAATCAGCGAATAAAGAAGCCCGTAATTAGAAAACCCCCAGGAACGGTGTGTAAGAGTGGGACAAAGAGAAAACACAAAACAAACAAAACCAGGCCTCATACCTGTCTGAGTTGGAAGATGCCTCCCGTGTTGACATCTTTTGCCTGGTGAAGCTCCACTGCTGAGTATTCCCCTAGCTCATTCAATTCCAGTATGGAAATCCACATTTCTATTCTCCGTGTTACCTCATTCCACCTGCAAAAACACGTTCCGATGGACAACAACATCATTGCCCAGGGATGTTATGAGCAATAGGAATGAGCCACCATCCCCTGAGCACTTACTATGGGCTGTCGTGTAGATTTGCTTATTCAACTCTCAAAACAACCCTATGATGTACGTCTTTTCTCTTCACTTTATTGAGGTATAACGTATATTCAGTGAAATGTCCAGATTTTAAGCACAGTTTGATGCATTGTGAAAATGCACACAGCTCTGTAACTACCCCACCATTTGCCTCTGAAAGTTTGCTCATGCCCCTTCTCATTCAATATCCACAGCATCCCACAGCAGCCATGTAACCATAAATTGTTCTGCTTGTTCTAGAAATTCATAGAAAGGGAATCATAGTAGGTACCCTTTTAGGTGTGGCTTTTTTGGTTCAGTGTAATGTTTTTGTGATTTATTCAAATGGATATCCATAGTCCTTTTCCTTGTTATCAGAGCTGAGTAATATTTGATTACATGACCAGTTGTACAATTTGTTTATCAAACGTTCTCACACATTTGGGTTGTTGGCACTTTGGGGATATTATAGAAAGAACTGCCATTAACACTTGTGAACAAGCCTGTTTACGGACTTATGTTTTCATTTTTCTTGAGGAAATACCTAGGAGTAGATTGCTAGGTCACAGAAGAGGCAAAGGATCAAATTTCCAAGAAGGTATCCTCCCGGGCAAGATGGCGGGGCAAATTTCCAAGAAGAGGAAGCCTGTGGCCGATGGCACCTTCAAAGCTCGATTGAACGAGTTTCTCACTCAGGAGCTGGCTGAGGATAGCTATTCTGGAACGGAGGTACGAGTTATAGGAACTGGGACAGAAATCATCATCTTGGCCACCAGGATGCATAAAGTTTTTAGTGAAAAGGGCTGGTGGATCTGAGAACTGCCTACAGTGGTTCAGCAGAGGTGTGCCTACCCCGAGGGCTGTGGAGAGCTTTATGCTAACAAGGTGGCCAGGGGACGTCTCTGTGTTATCACCCAGGCCAAGTCTCTGCATGACCAGCTCCTAGGAGGCCTTGCTGTGTGGAGGTCTGAGAATGGGACCCAACAATAGTGAGGTTGTCGTGTCTGGGAAACTTGGAGGACAGAGGGCTAAATCCAGCAAGTTTGCAGCTGGCCTGATGAGTCTCAGTGGGGACCCTGTTAATTCCTGCTCGGACAGAGTGTGCTGAGAATCAAAGTGAAGACCGTGCTTCCCTGGGACCCACGTGACAATCAGGCCCTAAGACGTCTGTGCCTTGCCATGTGAGCACCGTGGACCCCAAAGATGAGCTACTGCCCACCACCTCCGTCGTGGAACATGGGAAGCCGGAGAGGCCTGCCATACTCCAGCCAGTTCCCACAGCACAATAGGGGCTCCTTGGCAGCCGGATCTGGAGTCTAAATATTGCTCTACAGAGACTTCTATAAAATCTTCTAAAAAGAAAAGAGGAAAATGTCCTCCTGGTTTTTTTTTTCCCCCATATGCTTTACAGCTTTATCTTTCACATGGAAGGTTCTGATCCTTCTCAAAATAAGTTTTGTGTATTGTGAAGCCAAAATCAAGGTTGGTTTTGTGCCTCCGCAGATAGGCGGCTGTTTTAGTCCTATTTGTTGAAAAGACCCTCCTTCCCCATTGAACGTCCTCAATGCCAGCTAGTTCCTTTTCTCGTTCCCATTGCACCAAGGAGGAGACAGGCCCGGGGACCCCACTCTTACACTCAGCCTAGTGCCCGTCATGACCCTGCATCAGCTCAGCCAAGCACACACCTGTCGTGCAACGTTCTCGTCTTCGCGTGAAGAGAGTCGACTTCCCAGACGGAGCTGCCATTCCCAGCACAGCGGTGGCCCCACACCTCAATGGCCAGGGCTCCATCGGACAGGAACTCCAGGAGCTCCTCTGTCACGGTCACCACGTAGTCCTGGGGCAAGTGGGGAGCAAGGGAAAAGCAACATGAATCATGCACAGGGCAATGTGTGACATTTCCGCTTACCTTTCAATCGTGTAGGGATCCCCTTTGGAGGTGGTTAGTCCGATCCCAACCTGAGAATACCACCCGGAATACCAGCTCTTCATACTAGTGAGGAGGAAGGGATTGAATGCAATGCCCTTCTTTAATCAGGGCGCACAATGAAAAAAGCGTCCTGTCCCGCCTCATGTGCTTGTGAGGGGCAGCAGTGATCCGCGGTCCCTGCACCTGGTTCCTTCTTGGTTCCGCAGGACCACTCAGACCTCCCACCGCCGTAGGCTAATCAGCACATCATAAAACAAGAACGTCTGATTGCTCCTTGCTATGGCTTGGGAGACTGAGAATAGAATTAAATTTCCTATGATTATCTTCATGATTCTGCGCTCTTGCTCTGAAACTCCCCCGCTCCAGCTCCTCGTCCTAAAACGCAGACAGAGGAGCGTGAGGAAATGATGCTGAGTGGACTGAGCGGTACAGAGCTCACCCTGAACAAAGTGGCAGGCGAGGGGCCGAGCTGCAGTCTCTGGTGGAGACAGCTCTGCGGCTCTATTGCTGGAAAGACCTGTGTTATACTGATTTAACGTTCTACTACGTACCTTCTTCTATATTTTATATCTAGATAACTAGAATGTACTTAAATTCAGGCTCCCTCCTTCTACAGGAACAGCTTTGTGGATCCAAAGAAAGATGGGGGCGATTTAAGAGAGTATTCAGACAACAGTAACCACAAAATACTTCATAAGGATTTTGAGAAACAGACTTGGTGAATATAAGTGAAAGAAACAAAAAAAAGTGGACTATTTGTTTTCAGAAAAAGAAAGACCTGACAGTCTTTACCTATGTAAAATTTGATAGGTGTAGGGCCAGAAAGAAAAAAACACAGTTTCCAAAGGAAGGGGTTTGGAGTATCTGTTAAGGATTGTGCAAGGAAAAACAAAATTACAACAGAAGGTAGCGTCTGTCTGTCAGAAACAACCTGTGGGCAGTCTGATGTGAAAACCAGGAAGGGTGGCTGATGGTCACACGACAGGGCCAACCAACGGTCACCAAAAATTTACCTTGTCCATTGACATTTTCTTTAAAAACTCATATGGCACATTAGAATGCAATGCTTGGAGTGCTACTCTGTAGTCCAAAGAATGAAAAGAGGTTCACGTATACTAAAAGGTATAATTCTACAATATACATAATGTGACTACATTATTTGTAAAAAACTTTCTAAAGATGTTATGCATGCGTGACAGGAAGGGACCGTATCTATGCCCATTGCTGTGTGAACATACATTGACCTCACAGAGATATAAGTTGTAGGGCACAGAAAATAGTTTATCTAAATGTATACAAACTGTCACTCGCCGTTACACCTCTAGGGTCTAAGACTTCAGGTAGAGGCCTTTCAGATTTTATTTTAAATACTTCCCATCTGAACTGGTACTTAAGTACATTTTGAGGTTAAAAAGCGCAACACACATATTACATTTATTAAACATTCTTATGGTGGACCTTCTAAGTTATAAGGAGAGCTCTGAATGGCGCCCAGGTCCACAGCCTCCCACGTAGCTCATTTTGTAAAGGGGCCGTACCTTAGAGTGAGAGAAGGTCACGGTGTACTGGGCGTCCCTGGACTGAGGGGAGGGCACCTCGGGGTCCACCACCGGGGCCGCCACTGTAGATTCACACTGGTCCCAGAATGTGTATTGACAGAAGACAAAATTTGAGAGGTTTAAGGGCAGCCCAGTTGCCTCTTTAATTTTTACCTAAAGAGATATAAAAAAAAAAAATGCTATATAATTCTGATAAAGAAAACATTACCCTAAGTATGCTTACTTGAAGTACTTCTATTTTAAGAATCAGCGATGAAATACGTAAATCGGTTATCCGTTTAGCATCTGAAAACATTTGACACACGAAGGGCTCCACTTAGAATCGGTCTATACCAGGACCATAACTACAGCACGCGAGCCTGGCAACAAACACATGCATCCTCTCAAATTCTCCTAGTGGCTGAGTTTCTGACACCGATGCAACCTTTACTGCAAAATCACGATTCACTGAACCACATACACTTCCTGCGTGCCAAAGGCACATGGACTTCTAAAATTTCATCAACTGGCATCAGAAAGTGTGCTCTACTTCTGGAAAAAGCAGTGCCCGCCGTTGTATTTATGGTCAGAAAGCTGAACGTTTACTACGCTCTAAGAGACACTCCCAAGATTTTCTGTCAAACTGCTTTAGATGAACACGGTCGCTTATCGGCGCCTGCCTATCCCCTCCTCTCACCCGGCACGTCAGTTTCCGGACTCGGTGAATGACCTCCCCACTGCTGTCCACGACTTCAAGGCTCCCGCCTTCGCTGGAGTTCTCGGAGGAGTCATCGTCCACCACGCGCTCCGGGACGGCCCCTGTCACTCGCATCACTTCCACGTGGAGACGCCCGGCAACCTGCGGCAGGGACCCGAGCGCCTGTGGGTTAATAGGCATCCTGGGCACAAGCCTGACCTAAGACAGAGAGCGTGCTCCCAGATCCCCGGGCTACTGAGCAGCCTCCGGGCTACTGCTGGGCCAGCTCCGGTGACGGGAAACTCACCCCTTCCACAACCACTCCGTTCCATCACCTGCACCTGCAATCACCCCGCCTGACTTGAAGCCAAATTTGCCTCTCTGCCGCTCGCCTTCTGGACTCATCTTCGTTCTCATCTGTCTTTAGAGGGCATCCACGAACAGAGTAAAGGCAGCTATTATATTCTGTCCGGAGTGGTTTATTGTCCATGTTCATATATATTCATTCATTTACTCCTCTGATCAAATACCTGCCCCGTGGGAATACCGAGACAAAGAATACAGAGATCGTGCAGGCTTGGATGGGTTAAATTGATCCAGGAACCAACTGTGTGCCAGAAAATGCACTAAGAACTACATTTACAACAGTAAACTAAAAGACACGGTCACCAGGCTCCTGGAGTGTCTACTCACTTGGGAGCAGAGAATGGGTATGTGACTCACACCGGGGCTGGGAGCAGGGTGGAGGCAGGCTCCACGGAGGAATGAGACCCATCCCAGGAGGGATGACATACGCCAAGGACAAAGTTATAAGGAAATCGTTCCTTTAAAACTGTCCCCACTCCCCAAAAGGCTTAGCATGTCCTCAACACCCTGGTGGTCCTCTGGATAGGTGCTAGTGTCCCTCTTATGGCTGGGTGCCCAGAACTGAATTAAAGGACAAGAATTATCCTGCACTTGGCATCCTCACAGTGCTGTAACTGGCCAAGTGATCTTTCATAACAAGGGTTCAGGTTGCGGTGGCTGGAGCTGTGAAGGTGACACGTTCTGGCAGTGCTGCTGTTGTCTGAAATAGGAAGGCTCCTTTTTAAAGGTAGTCAGACCCAACTTTCACTGGCAGCAGAGACCTGAGAAATTAGTCAATGGTCTTGGATGAGTGAGACCAATACGGAGGAATCAGAGGAGGGGGAATGGGAGAAATCAGTCTGAAGACAACAGTTCTCAAGCTTTTTTCGACCGTTTTTGAGACTCTAGGACATTTTTAATATAATTTCAGAGGGATGAATGGAACACTCAAAGCCCTGCCCAGACCCGGGCTTAAGAACCCCCAACTAAGGACTGAGTCACTGGATTCCTTTGCCACAGGAGCTGTGCCCATTTTTCACATGGGAAAGAGCAACTCCAGCCCACTCGTCTTCTAGAGCAGGAGCAGAATGTCCTAGGGGGGCTGCCACACGCAGAATGTGAGCTGTGCACGTACACACCACAACTGGGAACCTGGGCTCTGTTTTCTGGTTCACTTCGGGCAGAATGGCATTCCGCTCGCAGCCTGCCCTAAGGATCCCAAGAGATAGCTAAGTATTTCAAGTCTGCACATTATGTAGGGCAAGCTATGGAAGAAGATCCTACTAAATTTAAAATAAAAACATCAGTTGATGAAATAGATAAAAATCAAAAAGTTTGAACATGAATATTTTCTAAAATGTCTTAGGCCTACATAAGGTTAATACATGTAAATAACTGAAATGTGAAGTATTTTGTTTTCTTTTGTTTTTTAGAAGAGGTTAAGCTTGTTTTCCTTGAATACTTTAGATTTCAAAATAATGCTCCCAAGTTGTATCTCGTGAAAACCACGTAGGGGCCAGGAAGGAATTTGAGTATATTAAAAACGTAAGAGATTAACGGAGATGAATATAGGGACGGAGCTGAATCTGGTTTCCAAAAGATTTCTAATTTGATTAAAACAAAGAAAAAAACTTGTGAACCATAAAGAAAAAAAATTGTTATTAATTATCTTACATGATTTTAATCTTATAATCTTAAAAAACCATGATTTAATTTTGAGTTTCTATTGATACAAGCAAAGAAAGAATGTGATCCTGACTATTTACCCTAGTTTCCTGATCTACCTCAAGAGCATAACTTAAATTGGACACACACACACACACACACACACACACACACACACACACACACCCCAACTGTTTCCTCCAAGGATGGCTTGTCCTTACCTCCCCCTGCTGGCTGATGATAGGAACTGCATACTGAAGTTTCACATCATAAAAGAGACACTCCAAGAACACATTAGCCACGCCAATTAGGTTGTGATTCTCTTGGGCTTCATAGAAAGGGTCACCTCGTTTCCCATAGAGACGCTTTGCCTGACGGGGGGGGGGGGGGCAGTGGGGGAGGTGAGTAGGAAACAAAACACCAATTTGGATAATATAATTTAAAACTAGCACTTAAAAATGTTTTAAAAGAGAAAGCATTTATCCAAAGAAATTAAAAAGAAGCAGAATTACAATCATGTCGCAAAAATAAAACAAAGGTAGCACATGGGAGAGACTTGACAGCTGGGGGGTCCACTGTGGGGGCCCATGATGTCCACGTGGAGAGCTCTTCCTTAGTTACTGCCTCTCTTCCCTATTGCACCCCACGTGCAGCCTTTTTCACTCCATTCCCTGTGTCTGCCTCATTTCCTTCACCGAGCCTTCTTTTTCATTACTAATACCCCCAAAAAATGGATTGTGCTTCCTAAAATTATTCTTTGTAATCTCCCCAGCCATGATCACAGCTGGAGGAGCATGAACACATGCTAAGGAGTACGAAAGCCAAGCTGGCTCCATCCACGTGGCTTTGTCACAACACCGACCAAACAGCACGGAGTCGCTGGGTTCTACTTCATTTCATTTGAAATGCAGCAAAAACCCTGCCAACTACGGATATGTCACGTGTTCTCTTCATTTAGCTCCTGTCCATGTCGGCATCGCATGTTCTATGACTGATTCAACTTAGGACCCCTTGTCAAGGTCACTTCCACGTTACTTTTGTAATACCAGTGCCCAAAGTACGACCGCAGAGAGTCACCGCCACACGTGTGTGTGTGTTCTGACACTGATATCACTGACACCCTGCGCTTTCAACATGGTCCAATCTCCTTCACCTTTTGTCTGTTTTACCTCAGGGATTTTTTCCTTCCATTCTTGATAAAGGTCTCTCATGTCAATTAATTTATTCTCCAGCTTCTCAATGGTCCAAACTTGGGTGCTCTTTCCTTTCCTCCTCACTTGAATAGCTGGCTCGCTCACGATGGCACCTCTCTGCAGAGTGAAGGAGAAACAAAAACACGCAATAAACCAAACGAGCCTCGGTATGGCTTTTTGGATTGTTAAAGCAATAGATGTTATCGTCAAGTAGCAAGTTTGAAAAAGATGCATAATGTATACAGAAAGAAGATGAAATTCTACCACCGAGGGAACAGTCTGACTTATTTTCAACTAAAATGCAGAAAGATGAATGAAATCTTCTGTATATACCCACGCACGTGTTTTTTATTATCATAAGCAGAACCAAACAAAACTATGAATCTCCTATCCCGATCCTCTCTCCACAGCTTTTGTATTATGATCATCTTCTTGTGTTGCTAAATACTCCTCACAGACATGATTTTTTTTTTCTTTTTTAAAAGATTTTACTTACTTATTTAAGAGAGAGAGAGTGTGTGTGAGCAGGGGGGAGAGGGAGAAGCAGACTCCCTGCTGAGCAGGGAGCTGGACGCAGAGGCTCAATCCCAGGACGTTGTGATTATGACCTGAGCCGAAGTCAGATGTTTAACCAACCAAGCCAGCCAGGTGCCCCTCATAGACGTGATTTTTTTTTTTTTTTTAAGATTTTATTTATTTGACAGAGAGAGACAGCCAGCGAGAGAGGGAACACAGGCAGGGGGAGTGGGAGAGGAAGAAGCAGGCTCCAGCAGACGAGCCTGATGCGGGGCTCGATCCCAGAACGCCGGAATCACTCCCTGAGCCGAAGGCAGACGCTTAACGACTGCACCACCCAGACGCCCCCATAGACGTGATTTTTAATGGCAACATAGAAACCTATTATACGGATATACAACTCATCTGACAAATTATTATGTTGTTCAACATCATGGTAATTTCAAATTTTTGCTCCTATAAAGGCCATTATGATAAGCATCCTTGTACAAAAAGCACATGATCTTTACGAACACTTCTATGACCGTGGACTTAAGATAAAATTCTCAAAGAACTGCCTGGTCGAAGGACTAAAATGCAGAAAGATTAATGAAATACTCCCTGACTCATTTCTAGTTTGCTTGCCGGAGGGAGACATAGATGGATGAAAAATTCTTTTCCTTTGAAGTTTCTCCTTAAAGGAAAAAAAAATCTTCAAGTTGAAATGATGGTAAACGTCCCAATGACTGCAAAGAGTTGTTCCATGTACAAAATAAAGGTATTATACAAGTCTTCCATGTAGAATCCCCTCTTAAGAACGGTACTATAACAAAACATATACCTATCCCCCATTCCAGAAAGGACCATTTATAGGAAAGAGAAAAGCAAGAGGAATTACTAATATATATTTCTAATTTCAACATATCTGAGGGCACATATACTCCAGGGGGGTCTACAGAGGAAATAATACTCTGGCTCACACCAAGATCTCCTCATGGATGTCCTTTTGGATGTCAGCTGTGTATTCTAACCTATAGGACATAAGTTGTCATTTTGCTCTCATTTTCTTTAAAAACACTCTTACCTTCCTGTTGGCACTGAGGTTTGCAGCAGGGATTTGCAGAGTCACTTGGTAGTCAGTGAGCTTACTCATTTCCTCGGCTAAGAAGTTTGCCTCCCTTACCAAGGTATTAGCTTTCACGAGCTGCTCGCGCAGCTTTGCCAGGCTCTGACGGAAGAGCTCATCCCTGCGGGGTAGCGAAAAAGGAAATGAGAAAATCTGAAAGAAAAGGAAACTGTCATCCTGGCTCTAAGTGAGTCATATTATTAGAAAGTGGTAGAAACTCCTTTCAGGAGATAATTTTCAACCGTGTTTTTGTTTTTAGTGTTTCCCACAAGGATACTGAGGACTCACTGGTCACCACAGATGAGGAGTAAAATAGGTGAAGGGACTTGACTAAAAACCGTATTTTAAATCCTCTAACTTTTGAAAACTGCTAGATTTTGATATAATGCTGCCAAAAAACCAGTAAAGGAATTCTTGAGGGAAAAGAACTGATCATGACTTGTTGTGTGCTACTGGGGCCAGGGTAAGGGGAGTAGGGCAGGGGAGAGAAATCTGGAGTCCATAAGGAGAAAGCGTTTCACACGATTTCTTCAGCTGGTAAAAGGCAGAAGTGGGGACTTCTTTTGGCAGCGGGAATTCAACTTTTTCAACTCCACACAATAGTGCTTGCTGGTGAGACCTTCCCTAATGTCGCTGAGTACAGGTCAAAACCCTATTACATGTTCTCCCAACCCCACATCTTCTGCCTCAGCAGCATCTGTCCTAGTTAGAATCTCTCATTTATTTGTATAATTATTTGAGCTGCAGGCACGCCAGGGCGAGAACCAGGTCTTTTTTTGTTTGTCATTACACCTAATTCCTGGACAAGTGTGTGGCCCACTGTGGATACCCCAAAACTACCCAGTGAATGAAAGGAAGAGTACTTCCGGGTTCCACATATGCATCTGGACTCAAAGGTAACCCAGGCTAACAGACTGGTTATCTAGCCCTATCCAGCTCCTCTCTTCTACCATTTACACACCTCCTGCCCTCACTTCACAGGACAACAAGGAGCTTGGAACACCAAAGCTCTACTTCTTTCTCATCACCTTAAAAGTGACACAGGAAGCAGATTGCAAAGATGTTAATGTAAAGTTAACCTAAACCATACGACACGTGGATCCTGTCTGCCTGGTTTTTCTAAATGATATCACCATTTTTTTTTTTCAGTTACTCGAACTTGACTTCTTCCAGCCAGCTCCATCTTTTCTCTTTTCCACAACATACAGAAAAAAAGCCTTGTTGATTCTAACCCTAACCCTAACCTCTAACCCTAACCCTAACCCTTTGAAATATCTCCTAAGTCTCTCTCTCTCTCTATTGTTTTCATAGCCCCTGGTTCCTGGTTCCCAACCCCACCCCAACCTCACAGCCCCCAGGTTCTTCCTCTTCCCTCCCAGACAGTCACCTAAACCCCTGCCTGTCTCAGGTCAGTCCTCAGTTCAAAACCTCCTCTTCGCCCTACAGAACAGCTTTGGACTTAGCTTTCTCTCCTCTTCTCTAAGTCACCATGCAGACGAAACAAAACAGCTCTCATGTGATCCCCCAAACACACCTTTCCTCTTCTCCATGGCTTCCTATTTGGTTGTACCAACCTGCCCGTTCAAAATGCCTCCCACCTCCTGTCTGCTCGTCCATTTGCCACCCTTCAAACTCACTTGAAATCCTTCCTTCTCCATGAACTTGCTGCAGAAGGCTCCAAGGCACAGGGTCCCACCCTCTACTAACCACCACGGCCCTTCCTGTGCTCCCTGCCCAGCCACACGTACGTTCATCACTTCCGTAATTCCACACCCTCGATATTCACAGAGCACCTACCAAAGACACCACTGTTCTCGGCTCTGGGGACCCTTCAGTGAATGAAGTGGATTCCCTGCCCCTGGAAGTTATTCTTCAGATCAGGGATGAATGACAAAGGGATAATTATGCAACTGCAACACTTCCTATTGTTGGATGAAATGGTTTTCTAATTTACTATTATGATGTACTTTTCACATATTTGTATCTTGCTCTACGCTACATGTAGTGTCCAGAAAGAAGAATCGACATCTCTCGTTTTCTTTGGAATTCTCACTGGCTCTGAGATATACTTGATTTCCAGCCCCTCAACATTTACTTAGGTATGAGTCCCTCAATATTTCACAAGCCATCCACATTTATTTAGGTAAGAGTTCCAGCTTCTAATGTAACAACCCATCATTAATGACATCTTAATTTTATCCAGTGACTCTGGTGAAATCAATATTGTAACCATTCTCCTCTCCTTGGACGACATCCCCAAAATATCATCCTGGCTAGTCTCCTTCTTTTTCAGAACTTGAGCCTCAAAGAAAATCAATTTGGAATTAAGGTAAGTGGAAAAGAAAAATTTTAACACTTGACTGAAAAATACTATCATTAAAAACAATCCACTTTTTCTGTTGCATCTTTTTTTGTCTTTTACCATCTTAGGACACAGAGAAGTAATTAGGGAGACTAAACAGAAAGGCATCAGTGGGCCCAATCACAACAATTACTTTCAAGCCCGCTGTTGCTTAGAGGAAAGCCACCAGCTCACAGTAAATGTGGCGAAGGCAGCTCTGCAGAAAGAGCACTATCTGATAACCCTTGCCTCTTTTACCCAAGCACAGAAAAAGATAGAGTAATGTGTTACAAAGAGGATAAATCTTCATACTTCAGTATCCAGACATGAGCGGGCAGCTCCTGGGGAAAATGCCACTGACTCTTTTCTCTTAATTTAGAACAATCAAGTGCATTACTACGGCAAGTGTGTTGTGCAGGGTCAGGCTCCCTTTTCTCCCTCTTCTCCCAGGGGTCATCTTCCCTGGATGTGGCTCTGGTTTAAGTATCTTGTTGCTTGTGAGAGATGCAGTGTGGCTGCAAGAATCAGGGTACTGGCCCCGGAGTCAGACGGCCATGGCTTTGATCCCATGGCCCCAACGTGCCAGCTAAGTGACTCCGGGAGGCAGGGTGTCAGTTTGCATCAAAAGTCTTAGTATTATAAAAAATCATTAAAAAAAAAAAGTCTTAGTATTTTTCCTACACTTTGTCCTGGCAATTCTACTTCTAGGAAACTGAAATAAGAAGATAAATAATGGGGCGCCTCAGTGGCTCAGTCAGTTAAGCGTCTGCCTTCGGCTCAGGTCATAACCCCAGGGTCCTGTGATCAAGTCCTCCAACAGGCTCCCAGCTCAATGGGGAGCCTGCTTCTCCCTCTCCTCCCTGCTCATGATCTCTCTTGCTGTCTCTGTCTCTCTCAAATAAATAAAATCTTATAAAAAAAAAAGAAGATAAATAATGATGTTCACAGTAATTTGTGCACAAGGTTGCTCTTTGCAGCATTATTTATAAAAGCTAAAATTTTAGTAAGAACTATATATCCACCAGTGTGAAATTAGTTCAAGGAATTATTCTATGTCATAAAAGGAATTTGGCCTCTAATATAATATAGTAGTGGTTGTTTAGTAACAATGAAAATGTTCACAAATAAATTTTTTCTTTTTAAATAAATCTTTTATTTATTTAATTTTATTTATTTATTTAACAGAGAGAGACAGCCCGCGAGAGAGGGAACACAAACAGGGGGAGTGGGAGAGGAAGAAGCAGGCTCCCCGCGGAGGAGCCTGATGTGGGGCTCGATCCCAGGACTCTGGGATCACGCCCTGAGCTAAAGGCAGACGCTTAACGACTGAGCCGCCCAGGCGCCCCACAAATAAATGTTAAGTGCAAAAAGTATATTGCAAAAGAATGACTTTGGGGGAACCATCCAACCCCTCAGCCTGTGTCCTCATGTGTGAAATAGGGCTGCAAATGATCAAACAGAGTAGCAGTTGTGAAGATGAGATGAATACATGTAAAGCACTTGGTGCCTGCACCATGCTCTGTAATCGCCAAATGCTGCTTTCGTTACTGCTGATAACTGTAAGGGGACTCCGGGCAGAGCTGGGTTCAAACACTGGCCTTCTCACTGGCCAGGCGGGTGACTGAGGAGGATATGCAAAGTGAGCGCCCTATCTATGGGGGACAGAACCGCCCCAACCGCCCAGTCCTGCTGGGACTGTTACGTCAGCACCATGCCTCGACTGCGGTAAGAACACGAGAGAATCCAGAAGTGACGTCCTCACAGCTGATGCTTTTCCCACCACTACCTCAGTTCTGAGATAAATACTTAAAAGCCGTAAATTCGGAAAATTCACATTTAGCAGACTTCATAATATTACAGTTGTACTTAGAGAGACTCCAAAGTAAGAGAAATTTAAAGATGAAGAATGCTTTTATGCAACAGAGGTATTCAAACTTTCTCTATTTCAATACCTACCGGTGGTATTGTCACTTGGTGCTATTTTTACCAAAGGGGGCAGGGGTGGGGTGGTCTTTAAGAACTAACATTACAGTGAACATACTGAGGACAGACAGCATCTCTGAAAGGAAAAGGCAACTGCTTACAACCCAGATAGGGGACCAAGATTTCTCTCCTTGCTAAGTGGATCCCCCTTCCACATGCCTCCCTCAAAGCCCCCAAGCCCTGGAGCTCTGACTCTGGGTCCCCAGGGTCCCATTCTTACCTCTCCTCTGCCCACTGGGTCACCTTCTGCTGAGCTGTCTGGCTGCTGTAGGCCAGGCGGTCGGGGCTGCTGCTCGGGGGCTGCCGCTCTGGGGACAGCTGCTGGCGGAGCTGCTCCAGCTCCCTCTCGTACATGAGCCGCTGCTCCTCCAGGGCACTCCTCTTTTCTTCCAGGTACTGTTTCTCCAGCACCTGAACCACATTTTGCACTGGGTCTGGCGAGCCAAGAGACAAGGCAAGGTGTCTTCCGCGGTGCCTATGACAGGGCAGCCCGCGGGTGCTTCCTCCAGCAAGAATCATCTCCCTGCTCAGAATCTAGCCTTTCCAGATTTCTCTGAGCAGCCTAGGGGCCCCACCAGATGAAATCCTCCCAACTGCCTTTTTACTAACATTTCAGATAAATGTCTTAATGCAAACATTCCCTGCATCCACTGTGATCTCCAATGTGATGAGCTCATCCTCATGTTTAGATGACATACTGAGGGGATGGGCTCCTACCCATTAAGAAAAACTTCATGAAATCTAAGACAGCTTCAAAGACAGAGCCACATAAGATTTCATTTTTACGGTAGTCAATTTCTATGCCCATTTAGTACACGGCAAAGGGTTTATATTTCTGATTTTAACCACAAATCTTATTACTCCTGAGTTTCTATCATGGGGGAAGAAACTTCTAGATCATAGCACATGTTTGAAAATATTAAGTGTATGGTCTAGTAATTTCTCAGGTGCTGACATCCAAGAGGCCAATTCACTTGCAAAAAGAAAAGGAAAGCAGAAAAAAGGGGGAGGGGAGGGGATGAATTCACTTGTAAAAACAAAAGGCTGTTTTTGACTTATTGCTTTTGCAGATGGAGCGTCACCAACATATATGTGAACAAGGACAGAAATACGTTGTCCAAAGGGGCTATGACCACGGCCAGTGGTGGTTGTGGTGTAGGCAGGGGTCACTGGCTGAGGCCAGACATTAGCTTGGCAATGACTGCTGACCTGGATGCTGGGGAGAAAGAAGGCACTGACTATATGTCCACAGGAGAAAGTTACCAACATCTCTAAGTGAGTAGACTGCAAGGAAACAATATGTCAGACTATCCGGAGGGCAAATAAGAAAACCACTATCCCAGGAAATAGCTCCTTGAAGCACCTGAGATGGGCAGGAGAGGCATTCAAATTCTCAGACTGGCTTGGAGCTCACACCTTTGCCTGTTATTCAAATAGGGCTTTGCTATTTGTGTTCTATTCCCACAGACTGACTCTCCGTTTAATTTCCAGGACAGAGTGGGAAACAAAGAGGAGGAGACGAATTTTTCTATCATCCAATTATGGTTCCTGACTGACCTTTCCAGAAGACCCTATCTATCGATTTGTGGACTAGCCATGTAAATTATACTAATCTATGTAAGCAATAAGAGAAAGGGATAGTATATTAGCTTAAAAAAACAAGGTTAAATTATTCAAAGCAAAAAGTAGAAAGCAATTTTTAAAAAATCACTAGATATGTACACAGAGTACAGGTGAGTTGTTTTAATAAAAAAGGACAACCACATGGCAATACGAATTCTACTAGCTACTGCCTTCCACTCAGGCAGAGGCACTGCTCCCTTTCCATGCATTATCTCATGAAAGCCTTGCAACATAAGTGAGGGTCGATATAGTCCCGTTTTTAAGATGCTGACCTAAGATCACAGAGCTAATAAGCGACAGAGCCAGGTTCTGAACTCAGATCAGAGTCAACTATCTGAGGTCGGACATCAGTGTGGTAATAAACTGATACAGTATTCTTATCTCCAATGTTTTGCTCGGAATTAGTGCTCTGTTAAAGAGTAGATATTTTTTAAAAATACTGTTCTTTGTGGATATAAAATTCTAAAATTCAGCATTTTTTCAAAACAGAAATAGTTTTCTTCACAGGGTCCTGACAGGGAGTCCCTAAAATATACTACCTGAAACTCTGATAGAAAATTAACTCCTAAAAAATACCAAACTCTTCAACACAGACAGACCATGGAGAGGGAAGACCTTTTCCATTGAGTAAGACATCCATGTACTCTAAAGCATTAGAACTTCTGACCTCGCCCTGTACATTTATGAAAAATATATGAATAATATGGTGAAGGAGTCTGAAGAAATTTTACATGTAAGGGCTAGAGAAGAAAAGTTGTCTCAATTGTTTTAAAATGCATTTCTCAAACAGTACATACTTTTTCCCTTTTAGGCTCTAGGTTTTAAAAAAGGAAGGACAGGGTCTTCACCATCCATTTATACTGCCATGGAGCCTGGTTTTCAAGAGCCCTACCTTAGTGTTCATAAATCTTTTCCAGAGAGAGAAAATGGGAAAACACACCGTTTTATAAAAATAAGTATTCTAAGATTTTTGCTAAAAGACACCAGGTAAGACATTTAATCCTGGTTTCTGCTTGTCAGTCCGTGTTGTGTAGAAACACACATGATCCCAAACGGCTGAGAGGATTTCACTCCGAGAGGTTTCTTGCTAATGCAGAGGCAACATGACGACGGTTGCTTTAACTGCTTTAGCAGATGCCATGACCTAACACCGTGACGTAACTAGTCACCAGGCTTCCTCAGTGACACAAACCAAGAAGCAGATATAGAAGAGCGAACAACTCAAAGCACCCCTCCCCTGAGCTTGCCACCGTACAGCCCGGTAAGCCCTGCCTCAGGGCCCTGTGACAAAGCCCGGGTTGAGATACAGGGGCTAAGATTTCTGTCTGTCTGTCTTTCCGTTTTTGAACCTCCTATCTCAACACCAATCTTTCTCTGAGACATATTTGATGATATCGTCTCTTCCATGAGCCAGTTTCAAGCCTTTATCACTAGACAGTATGTTTATAAATAGATCATCGTACTCAGCAGGTCGATCTATGATATGGCCTAGGACAGAAGCCAAAGACTATTTAGCCTGCACTCAACAAACCAACCATCAAAAAACTGTACAGTTTCTTTTTCTCCCTATCATTTTTTTCCTCTTGAATGAAGGGTTTTAAAACTCAGTGAGCCTGGAGCCCAAGGCCAAGATACCCAAGAGGGAGGTGTTTTAGGAAGAGAGAAAGGACCACATTTATTATGGCATAGCATGTTCTCTCTTTGTTAGTTTATTCTTTATCTGGTATGTAACTATGAAATATGCTTAGACTTATTTATGTCCCGAGAATGGAAAAGAGAGGGGGTCAGTAGTAGAGGCTGGACGGCATTGATGTGATAAACAGTCAGTATGCATGCACACCCAGGTGCCTAATGCACTAAATTGAAGGGAAGTAAATCCTTTGGGAAAAACAAAAAACAACTTTTAATCCCAGAGGGACTAATCTCAATGACTCTTCACCAGCCCCTTAATTGCTCTGCTACCACTGACTCTATGAAAAGAGAAGTGCCTCATTCTTAGTCTGAACCTTTGAGAAGAACATGTTATCATCGACAGATACTAGGTTTGCTTCTACTCTTAATGCCAATGAATTGGGCTTTAGATCACTATTTAGAGATCTGAAAATACATCATCCTAGTCTATGACTGGGACGATGCAGGTCAGTCGATATATGCAAGTACAGAGTCCTGGACTGCTGAGCTCCCAACGGTCATCCAGCCATTAGGAACAGGAGCAATAATGCCAGTAACACTTCTGTGCTGGTGGAAGTGTAGGGAAAGGACAGCTACCAGAGTTTAACCAATGGGAAGGCAATGAATGGAGCTGGGACACGGGGAGGAAGGAGTCACGACTTAAAAGGCACACTCCTCAATCAGGAATACGGGGTGCTTCTGTCAGGCAGAAAACTTCCACTTCTTCCCGGTCATGTTAGTTTGATTTTGCCAAAGCAGAAGCACAAGCATCAGTCAGCAGCACCGCTAACAACCAGTCAAGCTGCCCCATGCCAAGGCCAATCAGTCAAAACCTTTATCCCAGTGTTTGTGGAGGAGCTTCGTCTGAAACCACATGAGAGGGAAGAGAATCTTCAAATAGGACCACCAGGGGGACGACCACCAGGCAGACAGGCTTATGATCGGGAGGCCACCTAGCGGTAGAGGTGAATTCCATGAAGGCTATCAGGCCACCCGAGTTTTGGCACAGAGTCAGAACACACCAGAGGGGAGCCCCACTTGTGCAGGGAATTGGGTAAAGGGTGGGGAGGGGGAAACACTACTTTGAAATAGATAAAATCAACACTGGGGAACAAGGCTTGATCTGGAAGACAAATGAATAACTCATGTTAATACCATGAGCAAGGCCACCAGTGACTAATTGGTTTGGCTAAGAGGACTGGAGTAATTAACAAACACCAAATACTCATCGATTATTCAGGGCTTTAATATAAATATGATAAGAACATGGTGACTGAATAAAATTAGAAATCTGTGATGTGGGACGTTGATGATTAAACTGATACCACTTGGATACTCTGCCGTTAGACAACAGAGACATCTAGAATTCTGGAATCTCATGTAAAGAAAGGAGGTGCTTACAACAGGTGTTCCTGCACCGGGGGTTTGGAGCCCACACCCTCCTGTCACACCCTGTATCCATTCAGGCTCCCAAAAATTCCTCACAGGAGACTTGTTGCTCAGGCACGTCGTAAAATGGCCCATTAACGTGATCCTGATGTCTGAACATCACTTTGGAATATCTTTTGGGATTCCTCCCAACTTGGTGAGCAAGGAGCGGAGTGGACTGCAGCCTGATTTCTAGCTATGGTCCAGCCTGTGGGGCAGCGTCCAAAGCCCCAGCACCTAACCTGCGCCCCTAATCTCACTGATGTTCTTCTCTGCTGTTGTTCTATAGTCTTTATATGAAATACATCACACTTGTTTTCCCATCTAGCCTTTTCTTCATACTTCATTTTTATAATTGAAAAGAGGGGGTCCTTGGGGTTAAAAATCCAGAGAGATACAAAGGTCAACATCTTTATTCCTGCAATTGGAATCCCCAATTTGATGTGCCAGAGATGTGACTGACATTCTCCAGCCATGCTCACATTTTTCTCCGACAGGCTGACTCAAAGATAGAGTGCAAAAGTCAGTGTTTCAGGGGAGCGCTCTCCCTACACCGTGTCAGGCAGAGGCTCCCGGAGGTCCTCCCTGGTTCGAAGTAGGGACCCTTAGGCATTCAAAGAACTCCTGATCGGGAAAGTGAGATTGTCAGTCCAAAAACAAACTTTCTCAGGTGCTCCTGAATGTAGCCTCAACTGTATTTCCCTGTCAAATAGTTCTGGTCCCAGAAATGGTGCCTTGTGCTTTGTAGTAGAGGAACTTTCCTGTCCTGCTTCTAGTCGCCAGGCAAAAGCTTAGCGACAACAGACCGAGAGATGGAAGGGAAACTGCAGATTTATAAAACAGCCATCAAGGAAAGAATGTAGTGTGGATTTTATTGAATGCATGTAAGTGTGTATGAAGAAATAAAGTCTTACCTTTTAGATACAGAGGGGAAGAATTTTAATACAAGCACTGAAAACTTTCTGGAAAGAGGGATCTAGAAATAATGCTTTAAGGAGAATCTCTTCCTTAAAAACCTGAGACAGTCTGGTGTGAAAGTCAAGCAAAGAACCTATAAAGCCCTTCTTCGTAGGATCATTTTTGTAAAAGCTACCTGGGCTTACTAAGTAAGCCTCTTTAGTGGTATAATTTCCAACTGAGTTTTTAGCAAAATATTGTGACCTTTATGTCTCCATTAGATTCCATTTGAAAGTCCCGGGTTCATACTCTGTTGGGGATTTTTGTGCTCTGAAGGATTCAAAAATGACAAACTCAGTAACGGGAAATTTGAAGAGGAATTCCACCACGATCTTTCTGTACTTGAGGACTGTGGAAACTAACGTTAGCATAACTGACTTGGGAACCAGGGGTCTCAAAACAGGGACCATTCACTTCCTAGTTATATTTGAGGGAGCAGACCAGGTCCTGGAATATTTTCATTAGTCCTTCCCTCAATGGCATCTGTAAGAAATTAGCAGTTCTGGGACTCCTGGACGGCTTAGTCTGTTAAGCATCTGCCTTTGGCTCAGGTCACGATCCCGGGGTCCTGGGATGGAGCCCCACGTCCCTACTCAGCAGGGAGTCTGCTTCTCCTTCTGCGCCCCCTCCACCCCGCTCATGCTCTTTCTCACACAAATAAATAGAATCTTAAAAAAAAAAAAAAAAAGGGAATTCACAACTTTATGTGTCTTAATTTCAGAATGACCCCCTCTCTTTATGCAAGTGAGACAGGAACTGCCAAAGACGGAGGGATCTGGAGGTAAAGTCTTACCGTTACTATTCAGGGTTTTCATGATAACTTCCATCTGTGCAAATTCGTAGTTATAGTCTGGTTCTGAGGAAGCTTCACTGGCTGCGTCCAGGTCATGCTCTGGTGGGCCTGCCTCCTTTTCAAAGTCTTTCAACCAATCTCGCCGTTTCCTCTTAGGTAAATTAATTCTGTGGGGTTTTCCATCGTTAGAGAAAATTGACTTGTTTCGTACTCGGATAACAGAAAAAAAAAATGTTTATGAAAATATTAGGGAACACGAAGATGTTACCTAAAAAAGTGGTTATTTCCCCACAGGATCCGATCGCCGTGCCACAGCTGGGTGGTGCTGCACACGAGTGCGCCATTTACACAGGACCTGAAGGAACACCAGGGAATACGTCAGCTCCATGGGAAAGAGCGCAACACCCAGCCCCAGCGGCCAAAGAGATAAATGGGGCATTTTCTCTTAACAGACATATTCTGCTAATTCCTTAAGAAGGAATCATAGAATTGTAACCACTATCAAAACACGTGATTGAAGCCATGATGATCAAGGGCCGCCAATACCCCTCAAAGACAGACAACTAGGCATGATGCGATCCTGATGGAAATACACACAAGAATGCCTATGGAATACTCTTGTCCAAATATGGGCTGAACCTGTTCAAGCTTTTATATCTAAACACCAATTCAGGAAATGCAGAAGGCGGTGGAAGATGCTACATGATGGCATGGGATGCACTGAGCAAAATGCTGACTGTGGGAAACCACCAGGTGTCTTCAACAAATAAAATGCAAGGAAAAGGGGGTGGGGAGGAATAGAGGGAGGAGGAATCTGTAGGCTAAAAGAGATGTAACAGCCAATGACAATGGTTAAATCTTACTTGATCCTGATTTCAAGAAACAGCTGAAAAGGAACATTTGTGATGCCACTGGGGAAATCTGAACACTGGCTCAATATATGAAGATTAGTAAGGAATTATTTCTAATTACTTTAGGTGTAATGGTATTGAAGCAATGTTCAAGAATACTTAATCTTTTAGACACACAAGCTGAGATATTTATGGATACAAAGTTATGTATGGAATTTGCTTTAAAATAACCCAGGAGGGAGGGAGGGGGAGATGTGGAGGGCATATAAATAAAAACAAAACTGTCTGTGAAGTGTTCATTTCTGAAGCTGGATGATGGATATATGGGGGTTTATTACACTCTTCTTTCTACTTCACACGTTTGAAGTTCTCCATCATAAAAACTTGGGGGAAAACATAAAAAGAATACCAGGTTTAAATTCTAAATAGCTATAACCAAACTGTAAAAAGACAAACAATCAGAGATGGGGAAACCACTCTGAGTCCTTGCTATACTGCCTGTATCAGGCCGTAGCTGGCGTGCACGGTGTCTCCGGGCGTGTGCTGGCCTATGCATCTGTGATTTATCTCAAGCAAATCCTGGAGCCCAACCCTTCCCTACCCTGCAGCTTTGCTGCTACAAGGGGCTATGAATTCAGGGGCTGTGAACAACTCACTGTAACAGATCTCACAGGATTTCCTGCCAATTGGAAGATCTCATCAACGGGTTCTTTAACAAAGTTAAAGCCCTGTCACTATGACTTTTCTTAGGGGGGAGAGGAAAAGTCCTCCAGAATTTTTAGTGCCGATAAATGTAGTCTCCTTATAAATGTCCCCTTCATTTAAAAAAAAGAGATTCTGCTGGTATTAAAAAAAAATCAGGAGGATAATTAACTAAAGTTTAATTTGCTAAAGAACTGTCAGGTGAAGTTTGATGGAGAAAAATAATGATTATTCTTGAGTTTTAGTTTTTCGGTAAGTTACTTTTTCTCATAGAATCTCATTATCTGGCTACTAATCTTTACAGGACTCTCCAGCTCAGTTACAGAATAAGAACTCGCCCATGAAACTCACCCTCTGTGGTAATAATATTTCAAGTTTAAGGACTACATTTTTATTGATAAAAATACCCTGGAAATGCCATCTCTGATGTTTTTCATCTGTCATACATAAATATGATAAAACTTCGGCGTGTATCTTTTACACTAACATGCTGCCTTTATTCTTGCCGATGAAAATGACTCTTAACGCTAACTCAAGCTTCAAAGGTCTGTGTCCATCTATCTGGAATTACAGACTAATTCAGTCATCTGCAGAAAGTGGAAAATGAGATCAGAATATATATGTATATCTATATCTATAAAATACACATATTTTTGCCAAAAGGACGATGAGGAGTTGTTTTTTGGGGGGGGAATTTTTAATAGAGTACTTACCTCTTCTACTTAAAAAACAAACATTCATTAGTCAGTTTTCAAGGAAAATATTTGCCCAGTTTATTAAGGTATCTCAATAATATATCCAGGTGTAAAGATAAATAGATGGATATCTAGACATACCTAATATATCTATAATCTATTATCCAGGAATAGCAGTATGAGGAAGAGAAATGTGTCACTCAATGTCCTTTATTACTTTAAACACTGAATTATAATTTAAAAATTCAGTTCCTCATTTTCATTAGCCATATTTCGATACCCAAGAGCACCATCTCACTAGTGGCTACTGAAATGGTCTTAGCAGGTATAGAACCTTCCCATTATCTCAGAAAGTTCTACTGGGTAGTGTTATTCTAGAATAAAACTAAAAACAGTTCCAAAAAAATAAGAGAGGAATATAATAAGCTTTGCCTTTTTTCTTTATTGCTAACTTTTGTGATCATTTGTATCTTTAGGGACCCTTCTATGGGGGTGTGTGTGCATGCATACACATGTGCGTGTGCACGCACACACACACGCACACACACACACACACACACACTTCTTAACACACATATAAACATCACTTTGCCATTTATAGTACGCTCTTATACAATAATATAAAGGAACAGTTATGGAAATTGCCTGCTTTGGTAATGTACCCAAGCCAAGAAATTAACATGAAAAAGTAATTTTTATGCTTTACATATTTACATATGTAAATTTACATATGCCTGGGGTTCTTGTCAAGAAGCAAATACAAAATGTGTTTGCAACAATTTATGTCCTCTCACCCAGGCCACGAGACTGCTACAGAGAACCTCGTGCTGAAGGAATCACTCGCTGCTCTAGGAAGCAAAGTTGTCAGCAGATAAGACCAACAGGTGGGCTGAAGCCCCAACTTCAGAGATAGAATTTTCAAACAAAGACCATAAAATAAGTAAAAATCTAATTATTAAAGGCACAAGAGTGGAGTACAAACAAGACTCTACCAATACAGACCAGGCCTACTGAAAAAAGAACTTTCTAAATTTCTACAAATGAAAAACAGAGACACTGAAATAAAAACTCCATACAATGGTAAGCAGCAGGTAAGACGTGACTAGAGAATGCGTGGACTCAAAGACACATCTGAAGACACAGTGACTCTCTCTTAACCCCATGTCCCTCTCTCGCTCTGTCTTCAATCCCATGACCGTCTTCACCACCATGATTCTCAACCCTCTTCCCCACCTTCCATTCTCTCCTCCTTGCATTTGTTCCTTCTATACCTACAACTCCATGGTTCCTAAACATCCCAAGGTTGCTAGTGTCTTCCTAACTGCTACATCCAACAGAAGTTTTTTAACCTCTATTTTGACCTTTTCTTCCTTACAATTTTCTCCTCCCTTGGCTTCCATCATTGTATCTTTGCGTCTATGACTCCCTTGTCTCCAGGCTCCTCAGACCATCCCTAAAACACGGGTTTACTCCTTCCACTATACACTCTGGATTCACTTTTAAGAGAGACAACACAACTAATGGCCGATTCTATATCGTGAGTGTAACTTACATTCCTAAGTCCAATGTCCAACTGGACGCATCCACACTAATACTCCAAGGACACTACAACTTCACAGGATCCCAACCTGAATCCATTACCACTCATAACCCGTCATCCTCCAAGCCTGTCCTTCCTCTTGTATTCCTATTTCGGCTTAGGATCTCCACTGTTTATCTAGTCTCCCAAGACAGAACCCTGTAACTGTTGCTGACTTCACCTTCTCTTTTACTGACTCCCCATACTGTCCCCAAGCACATCACTAAAGCCGGCTGACTCTCAAATCATTCTCAAATACATTTTGTTCTTCACTTCTTCTGCCACTTGCTGTGTTCCCATGACAATATCATAATAATATCCTAACAGAGCTCTCTTCCTCCAGTCCTGCAACCCCACACATTTCCATAGTGATCAGATCTGCAGGAAGCAGCACTTATCATCCCATATAATCACCGTTGCTTCTATACATTCTCCTCTACCAGGCTTTGAGTCCCTACACTTGGGCATTCCCTGCACAGAGCCTGAAGCAAAGAATCCTGCATAAACGCACTGCTACCCCTGGGGGTAGGAAAGGAGGAGACTGAGCAGGGTGAGGCAAAGAGCAGAAACAAAAAACGTGGCACCGGAACTGGATGTGAGGAAATTTGCTGATTAAAGTTATTTTTAGATATGGTGTGAAAAGAGAGTATGATCCAATCATATTGTACACTTTAAATATATGCAATTTTGTTAATTAAAAACCAGAGTATTAAAAAAATCCAGAGATTCTAATACAGGGAATACAGCATAAGGGAGAAGGCAACTTGAACTTGGAATAAGTAAAACTTAAGGAACAGCATCATTTCACTGTTAGATATCTTAACAATTGTATCACTGTAACACAAGACCTATAAGCTTTCATGAATCATGTATGCCATTATTGATAGTCTCAGTCTGTTATCACTTAGAAATTGATATGGCCAATATTAATAGAATAATTTGAAATGAGTGTAAGGTTTTCCTTTAAAATGAGTATTCTGGTCACAATGTTTGTGTGTTAATGAATATCGTGATAGGACTTTGTATAAACTTTATACTTGATTGTGAAGTAGTTTAAGACAGTATTTAACAGAAATTCAAAAGTAAATATACTATCCTGTCAGTTCTCAAATTTTTACATATTATAGCCTGGTTTAGGAATTTTTCATACAATGGAGTTATCTGATTAACTGCTTTCTATACAATGTATTACACTGAGTAACAACTAACTTTATTCGTTATTTTTATGTATCAGGGGCGCCTGGGTGGCTCCATCAGTTAAGCGTCTGCCTATGGCTCAGGTCATGACCCCAGGACCCTGGAATCAAGCCCTGCATTGGGCTCCCAGGTCAGTGGGGAGTCTGCTTCTCCCCCTCCCTCTGCTCCTCCCTCTCTCCCCCTGCCTTCTCTCTCTCAAATAAATAAATAAAATCTTAAAAAATAAATATTTGTACGTGTCAGGCCCTGAGCCAAGTGATTTCTGTTTTCCTATTTTTAGCCCTATGTTTCACATGAGGAAACTGAAGTTGAGACAGAAGTGTCTTATCTAAGATAACCCAGCCAGTCCAGGCAGAATAAGCCACCCCAAGGCTGGTACTCTAAATACAGCTCCCTACAATCGGAAAGAATGACCCCAAAAACCCAGTGAAGTCTTAACTCTGATATAACTGAGCCAACAGACAGGAAGGGGCAGCCTCCTCCTTCTGAAAACCAGGCTCACAGCTACGTGAAGTGGACTTTCACTTCTCTTACCTTGCATTTTCTTTCGGAGTAAGAGTAACATCGCCATCAGATGCAATATCTATCTCACAGTGCTCCGGCTGAATTCCTATCCCGAACAGCTGGATGTCCTGTGAGGTGTCTGCACCCACCCTGGTATGGTCCTAGTAACAGATCGTGAAAGAAAGGGAAAGTAACTCAACACATACTTATCACCATCAATGAATAACCCAACAGTATCTGCATGACAACATCAAACGAATCAGATGGGAGAGGCAAGATAGCTGGAGCATTACAGGTCAAAAGCATACCTTAGTACACTACATTTTAAAAATATTTAAACACTATGAAAAAAAACACACCAAACAACAGTGATTAGATATTATTTTACAATATAAGGAAACTGGACTTGGCAGGAGACTATCTTGAGTTCCATATTAACTTGACAGCTTACTATTTATGTGACCATGGGCAAGCCACTTCACAGTCTGAGCCTTTATTGGTTTCTTTCTTTCTTTCTCTTTTCCTTCCTTCCTTCCTTCCTTCCTTCCTTCCTTCCTTCCTTCCTTCCTTCCCTCCCTCCCTCCCTCCCTCCTTTCCCTTCCTACCTTCCTTCCTTCTCTCCTTCCTTCCTTTTCTTTTTTTTTGGAAAACCAGGACAATATCATCAATTTGATCTATTTAGTAGGACTCTTTCAAGGATCACCTGAGTTGATGAAAATAGCTATATAAATTCAAGAACCACTAATAGTAGTTTCATGGAAAATCGTATGATAAAAGTGGGGCCCCTGGGTCGTTCAGCTGGTTAAGCGTCTCCTTTTGGCTCAGGTCATGATCTCAGGGTCCTGGGATGGAGCCCTGTGTCAGGCTCCCTGCTCATCGGGGAGTCTGCCTCTCCCTCTGACCCTCCCCCTGCTCATGCTCTCTCTGTCTTGCTCTCAAATAAATAAAACCTTAAAAAAATAAAAATAAAATGATAAAAGTAGTTGAGTTTTGAATACCAATATTACAGAGTACTGAAGGCTGAGGGTTACAGAATGTACAGATGACCATGACTTCAAGTACCTCAAACCCCAGACATATGAGGACTGTCACTCCCACGATGCGGTCCACTGCTTATCCCTTTGTGTTTTCTATCGCTCTAAAAATCATTGAGTCACCATGACAGTAATATTTCCCTATTCAACAGAAAGACTTGGTCTTTCAAAATTAGGACTTTGGACACAATTCCTTATGCCTTAATCGTGTCCTAAATGAACAGATCTTAATTCCATGAGTGGACTTTCAGTAAGTCAAGGGCTATTTGCGCCAGATTTATGCCTCTGGAAAAAGGAGAATAAAAAGGGTAATGGAAAACTGAGGCTCCTTTCTTCGATTCTAGCTTATTTCCCATTGCCTTCTTCTGTTCACTCAAGGCAGATCAGAATCCTTAACTAGGCACCTGTTTAACTGTTGGCAAGTGGGCAGTACCTCTGCATTTAGAGATTCAGGTGTGTGGACAGTTCGATAAGCTGCCTTCAAGTCCCCAGGTCTCCAATCCTTGAGAGTTATTTAAATACCACTACATATATGTATATTCTACCATAACTCAGGAATTGTGTGCGTGTATGTGTGTGTGTACATATTAGAAATGCCCTATGTCTTTTGGGGTGCTCTGTATCAGTATCTATCAGGTACCCAACTTCAAACAGATGTCTTATTTCTCACTTAACAAAATAAGCCAGCATTTCCAAAAGTGTGGTCTGATAGAGAGAGATAAATACCGTATGATTTCACTTTATGTGGAATCTAAAAAAGACAAACAAGAAACAAAGAAAAAGCAGACACAGACTCATAAATACAGAGAACAAACTGATGGTTGCCGGAGGGGAGGTTTTGCTCTCCATGGTAAGCAGACTGCACCATCCATCCTCTTACTTTTCTTCTTCTTCTTTTTTTTAATGATGCAAAGGCAATTTATTCATTTTTTTTGGTGGGGGGGATCACTTACTTTTAATATACAAAAACCAAACCCTGGGTACAGGCGCCCAGATTCCAGCGTAAGTTGTACATGAATGAATCAGGATTGCGACTGTCTATTTATAGGCTCCCGTACCTTTAAATAATAAACCAGAAGTTCGTTGAGAGCAGGGTCCGCGTTCAGGTTGACTAAGTAGCACTTGTCGTCCCCCACCTTGATGCCCGACGTCTCCAGGGAAATCCCCATACTTTCGAGTTGTCGCTGTCTCTCCTGGGCACAAAATCAGACAAAAACAGGGAACTCTATTTGTTGCTCTAGTCACAAGACGTATCCATGGAAAGTTTCAGTCACTATTTCTGGGGACAATGCCAATGAAATGACACATCACAACCAAGTTTACCGAGTGTCTAAAACGTGGGACATCTTGAGTCAGTGTTCTCAGGGTGCTGCGGGTGAACCATACACCATCTTCCCTTTAAGGGGTTTACAGTCTAGGAGGGGGCATAAGACGACATACCTACGTCAGAAGAGGAGAGCCCTGGGCCTCTGGAAAGGAACAATGTCCTATGGGACTTCAAGGAGGGAGACTGTGATGGGTTCAGAGACCAGGAAAGGCTTCAGGAAAAGGATACACTTGAGATGTTCCTTGAAGTATAAGAAAAATTTCAAAGGAAGAAATGGGGTGGTAGTAAGGTGGGAGCAAGGTGTTCTAATGGAAGGCACAGGAGAGATTCTGGGCACACTGCATGGTTCCCGGTGGCAAGAACCCTAGTCATGTGGGGAAGTCACGGGAGAGATGGGCCTGGAAGAGCAGGTTGGTTCCTTACCGCAGAGGGCCTTGAATTCATTCATTCACTCACTCACTCACTCACTCACTCACTCATTCATTCAATATTTAAGTCTTAGGTACTGATCTAGGGCTAGAAATACAACAGCAAAGTCCCTTCATTGGTGAAAACTTATATTCTAGTGGAAAGAAACAGACCACGAGAAAATAGACACATAAAATACAGAATTTCCAATGGTGATAAGCGCTGTGAAGAAGCACAAAGCATGTACAAGACATAGGGAGTTGGGGGTATGTGTGGGAGGTGCGTGTGTCTGCATGTGTGTGAATAATACTATGAGAAACATAAAAGCAGAAGGCTTGACTAGGTCCCGGTTACTGTTTTCAAGCTATCTCTCTGGGGCAGTCCAGTATTTCCAAGTGGTCAGTGAGATTAAAATGTTCACAAAATGCACAGTGTAGATTCATAAAACTCGCATACACACAAGTGCAGCATTAGTCCTTGTCTTATATTCGATCTCAAGTAAAGTTCGTGTAGCATTTTCTCACAAGCCCAAAGAATCAAATACAATGAAAAAAACTATGATGTGCTGTCGGTTATAAATTCTCTGCCAGTCAGGTAGCATGCTTTGCCAGGTGATCCAAAATCACGAAATGGAAAAGCAGGCAACAGGCAGTGTTTCCCGTATAGCATGCCTGTTCCAACCCAGTGCTCGCCAGCACTTCTAGCAAACACATGGACCAAATGGTAGTGGATGAGAGACAATGATGTCAGCCTCGAACCCTGATCTTTGCAGTCTCCTTTAGCAGAAAGAGGTCCTTACATGGCTTTTTGAGGATGACGAGTGGCTACACAGAAAAGACAGCAAATGAAAAAGAATCACAAGATTTTAGGCCTGAATTATCAAGCTACCTGTGCGATTTCTTCTGTTTTCCTCAGCTTCTCTTCCCAAGTCACTGTTAGCTCTTTGATCAGCTTTTCAGACTCCTCGAGCTTCTCTTTCAGTTCAGGGGCCTTCATAGCCTTGAAAAAGAAACCAGAGATAGCTGACTTTCTAATTTTCCCCACCATTATTTCTAAAACAATCCCTTACTGTCCTTCATAAGTGGCTATCAACACTCTGTGGGAAGCAATTAAGTCATACACCGTCAGGGTGGGCTTTAGATCTTTATGAACCAAAAGAAATGTAAAAATAAATCACTGCTACTGTTTAAAGGAGAAAATGAACACCAGTGCCCTGAATTAAACTGATAGAAATCATTACAGAGTAATTTTATCCATCATATTTAAATTTCACATAAAGACTTTTTTTTAAGTAGGCTCCATGCCCAACATGGGGCTTGAACTCCCAACCCTGAGATTAAGAGCCGCATGCTCTACCAACTAAGACAGACAGGCGTCCTTCACATATGAAGTCCTAAAAGATGCTAAAGTTCACAGGAAAAAAGGTAACTTAAGCAGATTTCTTATTCAGTAAGACAGAGATCAACACACATCACCAATAAACACAATCCCAGTGGTGACCTACCAGGAAAGATGAAGATTTTTCTCATTCATTTTAAAATTTGACTCTGAATTATTTAAAACTACTTTCTTACTGCTGGTAATAAACTTCTCATACTTATCACTTCCTTGGAAACAGGACATCTGGGTAAAAGGGCAGCAATTTCCCTGAGTTAGCTCAGTGAGAATAACTAAGGGTCTAAATACAGATCTATATGTGCAGCTTAAAAACTTCGGGGGGCCTTTGCTTGGCAACAACACGCTTTGAAACCCTATAGCAACAAGAGCCTCTACAAAGAATAAGTCCACGAACAGGAAGGATGGCAGACTCGGACAAGAAATCCAAGTGGCGATGACATATACTCTTGCTGAGGTGTCAGAGTCTCATGGTGGTAACAGAGGCTGAGAGTGACATTTGGTGCTGGAGACAAGAGGACACCCTGGAAAACTCTATCTCGGTGAACCTTCTGTGGCCCCTCTTCTGTTCCCTCTGGCCAGGCATGGTTCTAGCCATCTGGCCTAGACGACATGGTCATGGTGGAAATGCAGATTCCGAGACAAGAGGAAAGAAGTAGCTCATCTAGCTTTACACGAATTCCAGAACCGTTACACACTTTCCTCCTAGGATCATGACTCTCGTCAAAGTTTATCAGTATTTTGATTTTTTAGGTGTTTTGCTACCCTTCTTGGCATCAATTAAAAATGATGCTCGATGCACTGAATGATTATAATCATGATAATAACAAAAACTAGCAACATTTATTGAGCACTTACAATGTTGCTAAGTGCCTTCTAGTATCAAACTTGCCCTAAGGGTTAGGGATGAAAACGATTTGTAAAACAAGACTTATAAACACATTGTTACAGTGCAACTCCACCATCACCAAGGAATAGACTGTTCAGATTCCCGGCTTTGACTCCTTTCTGCCTGTTTGTCTCAATCTCTTACTGATTACCTTTTTGATTAGATACACTGATAAATAGCCTGGTACACAAGTGCTCAAAAAATAGTATCTATTACCCTTCCCCCTCCCCCCAATGCTTAATACTCTCCTGACTACAGAGGGGTCAGAAACAAGTGGTATGAAGGAATGTGACCTTAGCAGCCCTAGGTCCACACCCAAGTAAGGCATGGGCAAGCATGTTGACTTCAGCTCAGGCATTTGGCCTTCAGTTCAGTCCTATTACCTCTTTTCAAACAAGACAGTGCCTCACCCAGTAGTTTGCAACAAGCAACAGTTACTTAGAAGAGGGTGTATTTATTCAAGCTGGGTAAAACCAAGAAGATGGTAACAATGAGAAATGACCAATTTTGTTTCCTGCCAGGAGCTAATATACATAAAACAAATAAATAAAAGACTTCTGAATTGCTCCTAATGTTTATCTGTCTTCCCTGACTTGAGGAAGAGAGGATATATAACCAACTAATCTGAAAACTGCAAGGCCTCACAGGCACATAGTTTAAAATGTTAATAAAAGCAACACATTTGGGGCGCCTGGGTGGCTCAGCCGGTTAAGCGTCTGACTCTTGATTTTGGCTCAGGTCATGATCTCAGGGTCCTGAGATCGAGTCCTGCATCAGGCACTGCGCTCAGCAGGGAGTCGGCTCGATTCTCTCTCTCCCTCTGCTTCTGCTCCTCCTCCTACACTCTCTCTCTAAACGGAATAAACTAATCTTTAAAAAATAAAAAATAGAAAAATAAAATAAAAACAACACATCTGATTCTTCGGGTTTCCTATTGGAAGAGATGTACGGCCAAAGGCCAACTGATTGACTGAAGCAAATAATGAGGCAGTAGCAACCACGGACTCTTACTCGTCTGCTTTCTCAGCTGGAGGGTGAGTTCCCGGGACAGAAGTCTGGTATTACTCATGTCGTCTTCACCATGCTTAGCATGCAGAAGATGCCAATCAACACAGATGCTGAAAGGCACGGAGATGACCTAATAAAACTGCAAGCAAGGACACCCTTCCCCACTCCGATAACACCAGCCAGGGACCTTCAGAAACAGGGAGCTCAGAGCTGCTCTTACCTCAGCCTGCGAGAGCTGCTCCTTCAGTTTCTCTACTTCCTCACGCAGTTCCCGGATGACTTTGGCGTTGGGGTCCTCATTCACGATGGCATGGTTAACAATCCTCTTGGCTCGATCTGCATATCGTAAGGTGGAGAGGGTCTCTTCATAGTTGTCTGCTGCTGGGCTAATGGTGGCTATCATAGAGGTCTGGCTGTTGCCTCCCAAATTGTCCTGCAAAATATTTCCAGTAGCATCTTAGGAAATGAGCCCCATTCTGTGCACAATACGTGGGATGAGAGCTGAAAACATGCATGCGTGACAGTCTCTGTGAAGAAGGAAATGTGCTGTGGCAATGGGTTTGTATTTCACAAATAATTTTATGCCAAGATGTGGTTTCTCTACAGTCACAACAACAATGCCCGTCAAACAGCACTACCATGGGGTAAGAAGGGCAACAGAAGCAAGTTTTCATTCTACATTCCTGGGAATTAGGATAACAGTATTGCTGGGGGGGTTGGTGTGTATTTGGTTAGCTCTGCACACACCTTTCAGCTGCCAGCTCTGAAACTGGCAAGTTTTAGTTGGAAAAGAACACGAGAACAATGAATTACCTTAAGAAGCCAAGTGAGGACTGAATCTCGATAAGGCACAAATTTATTTTTACCCTTGCCAGCTGCCTGGTCAGCCAGCGATGATATAACCAACCCCAAGGTTGTGAGAGATCTGCCAAAAGAAAAAGAATTTTTAAATTAGCTTTATGGAGTATTTATATTATTTCCATAAAATAATAATCATTCTAGGGAATAAGTATAAAATAGGCAGAACAACAAGGCCCTAAAGTTGATACAATCAAGTGTACGTTGATTTGTCAAGAAGCTGAGAAAAAGAAAAACAAAAAAGTAACTGCATTCATTTCAAAGAATGAATTTAGAATCCCCATAAGAATCTATTCTGTTTAATCACAGGACCTGTGAGACAGACATTTCAGAACCTGGAAACATACGTTTAAAAATCACTCCAGAGAATTTTAATTGACTCCAAGTATTACGTTGAAAGTCTGAACCATTTACTCTTGGGGGGCTAATCTGGACCATCTGGGCCGCTCATTTTGTGTTCCATCATAACCACGTCACTTGAAGAGAACCTTTCCCTGCGAGTTACAAGGTATATTCTGTTCATCTGTTAAAGCTGTCAAGCGTATTTCACAACTCAGTGTGGAGTTTGTACAGCTGTACAGAACAAAGACCTACCCAAGCAGAGGAGAGCGTATGGCTACTCTTTCAACACCTGCTACACAAACTGGGATCTCCTGAGAGCTGCTTAGAAACACAGACTCTTGGAAGCCTCCTAAGGCCTACTGAGTCAGAACCTATTAAAGATATTTCCAGGTGACTCATAGGCACATTAAATTTTAAGAAACCCTGGTTGAACAATACCCAGGGTGATACATGGATTTAGCTGCCTAGGCCCATGATTCTCAAAACGTGGTGCTGGGACCAGCCGCACCAGCAAGACTTGGGACCTTGTTACAAATGCACATTCTCAGGCCACACCGCACCCCAGACCTACTGACTCAGACACTTGCAGTGGGAGCCACCACTCTGCGCTTTAACCAGCCCTCCAGGTGATTCTGTGCAGGCTGGAGTTTGAGAACCACTGGTCTAAGCTCATGAGTGTTCCCTGGTAGTTATTAAATGTTCGCCACACCTGGAGAAAAGAGCACCACGGAAACAACAGATCTATGAAACAGGGATGAAGGACATCTTCCTGTGTCACAGTTAAGTACCAAGTGCACTTCTAAAAGGAAATCAACTGAGTCCCAAATTTAGTAGCCAGAAAACAACAACCTCAGGAGATCTCCCAGGAGTGCAAGGAACCTTATAGGACATCACAAAGAGAAAATGCTTTGTGAATGGTTAAAAAATTAAATGTTACTACTTATTTATAAAAACAAAAAAGAGCACAAATCAGCAAGTAACCAGAGTTTAGCATGAAAGACTAGATAGCTTTCTTTCTAATGTTAACAATAGACTTTCACGAAATGAGTTGGAAGAAAGCATGTTTCTCGCAAAACATGATCGCTCAAAGGTGAGTCATCTGAAAAGTCACTGAAATACAAAGGCAAACTCAGGGGGTAGAAAATGAGCCAGAATTTTAATAACAGCCATTCCTGCAAAGTGACATAAATATGTACAATATAATTGATAGATTCAGTTAAATCTACCCCAAAAGAAATGAAAACATATGCCCACACAACAACTTGTACATGAATTTTCATAGCAGCATTATTCACAACAGCCACAATGTAGAAACCACCCAAGTGTCTGTCCATCAAATGATGAAGGGATGAATAAAATGTGGTACGTCCTCACAATGGAATATTATTCAGCCCTAAGAAAGGATTCTGATATAACCCTACAACATGGATAAACTCTGAAAAATTATGATAAGTGAAAGAAGCCAAACATCGAAGGCCAATGTCCTGGGTTGAACAGTGTCTACCCAAAATTCATGTTCACCAGAACCTCAGATGAATTCTTATTTGGAAATAGGGTCCCTGCCAATGTAATTAGTTAAGATGAGATCATACTGGCTTACGGAGGGCTGTAATCCAACGACCAGTGCCTTATAAGAAGGCTACATGAAGACACCAAGGGAACAGGGGAGGGGCCATGTGAAAACAGAAGCAGAGATGGGAACAATGTATCTACAAGCTTCAGTGATCACTAGAAGGTAGGAGAGAGGCATGAAACAGATTTTCCCTCTGAGCCCCAAAAAGGAACAAACCCTGCCAATCCCTTAATTTTGGATTTTGGGCTTCAGAACTGTAAGGAAATAAATTTCTATTGTTGTAAGTCACCCAGTTTGTGGTAATCTGTTATAACACTGGGAAACTAACACAGCCGTATATAGATTCCATTTACACGAAATAGGTGAGTCTATAGAGATGGAGGTAGTGGTTGTCCAGGGCTGGAGGTGGTATAAATGGGGAATGACCTGGACACAAGGTTACTTTGGCGATGATGAAAATGCTTTCAAATTAGATTGTGACAACGGTTATACATTCTGAAAATAATAAAGCTGCTAAACTGTACATTTTTTTAAAATGATAAAGTATGCATATGTGAACTATCTCTTAATATAGTTGTTTAAAAAAATTCAAGTTCAATCACTCCATCACTCCTCTCAAAAGTAACAAATTCAAGAAAGAAAATGGCAAAAATAAATTATTTGGACTATGTCAAAATAAAAAGTTTCTGCACAGAGAAGGAAACAATCAATAAAACTAAAAGGCAACCTAGTGAATATGAGAAGATAGTTGCAAATGATATATCCAATAAGGAACTGAAACAACTCAACACCCAAAGACAAATAATCCAATTAAAAAATGGGGAAAAAACATGAAAAGATGTTTTTCCAAAGACATCCAGATGGCCAACAGACACATGAAAAGATGCTCAACATCAGTCATCATCACAGTGATGCAAACCAAAACTACAATGAGGTATCACCTCACACCTGTCAGAAGGGCTAAAAATCAAGAGACAAGTGAGGATGTGGAGAAAAAGGAACCCTCTTGCACAGCTGGTGGGAATGCAAGCTGGTGCAACCACTGTGGAGAACAGTAGGGAGGTTCCTTAAAAAATTAAAAATAGAACTACCCTACTATCCAGTAATCACACTAATGGATATTTATCCCAAAAATACTAACTCAAAGGGATACATGAACCCCTATGTTTACTGCAGTGTTATTTACAATCACCAAATTATGGAAGCAGCCCAAGTGTCCATCAACAGATGACTGGATAAAGAGAATATATACACAATGGAATATTACTCAACCATAAAAAGGAATGAAGTCCTGCCAATTCCAACAACATGGATGGAGCTAGAGAGTATAATGCTAAGCAAAATAAGTCAGTCCGAGAAAGATGAATACCATATGACTTCATTCATATGTAGAATTTAAGAAACAAAACAAGCAAAGGGAAGAAAAGAGAGAGAGAGAGAGAAAAACAGACAAACCAATAAACAAACTCTTAACTCTAGAGAACGAATTGATGGTCACAAGAGGGGGGAGGGGGATGGGAATTAAGGAGTATACTTATGATGATGAAATAAAATTAAATTTAAAAAGAAAGAAAATGGCATATGATAAATATGAAATAGAAGAAAATAGGAATTCGGGGTGCCTGGGTGGCACAGCGGTTAAGTGTCTGCCTTCGGCTCAGGGCGTGATCCCAGCGACCTGGGATCGAGCCCCCACATCAGGCTCCTCTGCTATGAGCCTGCTTCTTCCTCTCCCACTCCCCCTGCTTGTGTTCCCTCTCTCGCTGGCTCTCTCTATCTCTGTCAAATAAATAAATAAAAATCTTAAAAAAAAAAAAAAGAAGAAGAAAATAGGAATTCAACATAAGGCAAAACCACATTTCTGCTTTAATAAAGAATATAGGGCATTTTTCACATTTTGCAACAACTGAAATAAAATTTTCAGTTGAAAACAATTCTTTAAACTATGTTTTTAATACTTGAATACAGCAGAAAGTACTTTAATTCATACAGACTATAAAGAGCTCCGAGACTCCAAGGTCAATCTCAGCAATTCTAAAGTGAACAGAGCCCTCATAGACGAATGCGTTTTGGGGTTGTCATGTATTTGTCATCGAGTCACGACTTGACTCTGTCCGGTGGCAACCGCTCCTATTTTCTAATTTGATGATATCAGGAGTAAAAAGGGAATGTTCCTGGCACTCCTAAACAACCACACAAAAGAGTAAATGAGCACTTTGAGAGAAAAAGAGAAAGGATAGCACCTCAACACTGGGTCAACATGTCCCGTCAGCACATACAGCACGTACTGCACGTGAGCAGTCGCCGCGGAGGGGCGGGGCTGGGCGGACATGGTCAGGTGACTCCGTTTCGTGTGTACTTTGCTCTGTAACTTAACCAGTTAGGGAAGCGTATCACTAGTGGAAGCCTTTTACCTGCTAGTGACGCACATTCGAAACAACTCTATCTCAACCTGCCATCCCCTTGAAGCAAAAACAAAAAAAAAAAAAAAGAAAAAGAAAAAACAAAACTGTAGGGTGAGGGGACTCCCACAATGGGTGAGAGGTAACCAGGTCACCCAGTGACCAGGGAGCCCCTGCCACCCCTCCCTGCTACCTTCCATCTGGGAGCAATGATGCAGGGGCTTGTGGAATTTCAAAAACTATACTGTGAAAACTGAATAACAGGTTTATGTATTTTCATGGTAATTTTATTCCTAGGGAGCTTAAGAATACAACAAAACTGCTAGCACTGTCTTCCCATACTGGAGGCAAAAGGGCAGCTCACAGGGTTCCAGGACAGGGTGGAGCTGTTTGCCAATTTTAGGGGCTGAAAAAATTGCTCCAGAAATCTTTCTAATTCTACTAAAGTACAGCTTCTTCCCTGAACCTAAGGGAGGTGGAGATAGTAAGGAAGCTTCTAGCCTTTCGGTAAGTTCTTGGGCTGGGGCGGTTGGGCAGGGAGGAAGTGGGGAGAGGCTGAGTGGAGAGGACAGAAGGATCAGGCTAGGGGATAACATGAACAGACAGCCATGCTTTAAGATAGAAATTTTTAAGATCTACCTACTATAACAGCAGAGAATTTGAGATTAAGAAAAAAGTAAATAAAACTAGGAGGATCAAAAACAAAATAAAAGCAGCTCCAATAAATAAAATCAATTAGAAAAACAGGGTCCTAATTGTTTTTGTTTTTCCTTTTCTGCCCCTTCCTCCAACTCCCAGTTTCCCTGGAAACCCTACCCACCAGATTCCTTCCCTCAGGAGTGGATATGATGTGATGTGAATTATGTACACTCACATCAATGGATTTCAAATATATGATTTTACCTATTTTTTCTCATGATCTTTTTCTAAGGTCCTAAGTGCAGTAGTTACTCAACTTTGCTAGAGTTACCTGTGTATGTATCTCTCTACCTCTTTCTACTTAAGGTTGTGATTGCTTTGAGAGCAGACGCCATTCTACATCACACTATTACTGTGCCTGGCTTACAGAAAGCAGTGAGTCGATGTCTCTGCTGAGTAAAACTGAGTCTAGAATATACTGAAGAATAGAACATGGATCCCTTTCTCAAAAGGACTGATTCAATGCTGGCTTTGGTACTCTCTGTGGAAGTTGACCCAGTATCCCTTCTGCCTTTCTTATTTGCTAACAGAACCCTGATTTTTCTGGGAAGCTTATGCTGGACTAAAAACTCCACTTTTCAGAGTTCTCTGCAGCTCTGGGAAGCCATGAAACACAGCTCTGGCCAATGAGATGCAGGACGACATTACTGGGTGGGGCTTCCAAGAAAGCTATTGTTCTGGTAGAAAAGGTACATATTCCGTAGACATAAGCCAGAAGCCAGTGGTCCTTTGCCCTTCCTTTCCCCCTCCTGTGTGGAACACAGATAAGGCTACAATGCCTGGAATGATAGAGTCATCTGGAGGTCATGAGGACAACGTGAACACACACTGCGGTTCGTCAACCTGGGTGCCTGATAGCATTTTTGAGGTGCTATCCCAGCCTCTGGACTTCTTGTTAAGTGTGAAAAAGAAATCCATCATTTGGTCGTCACTATAGCTCCTGCTTACAGCAGGATGCAATCCTTGGCTTTTAAAGAATTAGCTGAAAGATGATGAAGTTAGTGGACTTGAGTCAGTGCTTTTCCCCAGTAAGTCTCCACTCTTAACAGTAAAGGAGAAATGCAAAGAGTATGTGTGGCAAAACAGGGGCAAGCTCAATCCCTTCCCATGGCAGGAGAGGAAGGATAGCTGTGACCCTGCAGAACAGGCCTCGTCCCACCCCCCATCGGTTTCCAGGCCAATGTGAGTCTTTCGAGTCTAGCAAAGTGCGTCTAACAAGTACCATTCCCAGCCTCATTTCCGTTTCAAGTGCCAAGGTGAAATCAAGTATACACGAACATTTCCAAAAATAAGTTCTTCTGAATATTTGTTCTGAGATTTCAATAGATGTAATACCTAGAATTCTGTTATCAAAAAAGTTCAGGGAGTAAGTTAAAGTTATATGGGATTTGTGAATCTCCGAAGGGAGATTTTTTTTAAGCAGCCTTTCTCAAAATTATTTGTCCAAGGATCCTTTTCTTCCCAGAGCCACTCGAGGAACTAGTATTTCCCAAAAGTGCTTTGAGAAACACTGAAGTCACAAGGTCACGTGCCCCCAAACATGTGGCTACTGCCTCCCAAGGAGATTTCTGTTCTGTCCTTTGTGGGTCTCTTGTGTTAAATGCAAAGATGTTTACTCAGATTTTCTTCCCCAAGTACTTGGACCCTGTGATGCATAAGTGGTAAAGTGGTAAGGATCCCCAGTGGCCCTTGAATAATGGACAGAACCAGGCCATTTTTACTCTCCCCACGTACAAGTTCATGTTTGGTTATGCAGGCAATACCCATTTAAGTGAGATTTCTGAGGAGAAATGATTAAGAGTCACGGGAAATACTCAAAAAGAAGAAAAGGAGTATTGAGTCACATGGCACATTAGAAATACTATGCTTATAATTTACTGCACTGTAACATAAATTACTTGATAGAATCCTAAAAATAACATATATTTGTATAGAACAGATGCGTAGTAGAACCCATTCAGGGAAATGGTTAGTATATACTTTATTATCAACCACAGTGATTGAAACGGAACTGAGACCGGAAATGATACTCATTAAATGAACACTGCTTGCACTTAATAACTGGCCGTTGCTGAGACTAAGATGGAACCATTTTCAACATTCCCAGGGGTTTTGGCCAGCATCCCATGATCTGAATGAGCGCTCCGAGAAGCTAGCTCACTGGACTTGGGTAGCAGGGGACAAACCTCCTCACTCCACCCTCAACAGACAGGTGGAGCAACAGACTGAGTTTTCAGATGTATTCCCCTGTGAGGGCGGTCTACGGACCTATTCCTCCCACGCCCTGAGCAGGCCCCGGCGGTGCAGCCACACCGGGCCTTAGCTCTCCAAATGAAGGAATAATGTGTGCTTTAAAGCTCTTAAGAGCTTAAGGACAGATGAAGCTCCCAAATCCATAGCCCATTAAGCAGACACTAATGTCTGTGTGAAGTCCCTGACAGGTCTGCTTAAGAGGATTACTAATGTTCCATCAAAAGCAGCCAGAATAGGAGGCTGAGAGAAAGCTTAGGAAACATGTCAGAGACTTCTTTAATTTTAGCACTCAACGGGGCACTGACTTGGAGGCTTAAAAAGCCATTTGTGGAGCTATCAGGCAGCCCTTTCCATTTATTATTTATTTTACCTGGTTAGCACACACTTACACAGAGCTTACTACATGCTGGGCCCCGCTCTAAGACGCACTTACTAACAGTAACTAATTTAATTCCCGAAGAAGCCCTGCTCACAGGGCTGTTTCCTCAGCCATGTTTTACAGGTGACAAAACTGAGGCACACGAAGGTCGGGCAGCTAGTTTCTGGAATGAAGAAATTTCAGGATCTCCCCTGGGAAGCCTTCCATGAACCTTCCAGCCGTGTTGTCCCCGTGTTCTCACTTCGTCCTCTGGGTAAGCTTCCACGGCACTTAATGTCGTCATACTACCCCTCAATCCTTCCCCATTGGATCTGGGCCTTCCCAAGGCCAGGGTCCCAGCTACTCCTCCCCATGCTCTTAGGCACAGTTAGTGCTCAACACATATTGGCCACATGGATCAAAAAAGTGCAGGTGCGCACCTCTTGTCCGAAATCCTTGGGGCCACCTGGGTGTGGAAATGCATAATAGTTTGAATTTTACATTGCATACATTATACATGACCACGGGTAGATCTGGGAGAGCAGGCTGTAATAAAATCCATTTGCATTTCTACAGCTAAACTTACAAATGGCCATGCTAAAAAACAAAGACTATAAAAGCAGATAAAGTCTAGAGACAGTCTCACCAGAGTTCAGGGGAGGCTCTAGCAACCAGGTAAGTTGTGAAGAGAAAAAGAAAAGCCCTTGGTTTCCAGAGGATTCCAGATTTTGGAATGGCAGGTAAGGGATGGAGGGCCAATTTCCATAATGGTCTCTAAGACAGCTGAGCAGATGTCAGGGCACCATGTAAGGTGAGAGGATGTCCCGTGCATGCAGTTGCTACGTCCCCATGACCACAGTGAGAACCTGGAGGACACCTGCTGGAGACCTGGCTCCAGAGTGGGCTCTTGGGGCACATGCACCTCCTCGGGGAGACCAGAGACATGTGTGAGGTAAAGAAAACAGCCCTGGACTAAGGCACAGTAGAAAAGGTTCAGAGGCAGCTCCACTCCCTTTGAGCCAATTTTTTTTGGGAAAAGCACAAGACCAACTCAGCAAAGCTGGTCCACAGGCTGGTAAAGGTATCATTAAAAAAAAAGGAAAAAAAAAATGTTCCATGCTTCAATGTTAGCTTATGTAGGATTTCTCAGCATTGTCTGGTTTAAAAAAAAAAAAAATCCTCCTTCCTTTCACTTTTTCAAATGAAGTGACCTCCTGTTGTCCTAAACTATGTGCTCCTCGAGGGCAACCATCATGCTGTGACCAATAACCACAAACACGCTGGCTTAACACAACGCGAAGCTATTACAGCTATTATCTAACAGTTCTGGAAGGCCAGGAGTCCAGGACATGTCTCACTGGGCTAAGAAGGTGTCAGCAGGGCTGCGCTCCTTCTGGAGGCCGTGGGGGGCAGACTGCTACTCCCAGAGGCCACCCACATTCCGTGGCTCATGGTTGCTTCCTTCCCCGTCAAACAAGAAATGGAAGATGAAGACTTTCTCACCCCACATCACTGTGACCGATTCTGGCCCTCCTACCTCCCTCTTTCACTTTTCAGGAGCTTTGTTTTCATAGCAGGCTCACCTGGACAATCTCCTCATCTAAAAATCTTAAATTAATCACATCTACCAAGTTCTCTGCCTTGCATGGTCACATATGCACAAGCTTTGGGAATTAGGATTAGGGCATATTTGGGGGGGGCGGGGCAGCAGGAGTGTCTACAAGAATATCTAAATCTCTTTTGTATCCCCAGCATCTAATGCAGTGCCAGACACATAGCAGAGACTTAATAAATGTTGGCTTGGCTTTTATTCATATTACTTAAATGTCTCCAAGTATTAGGTTCCCCATCTATAAACAGAGATAAAAATACCTATTAGGAGCCTCACATGAAATAATGCATATGAAAGTGCTCTGATGAAGATCGGATCTCACTGACTAGTAGTAGGAAATCCACGCATCCATTTGTGAAAGAGCTAGTATATAAATAAGGAAAGACAGCAGGATGCTAAGAGCATCCGATTTAATTCAGGAAGTCATTACAGAAGAGAGTCAGTCGCTGGGGATCTAAATCATGTTTTTAATGTGGCCTTGAGGTAGTCCGGTTTGGGACAGTACATAATTCAGTGCCCAAATTTAAGAGGGCACTATTAACATTTACCCTGGGACAAAAGCTTCAGCTAGGACTCTTGCAGGCAAACAGAACACATGGTCACCCCACGTCCTACACAGGGCTCTGGAGCCAGACTGCCTGCGGGCGAATCCAGATCCACACTTAGAGGGCTGAGACTTGGGGCACGTTATTTAACCCCCTGTCTTGGTTTCCTCTTCTGTAAAATAGGGATAACAGACCCCCCCCGCCCCCCCAATGCTGATGTTAGGATCAGATGAGCGATTACACATGCAGCATTCAGAACAGCGCCCGGAACACACTAAGAGGTCAGTAGAAGTTAGTGATCATGAGACATCAAAGCCAGCCATACTCTACATTCTCACAAATTCTCAGCACAGAACTTCTACTGTTTTTGCCCCCAAGCCCAGGCAAAAGGCAAAGGGCTGGCATGGCTTAGTACCAGTAAAAGAAAACTCTCGGAGGGGTTCAATCTTTTCACTGATACCTGCTTTCTCATACCCCCCTTTCGGCTTTCCCATCCTCGCCCTTGAGCTCACTGTGGAACGCGGAGCTGCAGTGCCAGCCTGGGCTCCTACAGTGCTTGGTCATGAAATAGAGCCAAACCCTTTGTTATTAGAGCAGGAGACAGGATGACTGGAAGATTAACTCCCTAAAGCAGCAGTCTCTGCAGTGAGTGCCGCTGTGTCCAGCTGATAGAGGGGGTGATAGTTTCCTTCTAATTTTAAACTTTAGTCCACTAAAATTATAATGTGCTCACGTCATTTTAAGACGCAAGCTACACAAACACGTTCCTGGGTCGATGAATTCTTGTCACCTTCTGTCCTAAATGAAACCCAAGTTATTACATCTCAACAGAGAGATGTTACAAGTACAAACTCAACTCCTTTCTGCTGAGCTTGGAATAATGATAATGATTATGCTATTTGTACAGATTATAAAAATATTAGCTACAGCAATTAATACTGATTCAGTGCACATGCCGTGCCAGGCACTGTTTGAAGCGCGTCCTGGGCATGTGAGCGCCAACAAGTCTACGAAGTGGGGACTGTTACGATCCCCATTTACAGATGAGAAAAAGAAAGCACGGAGAGGTGAAGGGAAGACAAAACTCTGGCAGTCTGACTTGAGTGCACACTCTTGAACACAAACTTGGCTCCCTCTTGAGCGGGAAAGCCAACACCCCCTGTTGCATGGCAGGAGCCGTCCTGGGATCCTGCGTTACTGGAGAGAACAAGCCCTCCACTTGTCTGTACGCTTGCTGCGCCCTCTGTGCCGAAAGCCTGCGTCTCCTTTGTCTGCCTGGCGAACTCCTACACATCCCACACCACCCTGCTCTCTTCCAGCCCCCAGGAATGGCAGGCTCCCAAGGCAAACTGAGATTTCAGGGTGGCAGCTATTCAGCAACTGTTAAATTTGGTTAGGCACTGATGTTTAAATAGTACGAGCTGTACAAAGGGATTCAAAGCAGGTCTTCTTTTCAGAGTAAGCTCCTAGGGTTAACGGAAGATATGATTTGACTGACAAGGCTGCGACTGCATTTACCTAAGACTGCATTAGACACGATGCTGCGCTGTTCGCACAGGGCTGCAGCTCACAGCCTCACACAGATCAACCCCGTGCATTTCAGGAGAGGCAGGCTGTTGGTTTTCTTCAACTCCGTTTACTAAAGCTACATAGACTTGGAAGCACCTGCCACCAGGACTACCCATCCCTTCTAGTGCCACAAGCCCCCCTCCCTGGCCCCGACACACGGGAAGCTGGGTGTGAGGCTGCGGCGTGGTACCCCAGTCCCACCAGCCATCTTACTTGTTAATGTTGCTGCCTTCTTTGAGTCGTTCTCCTGCGGCTCCTGTTTTGGACACTCTTTCGCTACCTGCCAGGTCCACCAGGCTGACCTTACTGACCTTCTCTCCCGAGTTCTGGGTGCAGGGAATAAGAGAGAAACAACACACATGAGTGCAAGGGCACACGTCTACGCCGATGTCGACGCGGTAACTCACGGCAGCCGGAGCAGCCCTGCCCCCTCAACAGGGCAGGGGAGGAGCTCTGGACTCACGATTTCACGGTCAAATTCATTTTTTAAATTTCTTACTTTTATAAAGTTTTATTCATTTAAGTCATCTCTACACCCAGCGTGGGGCTCGAACTCATGACCCTGAGATTAAGAGTCACATGCTCGTCTACCTGAGCCAGCCAGGCGCCCCATCACAGTCAAATTTAAACTGGTGAGTGAATACGACATTTGTTTTGTAGCTGGGGAGCAGGCGTGCTCAGCTTTCCAGGATATGGTCAGAAAGCGGGAGATTTCCTGTGTCTTTGAGGAAACACTTGAGGATTCCTGCATATTCAGGTCAAATTCCTCCTCTTTTGAAAAAGTCTTCTTTAGGCTAAATGTTGTGGTTTCCTCTTTAATAGCCCTTAATGGCTATGAGGTAGACTCAGTTGTTTTTAAGGGAATTTCAGGATGAAAGGATAGGTAGTAAAAGCCCTATGGTGACATCATCTTACTCTTTGGGGAGTTTACACACAAAATCCAATTTTTTTAAAAAAAAGTTATATATAAAGGAAGACCTAATAAATTGCAGGATTTAAGTAAAGTAGCTTAACTAGTCAGCAGCAAAGCCAGCATAAAATTCTCAGCCACCGAATCCAGCCCGGAAACCCTCCACTCCTGCGGGATATTTGCGTTCTTTTACTGCCACCGAAGGCCCTCACCCCAGACTGCAGGTCATAAAGTGTCTGCGTGATTATGATGTTGAACACAGCATGGGAGCGGCTGCTTTCCTCATTCATGTTGGTTGCAGCTACCGTCCGAGACTTATTTCCCTCAGACATCAATGACTCAATATCCTAGGGGCAAAGCAGAAGGAACACGTTATAAGCACAGACAAGGAACGCAGTCCTGCCCACCAGGTGCACAGATTAATCACAATCCCAGGGACGCGCTTGGCACCGCCCTTCCATAGGAACCCATTCCCCGACTGCCTTCTGTGGGGCACGGGTGAGCCTCCAACTCTCTCACCACCTTCTAGAATATGAAATGTTTCCCCCATTCTGGCCATCCCGCAATTGTCCCCCTTTCTCTGTTTAGCGCCTCTTTTCCCTTTGCAAGTTCCTGGGGGGAGAAAAGAGCTAATGTTTAGGGAGCACTCCGGATACTCAGTAACGGGAGGACCTTCTGTGATTCTAACCCTCCTGTGCTTAACGACTCCGCAGGGCTCTCGAAGGCTTGTGTATGTGGCCCCCTTGGCAGGGAATGCTCCTTATTCATCTTTGAACACCTGGAACCCACGGGCTCTTACACGATGCTAGATGCATGAACTTTACAAAACAAGTATTCCCCTAATGTTACCCACAGAACACTGACATTCACATGCTCAAGTAACTTTTCCCACATCTAGTAAAAGGCAGAGTGGGGATGCAAATCACAAGCTCCTTGGCTCTAATAAGTGACTGGAGGAGGTGAACACTGACCCCGACCACACTGAGCTGTGAAGCACACACCTGAGCAAAGGTGCTGACTTTTAGCACCTTTATGCCAAGAGGTTTCCCTTCATTTCAGAATCTAGATGGTGCTTTTAAAGTGATGACTGCAATCTATTTCTCATTTGAGTGATATTAAAGATGGCTTCATCTAAATGGCTGGAGGGAGGTAGCTCCCAGATTAATTTTCATCATACTCAGGGGATGGTGGGACGGCCACAAGCCCCAGACAGCACACCTAGGAACAGTAAGTACACTTTTGCTCACTCTTCTGCCGGCATTCTCCAGCAACACATGGCGGGCTGTTTTAGGGTTTCCAAAGCAGTGACAATAGAAGTAAGGCTAGAACATCAAGTCAGGATGGAAGAAGGCATACAAGTCAAGGAGCAGGAAAAGGAGACAGGTCAGTAATGGAGAGAGGAGCGACTCAGAAAAATAGAACCAGAAGACTGAAAAGTAATGGAAAAGAGCCCAGGAGATCCTGTCAGCGGGACGGGAATGAATGAATTACCCAACGCTGCTTGTGTGTGTCCAGGTTTGTCTAGAAGGACATCACTGACAACCCTGGGGAGCAGAGTTCAACAAGGTGGGATGAAAGAAAATAGTCCGCAATTCACACTGCTGAGCCCCTTGGCCACATGGTCACACCTTCACACAAAGCAGGTTGAAGTCCTTTCTTTCCGTGCGGGATGTGTTGCTTCTGGGTTTCTGAGACCACACATGGTACCAATATACTACAAAGCACTCACATACAAACACAGTCAACATTACCTACATGTTTCCATTTACTGCCAGTTTTTTAATGACCTTTTTTTAAAATTTTTATTTATTTGACAGAGATAGAGACAGCCAGCGAGAGAGGGAACACAAGCAGGGGGAGTGGGAGAGGAAGAAGCAGGCTCATAGCGGAGGAGCCTGAGGTGGGGCTCGATCCCAGAACGCCGGGATCACGCCCTGAGCCGAAGGCAGACGCTTAACCGCTGTGCCACCCAGGCGCCCCGACCTTTTTTTTTTTTTTTTAATGACACTTACCTCAAAACTAGTGACAGCCAGCTGGGACAAACCGTCTACATATGGTCCCAAAACTTTATGCTCTCGAACTTTCAGAGACTGTCTATTCCTTTGGGAGGAAGGAAAAAGGAATGAATGAATCAGACCAAACTGGGAAGCTTTTCTTTTGTTTCGAAGTACTCAGAAACTAAAGTTGCAATTTTTTTAATGATCAAAAAATATTTTAAGAGCTACATATTTGGATTAGGGAAACAGCATTCCTTATGAGTATAAAAGACTCTGATATCTATTTAGAGTAACTTACTATTTTAAAAATTCTATTTCTACTCCCAAACTAAACAGCCAGCACACAGAATTTGAGGGTAGGCTAACTTGCTTGCTTTAGGAGACAGAACTTCAGTTTTACACAGTAAAAAAAAAAAAGAAAGAAAGTAAATAAAGAACATACCAGAATTAATTTTAACATTAACACTATTTCAGACAGAAGCACATTCCCAGTTTCAGTAAATCATGTCTTAAAGTTTTGATCAAGTAGTGAATAATATTAAAGTGCTTTAATTTGCTTTTTTAAGGCTGGACTGATTTATGCTGCTTCTCTGCTGACAGTCTAACACAGAAAGTGACAGAGCGGTAGAGCAGTTATTTGCAGAGTTACTGATATTTATCCTATATTTAGAATCAGCTCTGCTGGTGAAGACTTGAAGACTTTTTTGAATTTTTAAATAACCAACCTGGTCTGAGACCCATTTAAAGCTTATCAACAGATTACTGAAATTAAAAGCAAATCTGTATATACTATGAGCATATTGCATTCGTCACCTTTTCCATTGCATCAGATATTAATCACCTTTCAAATTAAGTGTCAATCTTAGGCAGCACTCACGTGTGGAAAAAGGGAACTAAGAATCACTGAGTGCTTCCCAAAGTCGTGGCACTGTTCCCTAAGGACTTCTTAGTTGGCCCATTTAATCTTACAGCAACCTACAGTTTTTCTGCCTTTACGGATGAAGAATTCAATGTGACAACGAGCAATTCTGTGTACTCTAAACTGGGGCAGATCAAATGCACATCTTCAAGAGAGCTAGTGGGATGCACAGGGGTCTGAGACTCTACTCACTCGGCTTGCACACCAGAGATTTTTTTTTTAATGTTTTTTTATTATATTATGTTAGTCACCATACAGTACATCCCTGGTTTCCGATGTAAAGTTCGATGATTCATTAGTTGTGTATAACACCCAGTGCACCATGCAATACGTGCCCTCCTTACTACCCATCACCGGTCTATCCCATTCCCCCACCCCCCTCCCCTCTGAGGCCCTCAGTTTGTTTCTCAGAGTCCATAGTCTCTCATGTTTCATTCCCCCTTCTGATTACCCCCCCTTTCTTTATCCCTTTCTTCCCCTACCGATCTTCCTAGTTCTTATGTTCCATAGATGAGAGAAATCATATGATAATTGTCTTTCTCTGCTTGACTTATTTCACTTAGCATTATCTCCTCCAGTGCCATCCATGATGCAGCAAATGTTGAGAATTCGTTCTTTCTGATAGCTGAGTAATATTCCATTGTATATATGGACCACAACTTCTTAATCCAGTCATCTGTTGAAGGGCACCTCGGCTCCTTCCACGATTTAGCTGTTGTGGACAATGCTGCTGTGAACATTGGGGTGCATATGGCCCTTCTCTTCACTACGTCTGTATCTTTGGGGTAAACACCCAGTAGTGCAATGGCTGGATCATAGGGTAGCTCAATTTTTAACTTTTTAAGGGACCTCCACACTGTTTTCCAAAGTGGCTGTACCAACTTGCATTCCCACCAACAATGTAGGAGGGATCCCCTTTCTGCACATCCTTTCCAACAATTACAGCCAGAGATTCTTGTATGCTACTCTGGAGCCAGAAAAGTTATCCAGCACAGTATCAAGTGCTTGTGATGGTGTCTAACACAGGGCATTCCTGAACACTGCTGGTGGGCTGTGAACTGGTACAAGTCCTTTGGAAGACAGTTTGGTAGGACCTCCTAAAGCCAAAGATTCAGTATCTTGTTGCCCACAAATCCACCCCAGATGTATTCCCTAGGAACTCCTACATTTGCACACCCAGAGAACTACGCGAGAATGCTCAGCCAGTGCTGTAGCAGTAGAAAGTGGAAACCACACAAGTGACAGGAGATGAGACAGACTATGGTATAATCATACAACAAAACACCGAGAAGCAGTAAAAATGAATGCATTATTACCTCCTGTATCAGAATGAATGAATCATTAAGAGGAAAACAACAAGTCAACAAAGGACATATATACTATGATGTCCCTCACACAAAATTTAAAATTGTGCAAAATTATGTATAAACTCTAAGGAGGATGAAGAGAATGAGAAACATAAAATTCATCATTGTAGTTAACCTTGGGGAGGGGTAGGGAATGGAATGGAATCCAAGAAAATCATAAGAGGGTTCAAAAATATTGGTCATGTTCCATTATTAAGCCAAATGGTAAGTAGGATAGTCAATTTTATTATTCTTTATATCTTACATGTATTATAAATGTTCTTTCATATGCAAATAGTTAATAACTTTAAAGTCAATATAAGCATTTCCCCCTGATTGGTTTACTTCCTTGTCACTGACAATTCTGATCTTACGATGATATCCTGGATTACACAGCTGCTAAAAGTGTTTAAAAATAATTCAGGATACTGAATTGTATTTAGAGAATGACCTCAACACATACCCCCCCCCCACTTGAAACACAGGATCAAAATGCACCCAAGTACTAACAATGGTTACTTTTGAGTGGTGGGATTATAGGTCATTTTTATTTCTTCTTACACTTTGCCTATTTCCTAAATTTTCTATGACTATGTATTATTTTTAAATCAGCAAAAAACTTTTTTAATTAAAAAAAAAGTAAATGGCCTTCTCCCTCTATGAATCAAATTCATCTGGTTTTTACCACCTAGTTTTGAAAAAATATCCATGCTTGGGGTTCCCCTTGGGTCCACTGAATCATGGTCTCTATGGGTGCGGCTCAGGCCAGCGGTATCCTAAAAAAGCCCCCCAACATGATTCCAGTGCACAGCCCAGGAAAAGAATGCTTGTCCAGGCTGGGTTGTTTCAACCCTTTCAGCACGTACCTCCAGTTTAGAGCTGCTGCCTTCCAACATGAATTGGAGGACCACTGTGTCACCCTTAACTCAATTTTTATAAACAAGCCACGGTAGCAAAAATAATACCGATAGTAAAAACACCTTTCTAAATGGCATACGTAAGCAACTTTATACACGAATACAGGATAAAGTACGTGCACTGGGTATACCAGCAGGCTCTGAGAAGCAGAGACTTTCTCAGTGAGTGAACTGAAACCACAGTAGTGACCAAATAAATATATTCACTTGCAGTTTTAACTTAAGGATCATTTGCAATTATTACTCCCAGGACAAGCTTAATTTCAACCACTAACTTACCCTTTGGGGTCCAAAAGATCCCGAACTTTCTCATTATAAATTTCCATATAGGATACTTCGACTTTAAAGGTCTGTGACTCATTTTGCTCTAGAGAGATCCTTTTAAATAAAGCACAGCAGAGCCTTGGAATAAGGCCCAGCTGCTCAGCACTGCCCATCATGGAGAAGGATTTTCCTGAACCTGGAGAGCAAGCAGAAAGGAAGGGGGACAACAGAGGGTATGAAACATAACGCTTCCACAGGACGAGTTTTCTACATTCATCCGCCAGGGTCACAGAGCAGAGGCGGCAAACGTAGCCCTCAAGCCCATGCCCCTGGTCAGCAAGGCTACTATTCTTTCTGTAACACTCACAGCCTCCAGTCTGACAGAGGGATGCCTACAAATAGGGCCACTGTGAATATATCATCTTGAAAAGTATGTATCGTGAATATCAACCATACATTATCAATGGATGTTGACAATACTTTACCCCCCAAATATTTTACGTTTGTGAAAATGCTTTGATACGTATTCTCTTGTCTGAGCCTTGTCGCTGTCCTGTGATGTGACAACAGGCAGAACTGGTCGGACTTTTCTAACTCTCTTGCTGATGCAGTGGTAACGGCTGAGCCGCTAGTGAGCTTCTGCTCTCCGTGTTCCCAGCACCTGCCCCACAGTCTCGTTTTAATAATCCATCAGCACTCTTGTGTCCCAGGGACGGTCCTCCGCATAGGATGATACCAAGAGTTGTTCCATAGCTTTTTACTATAACAGTATAAAACTGTGAAACTGGTAATTATTTTTCTAGTTCAAATACAGGTTAAAACTATAATTTAGGAAAATAACACTTAATAGTTTGAAACTAGCTTTGCTCAATTACTCAATTATCAAAATTGTTGAACCTTCAAAAAGAGGGTTACTTTCGATCATCTAATTCAGTGAAACCCACAAAGTTAGAAGCATGTTTCCATCAATTCCCAAAGCATTTTCTATTTCTAGACTTTAAGAAATGCATATTTAATGTCCTTGACTATAAATAAAAGCAGCTACTTACCTGTCTGTCCATATGCAAAAATACAAGCATTATACCCCTGAAAGGCTTTTTCAAGAATCCCTTCCCCAAGGCACTTGAAAACCACTTCTTGACCTAAAAACCAAAACAAAAAATAAAAAACTATAAAAGAAGAGAATGGTTCTTCTTGACATATTTGGGTTAATAACTGAGTCCCAGTTAGTAACAACATTCAATTCAAAGACGTTAAAAATGTACTGCGTGCCTACTATGTGTAGGGCTATGTGTTAAGAGCTCAGTTCTCGGATTAGTTCATGATTCCACGATTCGTTCCCTCTCAGACACTTCTCTGGGCATTAAAGTTTCCTTTCCATTGTCAGTGGGCCACACAGAAGCATTGTTTAAATTCTGTTTAGCTTTTTCTCATGAGTTGGTATTAAAATATCATTAAACATAATGGTCTTATCTCCCCATCTGGATTCTGAGCTTGCAATGAGCAGGAGCCTCGTCAGACCCCTCTTGGTACACGTACGCACCTAGCACAACGCTAAGTTCATGCCAAGTGCTGAGAAACCATTCACCGCTGGTGGAGGTGCTGTATGGAGCACAGGGACCTCTCCCTGGTGTTCCCATGCTGGGTTTGAGGACAGGTTCTCTCCTGTGAGCCTGTCTAGAGCTCCCTGCAGCTCATGGGGGTCTTTGGTCATGTCCTATACAGCCAGCAGTATCCAGCTGAAGGGTAAAGGGATGAAAAAAAAAAAAAAAAAATATATATATATATATATATATTTTTTTTTTAAGTAGGCTCCATGCCCAATGTGAAGCCCGAACCCACAACCCCGAGATCAAGACCTGAGCTGAGATCAAGAGTCACCACTCAACCGACTGAACCATCCAGGCGCCCCTGGTGTGAAAAATCTTTTTAAACAGTTAAGGTGGCATTTACTACCCATTGAAATTCCTGACTTTCTAACATTCATTCCCCATCATTAAGAGAATTAAAATGATATTCTCCTTCCTCTATGTTCTCATGGTCCTGAACCTTCACGATTACAGTATTTGCCAAAACTACTGGTTTAAGTACCTCTTCCTTCCACTGGAATGAGAACCCCGATTGATGTCAGAGACTATAATCTGTTTACCTTTGTAATCCTCGGGCCTAGCACAAAATGCTTAATAAATGTTGAAAAAATGAGTCCACTGAATTTTTTTTTCGTTTAATCTCACATGCCAATTCCTTTTACAATTGGAAATGATGCAACATAACATAAGCTTTTAGGTATACTGTTTCCTTTATGCAAAGCTGGACCTGATTTTAGCAGCCCCTTGTTACACTGGGACATATGGCTGCACAACAGGACTCCTAACAATGTGTAAACTCGAAACAAGTAATATTTTCAACCATTAGGTTGGCAAAAAATAACATGTTTGCAACAATACAGCTGGAGTGAGGAAATACAGGTATTCTCATAATCTGCTGGTGGGAGATTAAATAATTCAGCCACTTGAAGAAAACCTGACAGCACCTAGAAGAGAGAGAATGTGCCCACCCTGGAGACATTCCACAAGGCACTCCTGTATCAGGATGCTCACAGCAGCGTTATTTTGATTCTCTAAGTTGGAATGAAGTTAAATGCCCATTGGGAAGGGAATAGAGAAGGAAAATGTGACTATTTTGTATGCTAGAATATTACAAACCATGTAAAAAAACCCAAAACAAATAGAACACACCTGTGTGTATAAACAATGCTGGAACTCAAAAACATGGCTGAGTTTAACAAAAATCATGTTCCAATACTATACATATAGTAAAAAACGTATGTCAAAGAGTGTGAGGGAAAGATCAATCAATGGGCACTAAAGTTAAAAAAAATGAACTGGAAGAAAAAAGTAACAGATTCACATAACCTTATTTCTCTAATTCTGACTTCTAACATCTAGCACAGAGCCTAGTACCTAAGAGGTAGTCAAAACATGTTGGTGTAATATGTGGATTTTTTAAAAGGGTGTAACCACTCCTAAATACACAGGAGTGTTTTTGTGTGATGACTAGCTAAAGATGTGTGTGCACGCACGCACACACATACACTCTGCAAAGAATAAGGGAATGTCAAAATTATCACCCACTACATCAATACTTTCTTCTTGCACGTTTTCTCAAAGCCTCTTCCTTATTCCACGTGTACTCCCCCAGGGCCCACACCCAAAGGCAGGCCTTAAATCTGGAGCAGAGCCCTGCAGTGTAGAATTCGGGGAGTTAAACCCGGCCTGCGCTCCGGCTTGTGAGAACCGACTGTGGTCCTCAACCAGACCCCCCCGCGGGCTCTGAAGGCCCTACTTTCTTGGCACCAGCAGACGAACGGAGCCATCCTCTTGGATCTTCCACCCTGGTTAACCAGCCCCTCAGGAAGGGGGTGAGGGTGCTTTCAGATGCTTTAAGACTTGGCCAAGTCAAACACCCTGCCCATAATTCATGATTTCAACTTATATTTAGTGACTTGAAAAAAGCAAGTGCTTGGGTTGAAGGACTCGACTGCGGGGAGCTCGACCATGGCCATGCAAGGGCCTGTGGCCACTTCGGAACATCTCTCTTCCTATGTTAGGTGGTGAGACGCAATGTTTCTGGCTTTTGCTCCTGAGGCTCAGTAGGATGGAAGTATGAGGAATTACTGACTCCATATTCTTTTATTTTTATTATTTTTTTTAAAGATTTTATTTATTTATATGACAGAGATAGAGACAGCCAGCGAGAGAGGGAACACAAGCAGGGGGAGTGGGAGAGGAAGAAGCAGGCTCATAGCGGAGGAGCCCGATGTGGGGCTCGATCCCATAACACCGGGATCACGCCCTGAGCCGAAGGCAGACGCTTAACCGCTGTGCCACCCAGGCGCCCCTTATTTTTATTTTTTAAAAAGATTTATTTGAGAGAGTGGGGGAAGGGGTAGAGAGAGAGAATCTCAAGCAGACTCCCTGCTGAAAGTGGAGCCCAATGTGAGGCTTGATCTCACAATCCTGAGATCACGACCTGAGCCTAAACCAAGAGTCAGATGCTCAACTGACTGAGCCACCCAGGGGCCCCTCCATATTCTTTTAAAGGAAAATCAGAATGTTTCTTTCTCCTTGGTATGAGTGGTTTTTTTAAACTAAAGATCATTAGTCAAAAAAACTAAAAATGAATGCTACAGAGCTACATGAAATAGGTTTATGACATGTCAAGCAAAAAACCCCACAAAACCTTCCAGGATAGGATACATATACTAAAATTGCACAAAAAATAAACCAAATGATTAAAGAATTCTCCAGGATATAAAAATAAATGAATAAATCGGTTTTTCCTATGTCTAAATTATTACAAATACTAAAGAGGATATGAATTAACCTTTTATTTTTTAAAAAATTTTATTTATTTGAGAGTGAAAGAGTACAAGTGGGGGTGGGATACAGAGGGGCAGAGGGAGAGGGAGAAGCAAACTCCCCTCTGAGCAGGGAGCCTGACATGGGACTCGATCCCAGGGCCCTGAAATCATGACCCAAGCCGAAATCAGACACTTAACTGACTGAGCCACTCAGGCGCCCTGATAAATTAACCTTTTAAACTTGTATACTTTTATTATTTGTGCAACTTAGAAGAAGAAGAGAATTAATTTTTATCAACTGCCCCACATATATGCACTTCATATATTCTGTATCATTGAATCCTTGCAGTCCCCAGGGCCAGGAGGTCTGTAAGGCTGGGACTCTAAAGGGGAGTCACTGGCCCAAGATCAAACCGACAGTGAGTGGCAAGGCCTGGGTCTGTCTGTAGTGACTCTTGAATGTTAAAGGAGATGCTCACCCATCATCAGTGACTCACATCGTGACACCAGGAATCAGTTACTCCCACCTCTGGTCTCCATGGTTTTGTTTGTTTGTTTGTTTGTTTGTTTTTACAAACTCTAGATCTTACCACACTCCACTATTTTTTCCCCTACCACTGGATTGTTTCTTTTTTTTTTTAAGATTTTATTTATTTATTCATGGGGGGGGAGGGGCAAAGGGAGAAGGAAAGAGAGAATCTCAAGCAGACTCCACACTTAGCACAGAGTCTGACGTGGGGCTCAGTCTCACGACCCTGAGATCTTGACCTGAACCAAAATCAAGAGTCGTATGCCCAACTGACTGAGCCACCTAGGCATCCTGTGAGCTTTAAAAATAGGTGTTGTTCAATCTTAGAAGAGTCCCTGGCAAACTGTAGGCACTTTTATTTCCTAAGTTACTCCTATGTTGACATGGCTGTCTTCAGACTAAAGTATATTTCATTGGGGGCCCCTTTCCTCATTAGTGAGGACTGAGGCATCAAAATATTATTTGTTGAACTTAAAAAGAAACATCTGGGGCGCCTGGATGGCTCCGTTGGTAGAGCATGCAACTTTTGATCTTGGGGTTTTGAGTTTGACCGCCACATTGGGTGTGGAGATCACTCAAAAATAAAAATCTTAAAAAAAAAAAAAGATTTAATTGTATTAGAGTTTATACTTTGATCAAAGTATGACTGTTTTTGAAATTCTAATGAGACCCTAAAGACTACAGAACCCTTGGTTACATAAGGCACTGGGGACAGATGTGAATAGACGTGTTAATGTGATACGTTATCGACTAATTGAATAACTTTGACAAAAATGACAGCTTATACTTTTCCTGGCACCCATAGTAACCTCCTGGACATTAAAACAAAATATATGTGACAGAAAAAACCAAACTAGTCTCTCTGATTTCCATTAAATATATGCATATGCTTTTCAAAAAGTCAAGTTCTCTTAGTTAGACATTTACAGTTATGCTTGACAGAATATACTTCAGATTTATCATATTTAATAAAGTTTTACTTATAAGTAGGAAAGGAAAAAATTCTGGGAAACACAAAATAGAATATGAAAAAGTAGCAAACAATTATATTGTGTTTCTGGAAAGAATTCGTCTCCTTCCCATCCTTAAATAACTATTTTGAAGCACAGTTTACAAAAGGGTAAACACAAAAAACTATCGTTAAGTTCATGTACCTTTACAATTCAAAGCAAGACTGGATTCCAGAGAGAGTGCAATACATTTTATCACTATGGCTTCATGTCTCAAGGGAAATTTATTCTCTTTTAAGACAAGAAATAATGAACACTTTGCCACCTCTACAAAGTTATATCAACATTAATATTTTTATAGCTGCTTAGCTTTCCATTATATGCTTAACTGATGCAATCCGTTCCCTATTATGGATATGCAGATTATTTCCTTTTTCTTTTTTCTGCAATATTTATCCTTACATATTTATCTCTGCGCTCTCTTCTATTTTCTTTACCAGGCAAAACTCCAGTTACTGTGCCCTCTAGCAATGCACCTTCAACAACATGCCTATTATCATTCTTCTTGGTTTTGTCGAAACTACAATTTTCCTTTCCTTTGTTGACTGTCCACTTTGTGTTTATTCTTCAGTAAATCAATTATTTGGGTCCTATGTTTCCTTTTACAAACTGATTGGTTTAGTCATTTTTTTTTTACTTAAAAATGCTCATCATACATACATATATGTATTTTTTGAAGATTTATTTATTTATTTAAGTAATCTCTACACCCAACATGAGGCTCAAACTCATAGTCCTGAGATCAAGAGTCACATGCTCTTCTGACTGAGACAGCCAGGTGCCCCAAGAATGCTCATCACACATTAAGGATATTAACCTTTGGTCTATTATACATTGTAAATACTGTTACCTAGTCTGTCATTTACTTTTTAGTCTCATGTTGGTTTTTGTCATACAAAAGCTTTTGGTTGTCCATATTCAAACCTTTCATCTTTTTCTTTGTGATTTTTCCCTACGGTGTATGTTTATGCTTCCAAAATCCTGGATTCACCTGTACTTTCTTCTAGTTCTGTTGTTTTTATTGTTTACAGTTTTACTTTCAAACTTGAACTCTGCTCCTTACCAGCTGTGTGACCTCAGGCAAGTTCTGGGCTTCCTCATTAGTAAATCAGGAATAATAGCTGCTACCTTACTGGGTCGCTGGTATGATTTAACAAGGCAAGACAGGTAAAGCACTTACCACAGTGCCTGGCCAGTATGAGTCTAGCATATGTGTTAGTTAATATCCATTATCAATATCATCCCTCAAATCTTCAATCAACTATAATTAATTCTGGTATAGAGAAGGTAGTAAACATCTAATTATTCTTCTGAAAGGAGTTCCTTTATCTTTGCAACAATTCTGCGAGGTAATCCAATTTCAAAGATAAAAGAAAAGACACCTATTCTTAGGAAAAAATTTTAAAGTAATCACTTACTGCTGATTCTCTAGATCCCCTAGTTCCCACTTCTAAAATTCTACTGACCAAATATAACGGTGGGGCACTCTTATACAGGAAGGAGAGAGAGAGCGTGCCAGTATATGGTGGTGGGGTGTTATGTTTTGTATGTATTGGGGTATGTGTGTGTGTACGTGTGTGTGTGTGTTTGGGGTGTATATGGGGTTGTGTGTGTGTTGGGCATACGTGTGTATGTGTGTGTGTGTTGGGGTGTACATGTGGTGCATGTGTGTTGGGTTGTGTGGGGTATGTATAGGGATATATGTATGTGTGTGTGTGTTGGGGTTACATGTATGTCTGTGTGTGTGTATGTGTGTTATACTGGGGCTTGTGAGGAGAGAAAAAAAGAACAGTATTATTTGGAACAGGATATGTCAACCTATACTGTCCAGTGGAGAAAAATATTTACTTTTCTTTTCTAACATTATCTCAGAAGGGTACAGGGGGTAAAAACAAACATAATAAATCCTATCAATAAAACTGTGAACAGAAACATACTCTACAGATTTCCCCTACTTTTTCTTTTCTTTTTTTTTTTTAAAGATTTTATTTATTTATTTGACAGAGATAGAGACAGCCAGCGAGAGAGGGAACACGAGTGGGAGAGGAAGAAGCAGGCTCATAGCGGAGGAGCCCGATGTGGGGCTCGATCCCATAACGCCGGGATCACGCCCTGAGCCGAAGGCAGAGGCTTAACTGCTGTGCCACCCAGGCGCCCCTCCCCTTATTTTTCTAATCTGGTGCCTTTTGAGCTGTAGACTCCCTGGCTGGGGTTATATTTAATCAATGCTTCAGTTTGGGAACTTTCAAGGGCATCGCTGGGATGGTAGGGAACGCCTGTAAAAAGCCCAGACTGTCAACCAAAGCCTCAAAATGCCCTGTGGACTCTACACGGCCTCCTGCCCTCAACACAGCCGGCTCTCCGTGAAACGCACATGAGGGCTACACTTCACTGTGTGATAGAGAGAAATCATTAAATATCAAGACCTTTACAGGGTCTGTTAAGGAGAATCTGGCTGATCCAAAAGACTGAGGCTTCCTGCTTTGTTTCTATTTTTTAAACACAGAAGTCCCTCTTTTTTCAACATAGGGAAACAAACTGATTTGCCAACTGCTTTTTGAAGCTCATTAAGCAAAAAACGGGGCTGTTCATGTTGGATGGTAGGACTCAGGGAACCCATAAAAGATGCAGTATTTTCACCTACGTGTTTACTGCCCATAGCTCACCCTCAAAGAGAACGAGGCTCTGTCTAGGGGAATGTGCACCAGCCCGTAAGGGAAAGTTCAGAAGTCCCATGGGAAGCAGGAGGCTTGATGAGTATTTGCTTCTGTCCCAGACAAACTGAGCAAAGTCACAGCACCATCAAACCCAAAAGGCCAGGGGCTTTTCAGCAGGTGGTCCTTGTACACATGGCAGCTCCACGTGTCTGGTGCAGGGAATCCACAGGGCAAGCCTGACCTCACTTGTTAATAACCATGACTGAGAAGATGCCAATTTCCCCTGTGGGGTTTATGCTTAAAACCTCCTATCTATAACTATATGGAGAAGTCTTAACACACAGGCATGCCCAAAGCCATCTGGAACACAGTATCACAACAGCAGAAAGGACTCCTGTATGGAATTTCTGCAACCAAGGTTATACACCTGACCCACCCAACCCTAAGTTGCATGTAGAATACAGATCTGAGTCTCCACACTTGCGCATTTGTCCCTACTGGGGACCACAGCAACGGATTCAAAGCTGTTACGTGTGGCACTGGCAACTGAGTAACCAAGGTAATTCTCTCTCTAGAGCAGGGCCCAGACAGCAAAGCACAGAAGAGGACCAACCAGGGATGGAAGAGAAAATGCACGTACCAGTCATATGCCTAACGTCTGACTACCAAAGAGGCACAGGTCAGTTACAGTGGGCTGTGTTCGAAGAAATGGGAAGGCATAACCCTTGTCTTATTCACCATCTACAAGGCAGTCACATACAGATCACAGCTGAATAAAACAATTAGTATGGCAATCCAAGGCCAGACAGGACATATACATGGAATATTTCTCATCTTTCCAAAGCAGGAGCATGGAAAAGCATTCAAGATGTCAACACAATCAATACGGTTTACCAGTGCAGAGTCTCCTGTTTTCCCTCTTTCCTGTCTTAGAGTGAAAAAAAAAGTGTCTGAGCTCAGTATTTGTGATGTGGGACTCCTGGGTCTGCTTGTTTCTGAGGATGTTTTTCCACCTCTAAGCAGGGCTGACAGCCACAGCGATTTTGATGAGTCTGGGTTTGGCAGGTGGCCCAGGTCCGCATCAGAGCACCTAGACAGTGCAAGACCAGACAGGTTCTCCACACATACATGCGGTGGGGAGAAATGCCTACCGTGGACCAGGCTTCAGCAAATCCCTCTCCCAAACAGGGCAACTCGGAAACTGTCCCATGTAGGGAAGTTAAACCTGGGTGATGCTAAATGACCCAAAACTACAGAGTTTGTATACAAAAATGAAGGCTTTCACGACTGACCTGGTGACACTGGATTTAAATTTTAATCAACTACAGAAGTTTGCCACTAAGGGGCCTGGTAAAAGGATCCTGAGAAACTGGGCCAGGAGGGTCAAGGGAGAGCGCGGGACCATTTTCCACAGTGGCGTCCAAGGGCCATCAGTGCTGCGGTGTCTGGGAGTCTTGCTTGCAGCATGGCACAGGCTGACTCACCCAGATGGACGTTGCCACCCCAGCAACAGCGCTGGGACGCGTCATGAGCTGGCAGGGAACCTCGGCTCCTTTTTTGTTGGCAAGTAAGGTGGCTGACTCACTGAGGAGAAGGTCAGATACTGGTGCCCAGGATGGAGGAAACAAGGAAGCCACCCGACCTGTGAGGACTCTCTGATACAGAATGTCTTTTGAGCTATTCTGTAGGGTGTTTTCACATAAAGCATCTGCTGGGAAAGTAAGTGTTCTTCATTTCTGTCTGATGTGTTCTCTGTGGAACAGGAACCTGCCGGACCCAACACCCCTTCTGGACTGTGGGGAGCACAGTATTTACAGCACTCGAGGGGAGATTAAAACAAAGCCCAAACCAAACATAGGCATTCCGGACTCCAGAGAACATCTGACAGGAGGGAGAATGCTATTAGAATGATTCCTGGCCAGCTTCCAAGCCAGAGCACTGCAACGTGATTGCCAGACACAGCCGCTCTTTTGTGGGGGCAGAGAAGAGAGGACAGCCTGGGAATGCAGGAGAATCTATAATATCTTCATACGTGACTGTCACTGCCTAAAACCCACACATAGGCCTGCTTTTCAGCTCTCTCCCAGGGTGCACTTTCCTTACCTGTAGAACGGGGACGGTCATCGTTCCTACGTGATCAGGTGTTCGGCTAATTAAATGACCTACTGCAGGTGAAGGGATGAGCACAGGGCTGGGAACCCAGTGCTCCCAAGTCTGTTGTCTACTGTGATTCTTACCCACTTCTCTATATACCCTTCAGTAAGTTACATGATGTCTCTGGGTGCCAATAAATAAGGAATAGATGGAGATGAAGAAAGGAAAGTCTGTGAGAAGGTGGGGCTGGGTGGGATTAAAAAATAGGAATAGAGGGGCACCTGGCTGGCTCTGCTGGGAGAGCATGGGACTCTCGATCTCAGGGTCATGAGTTCAAGCCCCACACTGGGCATGAAGCCTACTTTAAATAAAATCCGAGTAGAGGCAAGAGAAAAAAAGAAGCGTGCATACACACACACACACGTATATACATTCATACTTATATATACATACACACACTAACACATTCACATTTACACACACCCATACTCACAATACACACTCACATGCACACGTACATATACACACCTGTAGTCGAATATATACACACTCACAACGTACATACATGCACACACATATATACATATCACATTCACACACACACATGCACACACACACATGCACACATGCACTCTTTTTTTAAAAAAATCTAACAATATTAGCTTAGCTTATTTATTTCAGGAAAGTTTTTCTCACCAGTAAAGCTGGCCTAACCCAGAGAAAAGTCAAGGACCCCCCTCTCTATGACCTCACTGGGCAAGGAAACATTCTGTCAGGAGTGCAGTGATGTGAACTGAAACGGTCTCAATACGGGCACTTGGCACACTTTACCAAACACAAATACAACCCCACATGAGTAAACTTGAAAGTAAATATCAAAGATTCTTGTGATACAAAAAAAGAAAAAAAGGAGAGAAAGAAAAGTTTTTCTTCACTGACCTCCACTTTTACCCAATTTTCTGAATTCGCCAACATTCGCTCCCATCTGTAAAACAGTACACTGAGGCTCGCCCACTGCATCCTACATCACCCCAGCTGGGAGGCTGTGCTCTGGACTCCCACCCACAGAGCTATGTTCTCACAAAGGATCAGCTGTGTTTGCTCCTAAACTGGTTTATGTCAATTGTACTTCTCTGTAATTACATAATTTCATTAACAAATGCAAAAAGACAGTTGCTGATTCTAAGAAAAAAAAGTTGGCTGCTTAGGGAACAACCTGATAAGGCTTAGTCACTAGAAGAATTGTCAAATTTGGTATGGGTAAGACAATTTGCAAAAAACTATAAAAGAAAAAGAAAAATCTAGAAGAACTCTGCATTCAGACTGTTTCGTATCTTTTAAGATGGCATGCATCATTTATAATGAATCTCCATTTCACCAAACTTTTCAAAGAATCGACCACTATTGCTTCTCCTAACTATAGGGAAAACATCTATGGTTTGGATAAACCTAATAGCTAAGAATTATTCTGTGAAAGGCACTTGCTGAGTGCTCCTTGTACACTTGAGTGGGGAAAGAACGAACCAACAAACACAGTATGCTAAAACAAATATTTTGGAACTTTGCTAAAATGTTGGTTCTATTTTGGCTAGTGCTGGCTTTTAGAATATAAATTTTGACACACAAATGTCTTGTCTTGCTCCTATTCTCGCTTCCATTAAACAGTGTGAAAGAGAAATTATTTGTACCTCTGGGCACATAAAATGTCCCATCATGGGAACAGAATCAAGCACGGCAACAGCTCACGGCTCGGGAGCACACAGCAAAAAGCTACGCTGGCAGAACAAGAATCAGACATATAACCTTTCTCCTGAACTTGCAGGGCATTAACAATGCCTGAAAATACACGGCTTCAACAAGTCTGAGCAACAGGCCATATGGTGAGAATTGTTATATAATTTCTAAGTCAATAGTTTAGAAGCTCTGGGCCTGGAAATGTTCATGTCCGTATTGATCGCCAGATATGCCACCACCAGACTGGTTTCCTGGTTTGGTGTTATCTTTTTTTTAAGATTTTATTTTTCGGGCACCTGGGTGGCTCAGTCAGTTACAGATTTTATTTTTTTAGTAATCTCTACACCCAACATGGGGCTCGAACTTATAACCCCGAGATCAAGAGTCGCACCTCTACTGACTGAGCCAGCCAGGCGCCCCTCACCAGATTGGTTGTGATTTTTGGCATGAAGATTTACAGAAAAATAGGTTTGTGAAAAATATTCCCCCACCAGGAAGAAAACTGAAACCGAGGGGACTGGAAGTCACTGTACTTTACCAACATGGCCCATTTTAGGCAGTGACGAATCATGGACTGATTCATTATCGAGAAGGCCTTAATTACAATCGGTAGTGATTTAACCATTTACAAAGGCCTATTATCTGTATGACACTCTCAAGAGTTGTCAGTGTTCATTATAATAACTTTATAGTCCTAACCGTGGATTTATGTCTCTATGTACGTACATATGGGGTGAAGAGTAGGGGAAGATAGGAGTTTATGTAGAAATACGCCAAGCTTTGGGTGCCTCATTTTGCAGCCTACTTGTTTTGTTCTTTTGTTTTTCTCTTCATCCCGGCACAAGCGTTTTTGCTTTAAAGACTCAGAACTATCTGCCAGACAAGCATTATTATGCCTACCTAACCCAAAGGTTATAATAAGAAATAATACAGTTAAAATGTAAAACGTCTCAAAGCCTGATTCAGGGCATTCAAACCGCTTAACAAACAAGTCTTTGAAAAGTCCACTGCAACAGCTGTGTGGCCAGCATAAAATGTCTGATTCATGTTTTATCAGAGAGCTAGAGGGGATCTGAGATCATCTGAGGCCACGTCTCCTCCTTCCACAGATGAGGAAACAGATCCCCAAAGGTAAGCAGCTGGTGGCACAACTGAGTCTCGTCGATTTCAGTACCAGGCATTCATTCTCCTTCCACCGGGGCTGACGGTATTACCCTCACGACATGACAATGTGACCACGATAAAGACGATAAATAGTTAAGTGAGCTTTTCCTATGTGCCAAGTACTGGCTTACATACTTTCCGAGGACAGGACAACCTCAAATCAACCCTATGAGATGAGAACGATTATCATCCTCATTTAACGTTTGAGGAAACAGAAGTGCAGTGAGATTCGGTGGCTCACTGGGCGGTTGGGCATAGGAGCCCACATTCTCCCGCCCAGCACTCCGACAGCCCGCTGCCGTGCCATCGAACACTCTACAGACTTGTGTATTTCTACGTCGGACAGCCTGAGAGTGAAGGGTGCTGCGGTCACTTTTAACAAACAAAGAGAACATCCTGACACACCACGTGAAACTCGGCGCCCTGCCTCTCTTTGCTCCCTCAATCCCTGTGCTTTCAAGACTTTCTCTCTCTGCCACCCCCCCTTCTATCTGCCCCCCAAGTTTTGAGAGCTGCCTTGAGAGCTCTTCGTCAGTATCAATGATGCCATTATTCATTGAGCCTGGCAAATAGGTCGGTTTCAGGAAATTCGTGCTCCCCCTTTCACATTTCCTCCACTTCCCATCAGAGAATGAAGGCTTCTATCTTAATGTTTCTATTCACCATTAAGAAGGAATTGCTATTTCTTTTTTAATGAAGAGAAAGGAAATCAAGTTAGTACGAAATCAATCAACGAACCTACCAGTAATATATTTAGTAGGCAGATTATTTACAATGAATACAAACCTGAGAGAAGAGCTAATAAGAATTTTACTTTTTGCTAAGGTGGTCACTGGATTTGCACAATAATAGGGCCATCTAAAGATAAGAAAATTTCTCCCCACGTTTTGTAAATAGACGTTGCTCTTTGAGCCTAGAGAGTGCAGGGCTGAATGGAACATGCTACTTGATGTGGTCATGCCAAATTAAAAGTAGTAAATTTATTAGGTTCTCAGTAAATTTAAAAATCATTTTTATTTTTTTAAATATTTCTGAACATACTAATTTGTAATGCAGAGCTCCAGAAATCTTTAGTTTCACGTGTCAATTTTATCACCTGTACTTAATAAAGTTATTTTCCATTTTAAAAAGTTTGTTCCGGGGCGCCTGGGTGACTCAGTCGGTTAAGCGTCTTCCTTCAGCTCAGGTCATGGTCTCAGGGTCCTGGGATCAAGCCCCACGCCAGGCTCCCTGCTCAGCAGGGAGCCTGCTTCTCCCTCTCCCTCTGTGCTCTCGCTCCCTCTCTCTCTCAAATAAATAAACAAAATCTTTAAAAGAAAAAGTCTGTCCTATATTCAGGGATATGAGTGATATATTGCAGAAGGCTAGAATGGTTTCTGTGGGCAATAAGGGGAATGTGATTTTAAAAGACAGGACAAAGAAAAACCACCTCCCTGAAGCATTATTTTAACCACATCACTGCAACAGCCCCTGTTCTGTACCGTATCAGTCAACTGATAATCAGTCTAAACTAAACTCAGTTTCGACTTCAGAATTCTGTTCAGCCCTTCCAGACTGTGTCCTTCCTTGGGTTTTCTATAGCACCCAGAATCTATAAAACAGACGGTTTAACTCAATATCATCTCAAAATGTTTACTGGTATTTGTTAAGTACTCTTGCTTTCCACCTAACTTTTTGACTTCTCAAGGGCTTTCCGAGGCTGCACACACAGTTGCGGTTTCAGGAGACCTGCGGGCTCCCTGGGTTATAGAAGAGGAACAACAGCCCTGGGCCAGAGCGCAGGATGGGTTGTGGGTTGTCACGGCGCAGAGGATGAGGAAGCTGGACTGAGAATATATAATAAAGGACCCTACGTGTAGTCCAAGGAGAACAGCTTTTCTCTGTAAGTGAATAGTACTGATAGTATTTGAGAACTGCATGAGTAGAGCTCTAACTCGGGAAGATCTATCTGGCTGTATCTTGAATAACATCGGCTGAACAAAGAGTGGGCTTTGTATAGCCACAGCATTTGTTTCTGTTACAGTCGGAAATGTTTTACTTCGGTAGTTTATTTAAATCCAAAAACACACACCCAACACTAAAATACACACTGCACTAACCCTCAAAGCAGACTGTTCTAGACTCCAAGAATTTATTGTCTAAAGTGCTAATGGGCCAATAAAAAGACAAATTAATTACAGCCAACATTAAAGAGTACTTATTCACCTCAATGAAATACGTTTGCTAAAGGTGTAGGAATGATCTTTGAGAAGAAAGGCTCATTTACCCACTGTGAGCAACAAAAGAAATTTTCCTAGTTCAGACTGTTCACTTTTGAAAAAATTATATATCAAATAATTTCTCAACAAGTTTGCTTTATGTGGCAAGGAAAAGGCTGTCATGAAGCGAAATTCCCTACACGTGAGTGAGTGATTTCCTTTTGCCTTCCAGTCTTGTAAGACCCACATCTTCCCATCCATCCCTTACTATTCTTCTTTTTAAAAAGTCATTTGGTTGATGTTCTTCTAAGTAGAAATGAAGAGAAACCATTCATTAAGACTAAATATCTAAGGAAATGGGAACACAATCAAAAGGGTAGGAATCAAACTTCCTCCACGAACACAAATGCTTCCCTCCTGAGCTAAAGGAATTGTGTTAACCCCTTGGAAGGGCCAAGATTCACCAAATAATAAAATCAGTAGTCATCTGTGTTCGATGGAATAGCGATGAAATGCCTCAAGGAAGGAACACTAGCAAAATGTGGGGCTGAGAGCTGATGTTTCCCTGGGAAGGGGTAGTTCACATCACAGTGACAGTTAGAACACTCAGGACGTGGGCAGGTCATGGAAACCAACAGCACCTGTGCTTTGTCTCTATCAGCGGAGCAGTGAATTCCCGAAACAGCGACAAGGAAAGACATGCACGTCAAACCTCTTCTTCACATGATAATCACAACAGCTACCATTTCTGGCTCGAGGTGGTGCCCTATTATTTCTAATCGTTGGAACACCTCTGAAGACAGCAATACCCCCTTTACATGGAAAGAACCTGGCGCTTAACAATGAACAATCCCGTCCATGACTTCTTAGCAAACTAGTGGTATGGCCAGATCCTGAAACTCAACCTTGTTGACTTCAAAGCCCACATACTAGAACTGGAAGAATGAGTGTGAAGTTTACAGGAAAAACAGAACTGCAAATAAAGAAAACAGACAAAGAGGACTGAGGCCCAAAAATTAAGTGAAGAGAAATCCAACTTACCAGCATATTTTGTAGTATTAGATTCATCCATGGACCAAAAGCAATAATCAAAGGCAAATACCTGAATGAAAGAACACGTTATTGAAGATTAATTAACTTCTATGAGTAAATCAGACGGCAAAAAAAAAAAAAAAGATTTGCTGATAAACATGAGGGTTCTTGCTACTGTGTAAAACTGTAATTAGGAAAAAAAACACCACAGGTTTGATGCTTTATTAATCCTAAAGCTTCTTTTGGACTCAATTGATGGTTATCTTACTGTATTAGAGTGAGTTGCATATGAAAATTGCTATTTATCCAGGACGCAAATGAGACATCTTAACCAAAAAAATATTTTTAATGATACACTTACTACGAAAAAAACCCCCAAAAAACAACCAATGACTTCTCACCCAAGTCCACAGTTCCCGCATCTACTAAAGCCCTGGGCTGGATTCTCGTGGCTTCGCAAGTAACAGGAGTAAGCGATCAACTTTCATTTGAATCACTTCCTTCTAGTTTTCTGTGACGGTACCATTTATAGCCAATGCTCCAAACTCCCCACATTCCCACCTTGGACTCCGTTCTCTCTTTGTTTCAGTGTGCCATCTTGGGCCAAATCTTGTCAACAAACCAATAACTCTCTCTTGGGTGCATTCATTTTCTGTCGGGTTACGGAATGACCACTAAGTGTAGGGAAACGCTGATGTGTCCTGCATCGGGATTCTCATCCAATCACAGCTTCCATGCATATGACCACCACTCATGTTCCAGCCATCATTAGCAGATGCACAGGCCAATGATCCCCAACGTGTGCTCCACGGAACAGTAGTTTCAGGAGATATTCCATGAAAAAAGATTAAACTGTGTTGCCGATGGTGTACATTTTACCCTGTTTGAGATCCTCAATGCAATTTTCAATATTAAAGGCTCTGAAAATTTATCCAGCAAAGACACCCATTTAATTGCTTAACTTTTTTATTTCTCCAATTCATTTTAGTGAAGAGACCCTTTCCTGAGTAACACCTGTTAACATGCCTTGAAACTACTGTTTCTCAGTGTACCCACTTAGCAAACTCTGGCTCAGAGGACTCAGCATCCACTTTCCTGGGCTCTCTGGTACAGCCTTTTCCCTTGGCAGTCCAAACAGCAAATTACAGATCTCCTATAGACAGGAACCCTCCAGTGCTTAATCATTTCCTAGGGACTGTAAGCACTGAGCAAACAGAACCCAAACTCTTTGACCTGGCATTTGAGACTGGCCACAATGAGGCATTTCCAGCCCCTGTCCCCCAGCTTCCTTATGCTTCCGCTGAACTTGTCTGTACCCTGGAATTGGGAGGAACGACTCCACCCCTTCCTTGTTCTCCTCTTCATTTACACCCTTCAAAATGCTTCCTATTTCTTAAGGCCCAATTTGAAGCATTTTTCTCCCAGGCAACATTTCTCGGTTAAATCCAAAGGAATGATCGCTCTTCTCTGAAATCTTACAATGCTGCTTAATCCTTTTTCTTGCCACTCTCATACCAGTGACCTGTTTTCCATTTCTCAGGTATATGATCCGTGCGTATGTTTCACCTCCACTGGTAGACAAAGTTCCTGGAAGGCAGGAACCATACCCAACTCATACGTGTATCCTACAGTGTTCACAGTAGTTACTTATAGTAACATCCTAGAAAGACTAAGTTATGCTCTGAGTAGTTTCAGCACTGCATGCAGGCTGTTACGACCCAGGCAGGTATTATCAACGTACACAGCTTGCATCACCAATCTCAAATCCAAACTCAATTTTGCTGCTTATACACACTCGCTCTCATCTTATAGTAACCAAGGTTACAATGGACAGTAGTTTCAGCCAACAGGATATTTACTGCATTTCAGGGCTCTTCTGATGACTCGAGAGACCACACAGGCGAAATCCAGTTAATCTTCCTGCCTCTAGGCAGCACTGAATTTCAACACTGCTCCTGAGACATGATGATCTGACTTGTTCTTAAACATTTCCAGAAAAGGAGATTCCACAACCTCCCTTTAATGGCGTCTTATAACACTTAAGTTCCATTCTCAGGACATTTTTCCCTTTCTTTTGACCTAAGTCAACTCTCCTTACTTTAAATGGCCAAGAGAAGCTATTTTCCATTTTTCTATGTATCTTCATTGTTTTCCTCTAGAGTCTCAATGAATTCCTCTTAGTTGCTAGATACAGCGAAATAATCATTTATTCCCCATATGTTGATTCTTCGTACCTACCTAAAACTTACTTTCAACCATTTGCTACTTTGCATAAACGGCGAGAAAGCTAGGGAGTTACGTTTGCAGTAATGCTACTTGAAATAAAATGAAGTCCTCCCCAAATTTTGAGGGTCTACCTCTCAGTAACAATCACTCCTTATTCTGTGCCAACTTCCATTTCTAGGAGTTAATAAAGTTGGTTTTGCTCACAAAAAGGGAGATAACAAAATTTTCATTTTTAGCATCTGCCTCCTAAAATTCAGACAAATGTTAAAACCTCACAGAGGAGTTTTAAAATGAAAAAACAGAGGAGGAGTTAAGATGGCAGAGGAGTAGGGGACCCCTTTTTCAGCCAGTCCCCTGAGTCGAGCTGGATAGGTACCAGACCATCCTGAACATCCACGGAATCAGCCTGAGACTCAGGAAGATACATCTGGATCAGTACAAATGAACATCTCCAGCGCTGAGTATAGAGGTACGAAGCGGGGAGCCATGAAACCGTGCACAGATATCGGAAGACAAACGGAAGGGGGAGGGAGCTGCCGCGTTCGGGTGCCGGGAAGCAGTAGCCACCTGCACGGGGGAGCGGGCGGACTCACGGACCGGCACCCGCAAGAGAGCAGACTGAGACTGTGAGCCTGGAACGCGCGCGACCAGTCTGAGGGCCGGAGCATCGGAGCTCGCGCGAAATACACTGAAACGGAGCTCGGGAGCGTGTGGGGGCGGCTGGGGGCTGGCGGTGTTAGAAACACAAAGGACAGGGGCGCCTGGGTGGCACAGCGGTTAAGCGTCTGCCTTCGGCTCGGGGCGTGATCCAGGCGTTATGGGATCGAGCCCCGCATCAGGCTCCTCTGCTATGAGCCTGCTTCTTCCTCTCCCACTCCCCCTGCTTGTGTTCCCTCTCTCACTGGCTATTTCTGTCGAATAAATAAATAAAATCTTTAAAAAAAAAAAAAAAAGAAAGAAAGAAACACAAAGGACAGAGACACGCCGGCCCTGGAAGTGAGGGCTGGGACGCCGGGTGTGGGGCGCACATCCCGGGACGCTGCAGGGTTGAGCAGCACCAACAGTAACAGAGTTAAAGTGGCCAGAACATCAGTGGAGAATGGTCCGCGATCCCTCTGTTCTGAGACAGAGGCTGAGATTCGGCCACTGCTGCTCTGACTCTCAGAAGAGGCACAGCAAACCGCCAGAGAAAGCCGCCAGAGAACAAAAGCCTGGAAGTGCCGGCTCACAGTGTGCCCACCCCCATCCCCACTCGCAGGGGACGTGAAGACTCTACCCAAACAGGGTTGCCTGAGTATCGGCGTGGCAGGCCCCTCCCCCAGAAGGCAGGCTGAAAAATCAGGAAGCCCAAATCCCTAAGGTCCCTATAAAACAAGTGCGCACGGCCTGGGTCCTGGTCAATAATTTGGGCTCTGGACAACCCCGCAACCTCTCCTGATCAGAATGATGAGAAGGAGAAATCGCCCCCCAGCAAAGAAAAGACAATGAGTCTGTGGCCTCTGCCACAGAACTAATGGATATGGATATAACCAAATTATCAGAAATGGAGTTCAGAGTAACAATGGTCAAGATGATGTGTAGACTTGAAAAAAGTATTAACAAAAATGTTAATGAGAATACAGAATCTCTAAGGGTGGAAATGAGAGCAAATCTGGCAGAAATTAAAAATTCTATGAATCAAATGCAGTCAAAACCAGAGCCTCTGATGGCCATGGTGAATGAGGCAGAAGAACATATCGGCGAATTGGAGGATGGGTTAGTAGAAGAGAAAGTTAGAATAGAAACTTGGATCAAAAAAATCCAATCTCAAGAATGTAGGTTACGGGAGATTACTGATTCAATGAAACGTTCCAATGTCAGAATCATCGGCATCCCCGAGGGGGTGGAGAAAAACAGAGGTCTAGAAGAGATATTTGAACAAATTGTAGCTGAAAACTTCCCTAATCTAGCAAAGGAAACAAGCCTTCGTGTCCAAGAGGCAGAGAGGACCCCTCCCAAGCTCAACCACGACAAACCTACGCCACGTCACATCACAGTGCATTTCGCAAATATTAGATCCAAGGATACAGTATTGAAAGCGGCCAGGGCAAAGAAATTTCTCACATACCAAGGCAAAGGTATCAGAATTACGTCAGACCTGTCTACACAGACCTGGAATGAGAGAAAGGGTTGGGGGGCGCATTTTTAAAGCTCTTTCAGAGAAAAACATGCAGCCAAGGATCCTTTATCCAGCAAGGCTGTCATTCAGAATTGATGGAGAGAAAAAGACCTTCCAGAATCGCCAGTCATTGACCAATTTTGTAACCACGAAACCAGCCCTACAGGAGATATTAAGGGGGGGTTCTATAAAAGTAAAAAGGCCCCAAGAGTGATACAGAACAGAAATTCACAATCTATAGAAACAAAGACTTTACAGGCAACAAGGCATCATTAAAATCATATCTCTCAATAATCAGTCTCAATGTAAATGGCCCAAATGCTCCCATAAAGCGCCACAGGGTTGCAGATTGGATAAAAAGACATGACCCATCCATTTGCTGTCTACAAGAGACTCATTTTGAACCTAAGATACATTCAGACTGAAAGTAAAGGGATGGAATACCATCTTTCATGCCAATGGACCTCAAAAGAAAGCTAGGGTAGCAATTCTTGTATCAGACAGATTGGATTTTAAACTAAAGACTATAGTTAGAGATACAGAAGGGCACTATATTATTCTTAAAGGATGTATCCAACAAATGGATATGACAATTATAAATATATATGCCCCCAACAGGGGAGCAGCAAGATACATAAGCCAACTCTTAACCAGAATAAAGAGACATATACATAAAAATACGTTAATAGTAGGGGACCTCAACACTCCACTATCAGAAATAGAGCACCTAAGCAGAAAATCGGCAAACAAAGAAGAGCTTTGAATGCCATACTCGACGAGTTGGACCTCATAGACATATATAGAACACTACACCCCAGAACCAAAGAATACTCATTCTATTCTAATGCCCACGGAACATTCTCAAGAATAGACCATGTTCTGGGGCACAAAACACGTCTCAACTGATAACAAAAGACTGAAATTATTCCCTGCATATTCTCAGACCACAACGCTCTGAAATTGGAACTCAACCACAAGGAAAAATTTGGAAGAAACTCAAACACTTGGAGACTAAGAACCATCCTGCTCAGGAATGACTCAATAAAACAGGAAATCAAAAATCAATTTAAACAATTTATGGAGACCAACGAGAATGAAAACACAACGGTCCAAAACCTATGGGATACTGCAAAGGCAGTCCTAAGGGGAAAATACATAGCCATCCAAGCCTCACTCAAAAGAACAGAAAAATCTAAATTGCAGTTTTTATATTCTCACCTCAAGAAGCTGGAACAGCAACAGAGGGACAGGCCTAATCCATGCTCGAGAAAGCAGTTGATCAAGATTAGAGCAGAAATCAATGAATTAGAAACCAGGAGTACAGTAGAGCAGATCAACAGAACTAGAAGCTGGTTCTTTGAAAGACTAAATAAAATTGACAGACCACTGGCAAGACTTATCCAACAGAATAAAAAAAGGACCCAAATTAATAAAATTATGAATGAAAAGGGAGAGGTCACAACCAACACCAATGAAATTGGAAAGATATTATTGGAAAGATCAACAGCTTTATGCCAATAAATTAAGCAATCTGGAAGAGATGGAGGCCTTCCTGGAAACCAATAAACTACCAAGACTGAAACAGGAAGTATGAAGAGATTGAAACAGTGATAAAAAAAATTCCAAAAAACAAAACTCCAGGACCAGACGGTTTTCCTGGGGAATTCTACCAAACATTCAAAGAAGAAATAATATCTATTCTCCTAAAGCTATTTCAAAAAACAGAAACAGAAGGAAACCTACCAAACTCATTCTATGAGGCCAATATTACCTTGATCCCCAAACCAGGCAAAGACCCCATCAAAGAGGAGAATTACACACCGATTTCCCTAATGAATATGCACGCCAAAATCCTCAACAAGATCCTGGCTAACAGAATCCAACAGTACATGAAAAGGATTATCCATGACCAAGTGGGATTCATAATTGGGATGCAAGGGTGGTTCAACATTCGCAAATTGGTCAGTGTGATACATCATATCAACAAGAAAAGAATCAAGAACCATATGATCCTCTCAATAGATGCAGAAAAAGCATTTGACAAAATACAGCATCCTTTCCTGATTAAAACCCTTCAGAGTGTAGGGATAGAGGGCACATTCCTCAATCTCATAAACACCATCTATGAAAAGCCTACAGCAAATATCATTCTCAATGAGCAAAAGCTGGAAGCCTTTCCCTTAAGATCAGGAACACGACAAGGATGTCCACTCTTGCCATTATTATTCAACATAGTACTAAAAGTTCTTGCAACAGCAATCAGACAACAAAAAGGGATAAAAGGCATCCAAATCGGCAGAGAAGAAGTCAAAATGTCTCTCTTCGCAGATGACATGATACTCTATATGGAAAACCCAAAAGAATCCACTCCCAAACTATTAGAAATTATAGAGCAATTCAGTAATGTGGCGGGATACAAAATCAATGCTCAGAAATCAGCTGCATTTCTATACACGAATAATGAGACTGAAGAAAGAGAAATTAGGGAATCCAACCCATTTACAATAGCACCAAAAATCATATGTTACCTTGGAATTAACTGAACCAGAGACATAAAGGATCTATATTCTAGAAACTACAAATCACTCTTGAAAGACATTGAAGAAGACACAAAAAGATGGAAAAATATTCCATGCTCATGGATCGGAAGAATTAACATAGTTAAAATGTCCATGCTACCCAGAGCAATCTACACTTTCAATGCTATCCCGATCAAAATACCAATGACATTTTTCAAAGAACTGGAACAAATAGCCCTTAAATTTGTATTTAACCAGAAAAGGCCCCAAATCGCCAAGGAATTGTTGATAAGGAAAAACAAAGCTGGGGGCATCACAATGCCGGATTTCAAGCTGTACTACAAAGCTGTGATCACAAAGACAGCATGGTACTGGCACAAAAACAGACACATAGACCAATGGAACAGAATAGAGAACCCAGAAATGGACCCTCAGCTCTTTGGGCAACTAATTTTTGACAAAGCAGGAAAAAACATCCAGTGGAAAAAAGACAGTCTCTCCAATAAATGGTGCTGGGAAAATTGGACAGCTACATGCAAAAGAATGAAACTTGACCACTCTCTCACACCATACACAAAGATAAACTCCAAATGGATGAAAGACCTCGATGTGAGACAGGAATCCATCAAAATCCTAGAGGAGAGCATAGGCAGCAACCTCTAGGACATCAGCCACAGCAACCTTTTTCATGACACATCTCCAAAGGCAAGAGAAACAAAGGATAAAATGAACGTGTGGGACTTCATCAAGATAAAAAGCTTCTGCACAGCCAAGGAAACAGTCAAAAAAAACTAAGAGGCAGCCCACGGAATGGGAGAATATATTTGCAAATGATACTACAAATAAAAGACTAGTATCCAAGATCTACAAAGAACTTCTCAAACTCAATCCACGTGAAACAAATAATCAAATCAAAAAATGGGCAGAAGATATGAACACTTTTCCAATGATGACATACAAACGGCTAACAGACACATGATCAGAGAAATTCAAATCAAGACCACACTAAGATACCACCTTACGTCAGTTAGAATGGCAAAAATTGACAAGGAAAGAAACAACAATTGTTGGAGAGGATGTGGAGAAAGGGGGATCCCTCCTACATTGTTGGTGGGAATGCAAGTTGGTACAGCCACTTTGGAAAACAGTGTGGAGGTCCCTTAAAAAGTTAAAATTTGAGCTACCCTATGATCCAGCCATTGCACTACTGGGTATTTACCCCAAAGATACAGACGTAGTGAAAAGAAGGGCCATATACACCCAAATGTTCATAGCAGCTCTGTCCACAATAGCTAAATCATGGAAGGAGCCGAGATGCCCTTCAACAGATGACTGGATTAAGAAGTTGTGGTCCATATATACAATGGAATATTACTCAGCTATCAAAAAGAATGATTTCTCAACATTTGCTGCAACATGGATGGCACTGGAGGAGATAATGCTAAGTGAAATAAGTCAAGCAGAGAAAGACAATTATCATATGGTTTCTCTCATCTATGGAACATAAGAACTAGGAAGATCGGTAGGAAAAGAAAGGGATAAAAAAAGGGGGGTAATCAGAAGGGGGAAAGAAGCATGAGAGACTATGGACTCTGAGAAAAAAACTGCAGCTTCAGAGGGTAGGGGGGTGGGGCAATGGGATAGGCTGGTGATGGGTAGTAAGGAGGGCACGTATTGCATGGTGCACTGGGTGTTATACGCAACTAATGAGTCATCGAACTTTACATAAAAAACCAGGGATGTACTGTATGGTGACTAACAATATAATTTAAAAAAATATTTTAAAAAATAAAAAAAATAAAAAATAAAATGAAAAAACAAAACAAAACAAAAAACCCAAAAAGAAGAAAAGGCCCATGATAGTACTAGCGGATACGACTGTTTTTTGCTTGCCAAATACTGAACTCTCCTTGGCCTGAATTATGTCTCAAATTTCACAACCTTTGATCACAGATATTTTAGAATGGCCATCCCTCAAACCATGGAGTATAGGTTATTACTTTATTAAATATTTATCATTAAGAAGGCTGAAGCCCGGACATCTGAGGGATTTCCCTAAAACTGAAGGCAAGTGAGCAGAAAAATGCTTGTTATATTTTTTCCTTTAATGCAGTCTACAAGTGATCCTCCCTTCCATGAAATTCTACTGACTTCGGAGCTCCTGTGGCACGCGTTCACACGTGGTTCTACTCGATGCCTCAGTTCTTGTGTGTGGGTCTTATTCCACTTGAAATGATGAGCTCCTTGTGGACAGAGACTATGTTTCATGAACCTCACAGTGCCTGGGTCAGGATCTCATACAGAGCAGGCACTGCGTGTAGTATTTTCTCAAGAAACAAGCATAACACCAGGAGAAGGAGTTGGAATACAGACACGAGCACAGAACAGATGTGAGAGCTGATAAACAGCAGCAAAAGCTCAACTGCAAGATGTATTTTTAGATGTTTCATTATTTTCATATGCATTTTTTTTCTTTTTTTAGAGAGTGCATAAGTGGTGGGGAAGGGGCAGAGGGAGAGAGAATCTCAAGCAGCACCCCCCAAGTGCAGAGCCCAGCGTTGCTTCCAAGACTCTCAGATCATGACCTGAGTCAAAATCAAGAGTTGGATGCTTAACCAACTGAGCCACCCAGGCGCCCCTCATATGCATGTTTTTGAGAGAACTTGGTTCCTTTAATGGTCAAATACAAACTTGGTCATGAGATGAGCACCAGGGCCCACTTTGGCACCATTATTCCATGGCTCAGGTGGATAACAAGTATGGCCATATCATGTATAATTTGTAATTTGCACAGAGATCAGACAATTATTTGTTGTTAGAACAATTATTTCTTATGATTGTTACTAAAACAGTTTCAAGGATGTTCAAAATAATTTGTCTTATGCAGTCCAATCATTTCTCTGGCAATCTTGTTAGTCCTATACACTATTCACAAACTATTATCCTTCTTCGCGTGGCCAAATTTAATTATAATTTAATCACAAAAGGTCTGTAACAAAAGGGGACATGATTTTCTTTGGTCTTATAGAAGTTTTAATTTTCCAATAAAAAAATCCACTGACAAGTCAAAAGAGATAACAAAACCATTTTCCTGAGAGTTATTTCTTAGAAAATGACCACCTCAAATTTAACAAAAATCATTTTTTTCAAAGCCATCACATTATTTTAGAGAAATATGTGATTTAAGACAGCAAACTCATTTCATTAAAATTCCTCAATGCTTATTTCATCCATTCATTACGAAGTTACTAGCATCCCAACTGGAGCATGGGGATGGGGACTTATTAATGCATTTGACTGACTAAAAATATAAATCTAATTTGGAAACTGAGAATTAATTTCCTATTTTGTCAATGCCAATCCACACTGTGAGCATCTTTTGTAAAGGCACCCATACTTTCCAAGAGCCTTCAATTAGATAAAAGAGTCAAGAGGACAGATACTCTCCAGTTGTTTTTAAAATCTGAAAGCCATTGTCTTCATTGTTTCCAAGAAAATTTTACTCTACCTTCTAAAAATCCTACTCCTTCCTCTCAGTTCGCAACTTGTATAACTCCTACCAGCATTTAACTCCCTGCAGCTTGCTGTTCACATCTGTTCCACCTTCAGTGCTCTCTTAAAAATGTTACTTTGCATCTTTGTGAACCACTGAACATCTAGTAAGGTTACAACAAGCTGTTTTTAATAAGGCCCATGTGTTGAGTGATACATATTTGGAGACAAAGGAGTCCCAGGACTTAGGAGTAGGATGCAATATAGTCAAACTCTGGCCCTATCTAAAAGTCCTATCTCTGATGGCATTTCAACAAAACTCAACTTTTAAAAATGCAAGAAAGAATCTTCTGTGTTTCCTTGAAGTACCAGAAGCCATCGGCGTTCTAAGAAATTGGATCTGTAATCATCTTCTGACCTATAAAAACCAAACGCGCAGGACCTTGCAATTCCAACTACCTTCCATTCATCCTTTCTAATTGTGTGCATTGACCAGTAATTTCTCCAGTTGTACAATGATTAGTCCACAAAGCAATCCACAAGCACCTACGTGCCACCCTTCTCAATTTTAGGTAGTATAGGGAACTCATATATGTATTAGGCATGTTGTCTGTACTCTAGCTGCTTACAGTCTAGCTAAAATAACAACATAAAACAATTACCCTTGGGGGGAAAAAAAGCACATTTTCCCCCAAAATCATTTTAATACATCTCATACCCCCTTCTCCAGGCAGAAAAGTGATTAACCCCAACTTATATCAAGATAACTTAATCTCATGTAAAGAAATATTTCTAGGTGTGCCTGGGTGGCTCACTCAGTTAGGTGTCTGCTTTGGCTCGGGGCATGATCTCAGAGTCCTGGGATCGAGCCCCGCACCAGGCTCCCTGCTCAGTGGGGAGTCTGCTTCTCCCTCTCCCTCTGCCCCTCCCCACAGCTCATGCTCTAATAAATAAAATCTTTCAAAAAAAAAAGAAAAAGAAATACTTCTAAACATATACATTGATTTTTTGCCCAGTGAGTAAAAAGTCCATTCCCTTTCAATTCCTCCAAATTAAAATCTTTCAATGACCTCTCACATGTTACTTCTTTATGAAAACTCTCTTAAGGATGCTTATTACTCTGAATTTCTTACCTGTCTAACCAGACTTTGTGTGTGTATGGGGGGCGCAGGTGTGTAAGACAGACAGAGATTCATTCTTGTTGTTCTGCTACATTATTAATTCTTAGAGGCCAAGACTTTGGTTTTCCTAATGTCTTTATTGTTCATAATTCCACCAAACAAACAAACAAAAATCTGAGAATTTACTTTGTAAAGCAACTTCTTGGCAAATTACCTTCTAATTAAATGATCTTACAAATCTGTGTTTCCACGTATGATGGCTGCTGAAAACAGCGCACACTGGTTGGTGTGATCCTTCAGCTGCCCTGTACCATGCAAGACACCACGATGGTACCTTGTTAAAGTCTCCATTTTTCATTCAACTGTGGAAGTGACATTCAACTAGCGTCACCGTACAGACATTAGGCGTGTTTGTTGGATTCCTACTCCTGTCCCAAGAAGAAAGGAGCAAGCTCCCCTATTCATCTATTAATGTCCAGAGTCAGCCAGATCTTCAGCTCTGAGATTTTCCACCAATAACCAAGAAATCCTCTGGGCATATTAAGGACAGTGGGAAGTCCAGAGACAAAGGGAAGAAAAGAGAGTGTAGACCTATGAGGGAATCCCTCCTTCTTGCAACTATCTCCCTCTCCTCACCTTCCTGGCCAGTGAGCTACGGCTCATTCTTAAGCCCTGCCCAAAGGTCACCTCCTCCAATGTTTCAACTTCCCTCCTCCATGCTGTTTTAGCCAAAGCGTTACCTCTCTAATACACTCTCTACTGAAATTAACTTCCCATTTTACATTCAGTTGGGATTGTGGGGATTTAAACAAAATATCTGCCAATACGATGCTTGAGGTGTAATAGTAACTCAGTATCGGAAGCTACTACGGTCAGCATTAACAGCATTTACTAGTAGACTCCTCTCCCCAGACAGTAGTAGAGCTGCTACTTGTGGAGTGTTCATTATGTACCAGGTACCATTCAAAGTGTTGTAGAGTCTCATCCAGCTGGCATCTCCCCTGAGCCAGGGATGGTGCTGATTCATTCTTTATTTCCTACAGGTATAGATGTAGGAGATAGCTTGATTTGCTTAATCAAGTAAAGAGAGAAAAATAAAAAGGCAACGGAAGTCCACATGGCCATGAGTGGAAGAGACCCTATAGTTCCCGAGTTCCATAGCAAAAGTATCAACACAAAGCACACCACCCCTACCTCCCAAATCCAGACTCGAAAGGGCTTCCTACTCTGCATGGACGTGCTTTGCTTTGCACGAAGGAGTGTGTTTCTCTCCCCTCTTTCTATACGGTCACCCTCCTCTCTTTGCACAATTCATCCACTGTTCACATCTGCAGACCCAGCTGCCATTGACAGCCTGTCCTGGCAACTACCTACTTTGAAACTGAGCCTGAGATCTCTTTGCAAACCCCCATTTCTCCAGTTTTATAAATACTGGCTTGCAAATGTTCAATTCTGTCAAGTTGAAAGGCCACAATTAATATGAAAGACAAGTGCCAAATATGCTCACATTTCACCACACTGTTCTGAGAATTCAAGCAAACCAAAAAAAAAAAAAAATTACTCTATTTCATGGCATGTCGAAATTTTCGTTTTAGTGCCAAGTTTCAACACTTTTCCCTTTCATCTCTTTCTCCTAAGTCAGACATGTGGAGTTATAAAAAAGAGTTGAATGTCGTTCACCTTGAAGAAGCTGGACTGAAATGGAAAGGAGAGCAGGTCACTGAAGCCTGTCTGATCCCCCGAGCCATCTCCAACCACTGCGATCTGCAAGAGCGGCTTTGCCGGCTCTGTACTTGAGCATATCCGCTCCTACTCACCAAGGGAGAAGTACCATAATGGTCACCCTTATGGTGAGTTCTACCAAAAGACACCACTTTCCCACTGAACTGCTGTCTTTCTGCAGTGTGATGAGTCACCTTCCTTACTTACGCCTAGATGAGCACAGCAAACAACGTCTTGAGTTATACGGTCCGTACTGCCCGACTGGGAAGATGTCAAGGCATCCTAAAGGCTCAGCGCAAGACAACAGCATCTGTTGCACACCGACAGACCAACGAAGGCAGTGCTCCTGATCTCAGGGGATTCGTGATCTGCTATAGCAAACAGCTGTGGACAAGTGCCTGCCACTTTGCACGGGAGTCTGAATTTCTAAGGGTGCACAGAGAAGTGGCTCTTCAAAGACCTGGTTTGTCTTTGCCATAAACGTCTGCGGAGCTGGTTAGGAAAGAACTAAGAGCCCCCCACTTGTCAAGCCCTCACACTCAAGTAGAGGTAAATCACCAAGAAGAGGGAAGAGTGTGATATGCAGAAGGCAGTGTAGACCTACAGAGATGAACAGTTACTCTGTGGGGCGGGGGTGGAGGAAGTGGGGCAAGGCTCAGGTTTCTACAGAAGGCAAAGCTGGGGCTGAACTTTGACAGATAATCACTAAGAAGACAAGTAGGAAAGGCATTCCAGGTAAAGGGTGAAGCTGGCAAGCAACAGAGAAAAGAAGGTGAGAGTGACTGGAGTAGTTTGCAAGAGCAGTGGGCAGGGAAGCAAGAGTGAAGAACGTGGGCGAGCCAGCTGCAGGAGACTTCGTGCACCCTACAGAGAAGCCTGGGCTTTAGCGTTCTGGCAAATGGCGGGGCCACGTTCGTACTTTGGAAGGATCACTGTGGCAGCAATGTGGATGATGCACTGAATGGGTAGAAGACAAGAGACCAAGAGGCCAATTAGCAAATCATTATGATGAAGGTAAAAGGTTTTAATTCTCAGCCTCAGTGGGGATGGAAAGAAGCTGTAGTGAAAGGCACTTTTGGAGGGTGCACCAGAACCCCATACCTTATTTATTGGAGAAATAGCATCTTTTCTTTGGAGAGCTATACTAACCATCACTCCAGACACTTGGTTCCCAGGAGGTACTGCGATGTTCTTAGGGGGCACATACAATCGTATATTCTATATATGCTTGCTCAGGGAAGAAGGCAGGAAGAGGCACACAGGGGTTCAAAGTGGACCACTCAGTTCCCTAATCTCTTAGCCATAGTTAACTGGTCCTAAAGTGAGTGTCTGACTTGGGATTTTTGGATTTGGGACGAAGGAAGCCAAACCAGTCTCTCTCAGATGACTGGAATTGTAAAACCTGGGACATGTTGAGGCCATGTTTCTAACCACATGAACGAGAGAAGCAGATACAGCTGGATGCAGTGAGAGAGAGAAATGAAGGGGACCACATGGGAACAGAGACAGGAGAGACTGCATGTGAACCCCAGCCACTTCCTGCCCTTGAGTCCAGACATCCCAGACTCATTCTAATCTTACAGTCCATCTAGTTTGAGTTCTAGTCACTTTCAGCTGATAGACTCCCAACTAGTAGCAGAAGAAATAAACATGAGAGACGGTAAAGGAAGAAGTAACTAGGCTGGGTCACCCTTGAATACAGGACTGAAGGAAGGGTGTGACTATTAACAGCCCTGTGGGAAAAGGCACCGAGAGCAAAAACCATCCAGAGCTTCAATAAATTTGAAAGTAGGAATGAGTTTTCCCAATCCCAGACCTGTATCATCCCAGAGCACAGAGCTTCCCATTTTACACCATAAACGTACAAACCAGTGATGTAACAGCAATGCAGTACGAACTGAATTCCATCTCATTCCAATACTCCATTCTCTTCGTGATTATCCCTTTATCATTCAGTTTTACAATCCGCTTCACAGGAGGCTGAGGGACGGAGGGGGAGGCGTCACACATGCACAGTCTGGGCTACCGTCTTTCTGGCTTTTTCAAGCTCTGATTGCTTCCCCTCAAAACAACCAGATAAAAACCACCCAGATAACTTCGCCAACAGCACACTCACAAGGTGATTTTAGGTATTTTTAACACAGGAGTATTTCTTCATCCACAAAAACAGCCTGAAAGATCAACTAAATGTTGATGCATATGCTGCACGATCCTATCTGCGGTCTCTAATAAATGATGGTTGTTGCTCATGAAAGAGGAAAAGAAATAATAAAAACCAGATTGAATCTGAGTCACGCGGACATCGCCTACCGTGAGCAATCTCCGGGTCTGGTTTAGATGCCAGACCAGTAGCCCACCTCCTTTGCCTGTTAGCTCTGCTCCGTCCAGCACAGAGAGGAGGAGGCTGGGCAGACTCCGAGGCCCCAGGTCACCAGAGATGGAGGACCTGAGCTACTCCAGGGACTGTAAACATTTTATCGTGCAGTCAGGTCAAACTGGGAAGCATGGCAGAGAGTTCACTCTGTCGGGGACGCCCCAGGCCCAGAGGTGGGAGGTGGGAGAGATTCCCGAAGCCTGCCTGGTCCAGTATGCCTTGACTGTTCTGGATTGGGAGGTCGATCGGTGCCAAGAAGCAAGGGAGGCGCATCTCTTTTTCTTCCTAGGGCCTGTAGTCCGGGCATCCTGTAGCAGGTCAGCTGTACCTTTGGGCATCTGGAGAGGCACACAACTACAGCAGGCACACCTGGCTCTGCACAAAGCCAGGGAGAAGGAAAGAGGAGAGAGGCGGAGTCTGCAAGAATTTCAATACAGAAACACATAGCACCGTGTTTCTGAGGATTTTTTGTTTCTTGGGAATTTTTTTTACAAATGTGACTTGGAATGACGAAGGGCAGTGGACTGTACTGCTCTTTCAGATGAGTCGCTGTCCTCCCCATAAGAAGACTATACAGTCCTGCCTCTTGCCGTGTGACTGCAGTGCCTCTCGTAGAAGGAACAGAATGCCTGACCTACTGACATCAGGCTTGGCCACGGGACTCCCTTCGGCCAATTAAATGTGGACAAAGAGACGCTGCCAGTTCAGAGCCAGGGAAGAGGCCCCAACAGGGTTCCCTCCCTTTCTCCCCTGCCACAGTGAGAGCACATCCCAGCCACGGGGCTGTTCCTTCAGCCTGGAGCCCAGACTGGAGTCACACGGTGCAGAGCCACAGCTGACTTCAGCCAGCACAGAACATCTCAGAAATAAACCTCGGCTGCTTCAAGTCACTGAAATTTCAAGGCAGTTACTGCTACATCACGTGCCATAAGCTGACTGACACACAAGGAGACTACTATGAAGTGAGCCAAGACTGCTACCATCCAGTGTTCTCCACTCACAACGTAGCCTCCATCCTGCAGCCAAATTAATCTCTCGCATGTTCTGATCATGTTCCTTTTAAAAAGTCTTTTAAATTCCAGTATAATTAACAAACAGGATTATCTTCGTTTCCTGTGTACAATATGGAGATTCAACAATTCTGTACAGGACTCAGTGTTCATCATGACAAGTGCCCTCCTTAACTCCCTTTACCTGCTCCACCCATCCTCCTGTCCCCCTCCCCTCTGGCAGCCACCAGCTTGTTCTCTATAATTAAGAGTCTGTTTCTGGTTTGTCTCTTTTTTCGTTGTTTGTCTGTCTCTTAGATTCCACATGTGAGTGAAGTCATATGGTACTTGTCTTTCTCTGACTGACTTATTTCACTTAGCATAATACTCTCTAGATCCAACCATGTTGTTGCAGATGGCAAGATTTCATTCTTTTTGATGGCTGAGTAATATTCCATTATACATATACACAATACATAATATATATTATATATAATATATATGTACATAATATATATGTATGTGTGTGTGTGTGTGTGTGTGTATATATATATATATATATATATATATATATATATCTCCCCCACATCTTCTTCATCCATTCATCTATCGATGGGCATTTGGGCTGCTTCCATAATTTGGCTATTGTAAATAACGCTGCTATGAACAAATAAACATAGGGCACACATACCCCTTTGAACTAGTGTTTCTGTATTCTTTGGGTAAATACCCAGTAGGGGAGTCACTGGGTCATAAGTTAGTTCCATTCTTCATTCTTTGAGGCACCTCCATACTGTTTTCCAACAGTGGCTGCACCAGTTTGCATTCCCACCAACAGTGTAATAAAAAGGTTCCTTTTTTCTACATCCTTCCCAACACTTGTTGTTTCTTGTGTTATCAAAAGATTTTAGCCATCCTGAGTGGTGTGAGGTGATATCTCATTGCGGTTTTCATTTGCATTTCCCTGATGATTAGTGTGACCATATAACTTTTTTATACAAAAATCTTAAATGATTCTTCACAGCCTACCAGACTGAGGCCAGACACCCAAACCCTCTATAAGCTACCTACTTTCCCAGTTTTTTTACTTTATTTTTTGAGAAAGAGACAGAGCACCCGTGTGTGTGTGTGTGTGTGTGTGTGTGTGTGTGTGTGTGCGAGCGTGCGCGTGGGTCGGGAAGGGCACAGGCAGAGGGACAGAATCTCAAGCACTCCACACTGAGCTCAGAGCCTGACACAGGGCTTGATCTCATAACCCTGAAATCATGACCTGAGACAAAATCAAGAGTTGGATTCTTGACCAACTGAGCCACCCAGTCACCCCCTTTCCCAGTATTCTAAACACACAACTTCTTTCCACAATCTAACCAGACTTTGCACTTCCCAAGGCAGCTGTGATATGGTGGTACATATATTCTTGGTTTTCCACTCTGGTTCCTGATACAGAGCTCCGAAGTCCCTTGGAATTTTGTGAGTGATACAAGGGCCTTTATTTCTGACACAGAACTCCTAAATCCCTTGGAATTTCCCTAGTGATAGAAGCCTCTGTCGTTCTAAATGAGGCAACTCCTGGTAGACCCCTAGACAGCTTCACAATGGGGGCTGCCTGCCAGAAAGACCAAGCCTTAATTAGAAGCTTGGAACTTTCAGCCCCACACTCCCCAATTCTCTGGGAAAAGGAGGGGAGTTAGAGATTAGTTAATAACTGATCATACCTGCATGATGAAACCTCCATTAAAACTGCTCCATTAAAACAAGGTTCAGAGAGTTTCCAGGTTTGGTGAATGCATCCATGTGCCTGAAGGGTAACAAACCCCAACTCCAGAGGAACAGAAGTTCCTGTGTTTGGGACCCTTCCAGACCTAGCCCTACATACGTTTTTATCTGGCTGCTCACCTGTACCCTTTATAATAAACCAGTAAACCTAAGTACATGTTTCCCTGAGTCTTGTAAGCCATTCTAGCAAATTCCTGAGCCTGAGGAGAATGTCCTGGGAAGCCCTGGTTCGTAGCAAAGTCAGATGGAACCTGGGGACGCACTACTTGTGATTTCAGTGCCTGAAGTGAAGGCAGTCTTCCGGGACTGAGCCCTTAACCTGTGCCTTCTGGGCTAACTCTGGACGGTTAGTGTCAACGCTGAGTTGCCTTATAGGATATCCACTTGTGGGTCCAAAGAGAATTAGAGAATCACTTACTGTGGAAATGCCACGTATTTGGATCAGTGTTGTGACTAGAGAAACAATTTTCCTTTAACATCAATCACTTTATTTCTGTTCCTTAAACACATCTTGATTGCTATCCCGTATGTCTGCCTTTTAAACCATACCCATACATGAAGGTCCTCCTCAAACCCCACCTGTAATTATGAAGCCTTTCTTCCCCTGAAGTCATAAAATACTGAACTAGGGAATGATGTTTAGCATAATCTATTTTCTGTTACCTACGGGGCTAAAGGTTTATTTATTTGTTTTTAAAGATTTTATTTATTTCTCAGAGAGAAAGAGAGCACAAGCACAAGCGGGGGGGGGGGGGGCGGCAGGCAGAGGAATAAGAAGGCTCGATCCCAGGACCCCAAGATCATGACCTGAGCTGAAGCAGATGCTTAACCGACTGAGCCACCCAGGCATCCCGGGGCTGAAGATATAATCCTCCTTTCTACATTGGGATTTCTAGAGGACAGCGACCATGAGTTTAATCACCTCTTGAACCCCACAACCTCCTCATACAAGACAATTTCATAAATGTTCTCAATTAATATTTGTCTACTAAATGACTTTTGAATGAATAAGAAAAAAGAATGATTCCTAGGAAAAACAGCGGGAAGGCTATGCTAACACTGAGTCTATGCAGTGCAATGCTCCTGGACCCAGCTACAAAGGCAGAAATGCAAGGGATGGATGGCTGCAGAGCTGCTGCGTTTCACTGAAGCAGCTGGCACAAGCCTCAGGCTGGATGCGCAAAAGCTGTTCCGTCCTCAGCTGTGTGTTTGGCCGCAAACAGTGCTGCCCAATAGAAATGTAATGTGAGCCATGTATGTAATTTAAAATGTTTTCAGACACACGTTAGAAGAATAGATAAAATCAAATTTTAGTATTTTTTATTTAACCTGATATATCCAAAATATCCACCTCATATGTTTTTTCTCATACTACTTAGTCTTTGATGTCTGATGTGTCTTCCGCATGTGTGACACATCTCAGTCCCAACCAGCCACATAGCACATGCTCAAAAGCCACGTGTGGCTGCACGGTGGCTGGCCCGGACTGCACAGGTCTAGAACTCCTCTTGGCTGAGGTCAACCCTTGGTTTTCAGAAGTTCACCAAGTGAAGTGGGAGAAGCAACAGAAAATGACAGCAGTCACAAACTAAAAAGTGAGTGAGATGCCATAAGCTCTGCATCATAAGATTGTCCCCTCTCTTCTTCTAAGCAATTTCTGCAAAGTCAGATTTTTGGTACACTGGTATGACCCTTCATAGGTCATACTACTTGCAATGTAATGTCATTTCCATTTGCCAACAATATCATGGAAATATAGGCGGGATCAAACACCCTGAAGTTCAGTAGTTCCTAACCACACTTATAAATAAAATGGAAAAAGCTAAAGTGAGCTTAATTAACAACATCAAATTGTTCAAATAAATCATACACCAATTTTTGAGGTATTCAATACAATGATCAAGAGTTAAAAAAATAATAATAAAAAGCAAACTGAGTAAAAAAGGAAGTGATCTTGCAGACATTTACATCTTCCCCAAACTCTTCCTTCTTATTGCTTCCTCCTATCTTTGCTCCATCAGACCCAAGAAGGAGAAAACCTGCTTTACACCCATGTGGTGTAACAGAAAGTACAGGCAATCAGAAGGCCTAGGATTGGAGCCAAGCTCTATCACTGGGTGGTTCTAGCCAAATTCACTCCTTCGCATCTTTGAATAAGAGGGCCTGAATGGTCTGAGTTCAGAAATTTGCTCCAGCCCTGCGGTGCTCACTTGGCACATGGAAGGTGTTCAATAAATACTGAAAGAGAGAATCATACAGGAAAAGGGAAAGAATTCTCTTGTTTTTCTGTGTGTTTCAATGTAGCTCCTTAGGAAAGTAAGACACTTGTGCCAGACATGACAAAGCATGAGAAGTGAAGGTTCCTAGAACATGCCAGACATTCTGAGGGCCAACAGGGAGCACTGAAACCGGCTCCTTTCTAAAGGCAACACTATGGGGACTGAGGACATTTCCTTGTTTTTCAGCAACAGAGCATGTATAATGGCACAGACAGTGATTCTCCACACACATGCATCTTCTCCCTCTGTACCACTTCCTGCCAAAATCCAAAGTTTATGAGAAGGTGGTTGAACAAACAAGGAATTAATACCTCTAAGACAAAACTCTGGACTCAAAATTAGTCACACTGATAAGGAAAAACACACCTACCTCGACACTGAAAATTATGAGACAAAGCCTCATAATTTTCATTTGTTTTTTGTTTTGTTTTGTTTTGTTTTGTTTTGTTTTGTTTTGTTTTAACAAGGAGGCATAAAGCAGGTGTCTCCATGTTTGTCTAAAGCTTTTCTTTTTAAGGGAAATAGGACACACTCCTATAAACATTGCATAAGAGCTACTGGCGAGAGGATTAAAGGTATGTGCTTGGACTATGCTAAAATTAATGTCTCTGTTCAGAAGTACACACTTACAAAATGTAACCTTGCCAAAGAGAAAAGTCTAAATACATAGCACAAGACAATTTATACAAATATAAATTTCCCTTTCCATCCTAACATGAGACATACACATGCTATTAAAAAAAAAAAATTCGATCTTACTTTTAAAAGTCAACCAGAGAAATATCTTCATCTTTTCCTTGCCTTAACACCAGAAAAAATAACATTTAGAAAAAAAGAAACCTAATTTGGAAAGAACCGGTGTCTAAGTATCCTCCTAGATGCCACCACCACCCGCCGGGCCACATGTGAGCATCTGGTTTCCCTTCATTTTTATTGGTTCTTCCTCCTTTTCCCATTCTCCAGAGCAGGATGAGTCCTAACGCCCAGTTTCTATTCTCTCATGTCTTCTGTTCCTCTTAATCTTCTCTTCCTTGACAACACAATAGACATCCTTCCTCCCACCTCCTATCTCCTCCTTATCAGAATTTACCCTATCTTCCTAAGGCAGACACAGCAAACCTTGAACAATCGCTAGGCATCGATATCAGATGCTTTACCAATCATTCCCAGTTCAACCCACTCTAAAACCCAACCCATCAACTTCTCCCTGCACCAAACCAGCTTTCTTCTTGAGTTCCTGCTGGATTTTCAGTCACTCCCTTTGAAACTCCAAAGTCCTCTCTGACTCTCTTTGTTATATTGTCTCTCATATACTCTCAGGATCCAAGTCCTGGATACTCTACTTCTGCAACATTTTGATAATTTGACCCTTCCTCTTCTCCAGTCTCCTGGCACTGCATCAGTGGTGCCTTATTACCTCTTTTCTGGGACATTTTAGTGAATGCCATCTCCAAATCCCCCCCTCCTCCAACCAAATTTATTTTATGTTCTGTTTTCACATTAACTTACTGAAACAGAGCCTCACCTACCTCACTGCTTTGGTCCAGATAGGCGATAGAGAGACCCTGATGGTAACAAGGGCCAACACCAGCATCAAGGCCTTCCAGAGCTGGACTGCATTCAACCTCTTTCTAGATGTGTCACCCAAGACTCCCCTTCATGTTCAACTCTGTGCCTTATCATTCTATGAACACAGTTGACACTCTTCTCTTGGCACATCCATCAACAATCAAATGACCAAATATATATGAGGCTTTAATAAAAAGGTCTTGTGCATTTTTCACTAAGCATATCTCTAAGTACTGAATGTTTCTGAAGCTACTGTAAATTATTGGGCTTCTGTTAAATTTTATTTGCTAATTGTTCATTGCTAGTATAAAAAAATACAATTTATATTTTGACTTTTTTCCTGCCACCTTGCCATTTGTAAGTTCTAGGAACTTGTCTGGAGATTTCTTAATGTTTTCCAAGTATGTGACCATATTGCCTATAAATAAAGATGCTTTTGCTTCCTCCTTTCCAATCTGAATATCTTTTTATTTCTTTTTCTTGCCTTATTGCACAGGCTAGGACATGCAGTCAATGCTAAATGGAAGTGGCTACAATAATATCTTTGCCTTATTCCCTATCTTAGGTGTAAAGTGGTCAGTCCTTCACCACTAAGTATGATGACAACTGTACATTTTTAATGGACACCATTTGCCACATTAAGTTTCTGCATCTCTCTAGCTTGCTTCAAGTCTGTATCATAAATAAGTGTTGAACTTTGTCAAATGTCCTTTTTCTGCATCTACTAAAATGATCATATGGTTTTTCTTTTTTATTCTGCTAGTATGATAAATTACATTTATTTTTTAAATAATTAATAGATTATTTTTAAAGCAGTTTTAGGTGTACAGAAAAACTGAGCAGATGGTGCAGAGGTCCCATATACCCCCTCGTTTTTGGGTATCCCCCATCAGTTTCATCTATTAATAACTTTATTAGTGTGTTATATGTTATAATTGATGAACCAATATCGATATGTTATTAATAACTAATCTCCATAGTTTATATTAGGGTTCACTCTTTTGAGCTACACAGTTCTATGAGTTTTGATAAATGCATAATGTCATATATCTCCCATTATAGTATTATACAAAATCATTTCAATGCCCTAACATTCCGTGCTTCACCTATTCATCCCTTCTCTCCTCCCACTTCCCCTGGCAACCATCGTTTTTTTTTCTCTTTAAAGGCAACCAAGTTTTCATTGAATTTTAATTTGGATTTAAAGTGAATCTGGCATATTGTAAGTACTGAGTTAAAGATAGACACTATTAATAGTAACAATGGAAATAGCACTCTAAGAGTATAGTACCAGGGATGAATATAAAGAATATGAGAACTTTCCTGCACAATCATTGGGTAGGAATAGTGCTAACTCAACTAAATATTCAAAATGACAGCCCCTCCCTTCTCCTAATCAGTACTCCTACCTTAGAACATTTCTTAGTAAAATGTGCCAAATCCTTACACAGAATAGAAACAGTACATATTGCAGGTAGGTGACTATCATTATTTACCATCATCACATAATTAGGTAAAATGTCAACAATTAGACAAATTTTCAACAACTGCCAGAACCAACTACACAAAAAAGTATTCCTTAAAACAAAAATCAATGACAAGAGAATCCATGCTGCTGGTGAGGTTTGTAAGATTTAATGGGCACTTTGGGGTTAGGCCAGAAATAAGCACCTGAATAATGGACCAGCCAGATAATCGGATCTTTCTTCAGAATGGAATCAGGGCAGACAGTGTTCTCTGACTTAATCTCTAGCAAAGTGGCTCTGTTTATCAGTGAAGGGGAGTAAAAATTTAGCTGGACTCCAACTTTTTTTTTCTACTAAACTGGTGAGTGTCCTTCTGCTCCAGCTGATCTCTCTTTCCTTCTTTCCTTTCCTCATTCATCCAACAGTCATTCTGTGGCTGCCATGTGTTATGGGTACTATCCAAGGGACGTCATAATTTTAGTAATGTCTATAGTTTTGCCTTTTCCAGAATGTCATATAGTTGAAATCATACAGTATGTAGCCTTTTTAGATTGGCTTCTGTCACTTAGCAATATGCATTTAAAGTTCCTTCATGTTTTTTCCATGGTTTGATAATTCATACAGCATTCCATTGTATGGATATACCACAGTTCATTTATCCATCTACTTACTGAAGAACATCTTGGTTGCTTTCAGTTTTGGGCAATTATAAAGGAAGCTGCTGAAAATATTCACATATAGGTTTTGTATGGACAAAAATGTTCAACTCATTTGGGTAAAAACCTAGAAGTATTATTACACAGCTATATGATAAGAATATGTTTAGCATTGTAAGAAACTTCCAGGCTCCCTTCCAAAGTGGCTATACCACTTTTCATTCTCACAAGCAATGAATGACAGTTCCTGGTGCTCCACATCCTCACCAGCTTTGGTATTGTCAGATGTCCAGATTTTAGGTGCTCTAAGAGGTATGCAGTGGCATCTTGTTGTTTTAATGTGAAATTCCCTAATGACATATGATGTTAACCATTTTTCGTGTGTGTGTTTGCCATGTGTGTACCTTCTTTGGTGAGATGTCTGTTCAGGTCTTTTGCCTATCTTTTAATTGGGTAGTTCATTTTCTTACTGTTGAATTTTATGAGTTTTTTTGTATATGTTGGATAAGAGTCCTTTATCAGATGTGTTTTGCAAATATTTTCTCCCAGTCTGTGGCTTTCTTTTCATTCTCTTCACAGTACCTTTGCAGAAGTTTGTACTTTTAGTGAATTCTACTGATCAATTTTATTTTTACAGGTTACACTTTTGATGTTGCAACTAGAAGGTCATAAACAATGCCAAGATCTCTTAGATTTCTCCCACGCTATCTTCTAGAAGTTTTACAGTTTTGCATTTTATATTTAGCTCTATAATCCACATTGAGTTAATTCTTATGAAGGGTATAGTGTCTATACCTAAATTCATTTCTGTGCATGCTAATGTCCAGTTGCCCCAGCAAAATTTGTCTCTTCTGTATTTCATTTTGGTATTTCTGCTAACCTATCTTCTAGTCATTTAATTCTCTCTTCGGCTGGATCTAGTCTGCTGCTAAACCCTAACACTAATTTGTTAATCTTGATTTTGGGATTGTCAGGGTGAGAATTTCTACTGGGTTATTTTTCAAATCTGTTTTATCACTTTCTATAATTTCTAGTCCTCCCCAAAATTTTAATGTCTTGTCTTTTATCACTTTAAATATAATAAACATAGTTAAAGTTCATGCTTAACAATTTGAACATCTGAAGCATCTGTGGGTCTATTTCTACTTTTTGTTATTTTTGCTGTTTTCTGTTCATGTTGCCTCATCTTGTAATGCAACTCTTTAACTTTGATTGTGTGCCAGACATTGTATTTTTAAAATGGTCTATGGCTGGATGCCTGGGTGGCTCAGCCGGTTAAGTGGCCACCTTCGGCTCAGGTCATGATCCCAGGGTCCTGGGATGGAGCCCCGAGTCAGGCTCCTTGCTCAGTGGGGGATCTGCTTCTCCCTCTCCCCCTGATGTACTCTCTCACTATCTCTTTCTCTGTGTCAAATAAATAAATAAAATCTTAAAATAAAATAGAATAAAATAAAATAAAATAAAATAAAATAGTCTGTGAAATCTTTAGAGACTTGGGATTACATTTGCTTCTGCCAGGTGCCTATGGGAACCTCCATTCTAGGGTCACTTTGATCCAATTTTAGTGCTTGAGATTTCCTGGATCACACAAAGAACTTATAACCACACGGTAATCCATGTGAAGGCAGGTTTACTTCTGTTTCATCTTTATACCCCACCCAAGGCTGTGTCTCAATCTATTCTGCCAACCCAAAGTATAAAGAGTTTATCAAGGATTCCACCTCTGCTAAACTCTAAACTCCAACATTTTTGTCCTCCTAGGCCCCAGATCCCATGAGGCTGTCAGAAACACTGCTCTGCCTTTAAGCTGCTCTAGCTGAATGGCATACACTCAAAAACGAGGCTCACCTCTCTAAATTTCCACCATCTCTTAGATCTTGATTTGGTAATTCTTTACTAACTTGGAATTTCTCCAGTGCCTTCAGGCATAGGTCTTTAATACTAGTTCAAGTTCTAGCTGTCCTCAGACCTGCAGAAGTCAGAATGAGACCCTTCATCCTATGACTTCCACAAATATTTTGCCTCTTGTGGCCTTTAACACAATTGGTTTTATACTAAATTGTGCATACGTTCTCTACCACCCCTATTAGAATGCTAGGATCAGGTCTCATTCATGTAGCATTTTGTCCCTTGCCCAGAACAATTATTTGTTAAATTGAATCAACCAGTCTTTGATGATTTTGCTAATTATTCATGTCAAAATCTCACTTTTATTTTTTTCTGTTTTTAAAAAGCATTTTTTTCTTTCCAAATTTTTATTTAAATTCTAGTTAATTAACATATAGTGTAACATTGTTTCCAGCAGAATTTAATAATTCATCACTTCCATATAACACCCAGTGCTCATTATAAGAAGTGCCCTCCTTAATGTCCATCACCCACTTATCCCATCCCCCACCCACCTCCCTCCATCAACGCTCAGGCTTGTTCTCTATCACTGAGTCTCTTATGGTTTGCTTCCCTCTCTCTTTTTTTCCCCCTTCCCATATGTTCATCTGTTTTATTTCCTAATTTCCACATATGAGTGACATCACATGGTATTTGTCTTTCTCGGACTTATTTTGCTTGGCATAATACTCTCTATCTCCATCCACATCATTGCAAATGGTAAGATTTCATTTTTTTGATGGCTGAGTAATATTCCATTTTGTATATCCACATCTTCTTTATCCATTCGTCAGTCAGTGGACACTTGGGCTCTTTCCATAGTTTGGCTATTGTTGGTAATGCTGTTATAAACATCAGAGTGCATATATCCCTTTGAATCTGTATTTTTGTATCCTTTGGGTAAATACCCAGTAGTGCAATGGTTGCAGGATAGTTCTATTTCTAACATTTTGAGGAATGTCCATCTGTTCTCCAGAGTGGCCGCACCAGTCTGCACTCCCACCAACAATGCAAAAGGGTTCCCCTTTCTCCGAATCCTCATCAACATCTGTTGTTTCCTGTGTTGTTAATTAGCCATTCTGACAGGTGTGAGGTAGTATCTCATCATGGTTTCGATTTGTATTTCCCTGATGCTGAGTGATGTTGAGCATCTTTTCATGTGTCTGTTGGACATCTGTATGTCTTCTTTGGAAAAATGTCTATTCCTGTCTTCTGTCCATTTTCTAACTGGATTATTAGTTTTTTGGGTGTTGAGTTTGGTAAGTTCTTTATAGATTTTGGATACTTAACCTTCTTTCAGATATGTCATTTGCAAAAAATCACTTTTTCAAATCAATTTCATTTATGTAATCATCATTAAAAACACTTTTCCCTTTCCATCTTTGCTATCAATGCTTACAGTTTCTGCAAGAAAAGACCTTATTTATTTTAATGTCTTTTTTCAAAATATGACTCTATTGTGTCACTTATTTCAAGATGATCTTTATACTTCTCAGATGTGCCTTACAACACACACACACACACACACACACACACACACACACACACACACATTTAAATGTGGTGATTTCACATTGATTTTATTTTGAAAATTTCATGATACTTCTTAGGAACTATCAATAAAACACTTAGGGAAACCACTAAGCTCTATATACTGAATAGAAAGTAACCCAGAAAATCTTTGTGTATAAAGAAATTAGTGATTTTTGAAAAATAGATTTTTATGCCCCTTTTTAATTTCAGTGCTTCTTCTTCACTAAGGAGCCATATGTCAAATTGCTTAGGATTTCACTGCCTTTTTTTGTGGGGAAAGAATGAAATGTATCACAAGGTCGACAGTCTGTTCTGAAACCTCTAGGACCAACTGCAAGGGAAGAAAGAGCTACTTAGGGGAACTCATATCTTTCTGAGCAGCAGAGATACTTTTTTGGTTGCAACTTTTCAGGACTATGTCCACATCAGCCAGTGCTCAGGGAGAATCTTCTAATTCCTCAGGGTTGGCCACATGCCAGTGCTTACATTTCTATAATATCATATATTTCCTCTTTCTTAAACGATCTCATACTATTTGTTCAATATGTACCCTCCTTGCTGGAATTGAAACTCTTAATGCCAAGGACAATTTCTATATTGCCTGCAGTAAACATAAAGGATAACATTCAGCATTTTGGTGGGTTTCCACTTCTAAAAGCTAAGTTAGATTTTCCTTTACAGCCTGAGCGGCAAGTAAGCCAAATCTACTCTAGATTCCTTACCCTCCCCAGCATGTCTTACGTTCTGATCATGTAATGGGGGTTGGGGGTGATTCACCTGCCATGATTCCATCTCAGAAACCAAAGTTATAACCAGCATTATTGGTCAGGGACTGGTTGAATTTCTCCTTCCTTTTGGTACTAAGTGTCCCTTTGATACCCAATAAAATACTCCCTGGAACAAAATCAGCCTTCAATTATTCAGGAGTTGATCACTCAGATCCCCTCCTTCTCATATTCTTTCTCCCCACCTACTCTCTGACTTAGGGGTTACTCCCTGGTAAACATGCCATTGAAGGCCGGCCAGAGTAAGAACAACTCCGGTCAGTGGACTTTGTGAGGGGCTAGACGCTCCGATGGAGCACACAGAGTTGGTGGACGGCTACAACACTATCTGAAAGTCTGGAGAACTGTCCTGATACCATCACCTCTTCTTGGTAGTTCATCTGTCTAGTCAACAATCATTCCATGATGTTACCAGTTTTGTCTCTCCATTTTCTGGGTGGTGATACTCTATCGTCCCAGCTTCTCCCCTTACTCAATGTGTAAAATAAGACACACCATTTCACTCTCTGAGCCTCACGTCATCATCAATAAAACAGAAACAGTAAGCTGACAGGTGTGCTCTGAGGACCAGAGCATTAATTCCAAGAATGCAATAATGTATGAAAGTGTTTTGCAAATGTAGAGGAGCATTCTAATTTCATGTCATTACTGACATAAATTGTTTTTTCATGGTTTAAGTTTTAATTAGAACGCCGGTTTTTCTTCTCAATGGGAGAGGTGTTCCACATGGGTTATTGTGATGCATGAAGTCCTCAATATTTGCACACTTAGTATGCATGCCAAATTCCACATCACTGCTTACCTTGGGAGGTTTCCTTATGATGGAAACAAAAATTCAGCAGCAGAAGTAGAAAGGGTTGTCAGCACAGCAGCCACATCAGAGGGAAGCAATGAAAGAGAAAAAAACATAAGGGAAACTCAGCATCTTGATAACATGATCTGAAGGGTACTCTATTTTACAAAGATGAGAAGCCAAATTCGCTTTACTGCCCAAAGTGATAAACTACTATATTTGTTTAATGGGGCACCTGGGTGGCTCAGTTCGTTAGGTGTCCAACTCTTGGTTTGAGCTCAGGTCATGATTTCCGGGTCATAGGATCAAGCCCCACAATGGGCTCTCTGCTTGGCGGGGAGTCTGCTTGAGATTCTCCCTCTCCCTCTACCCATCTGCTCCCTCTCTCGCTCTCAAATGAATAAATAAATCTTTAAGATAAATAATAAAAGCCATGGTCTCAACAATTTTTACATATTTCAACACTGAAGAGAAATTTAAGCGCAAGTTACAGCCTTCTCCCACCACCAGCCACACATGCACTTTTTTAAACTGTTATTTTTGCATGTTAATTTCTCAAAAATGACTGAAATTACCACCTGGAGAAAACTCTGAAAAGCAAACAGTTTTCAAAGTAACAAACCAGTAGGTGGACTCACACTACAAATGTTTTCCATGTATACAAAATTAAAAAGCTGAACTATGATTTTTGTGCAGTGCGATCCTATGACAGTTTGTAGCTTTCCCGATGTGGTTGTTTTTAATCAACCTCCGGTTTCATCCATTCATAAAATGTGAAATTATTGTGAAGTAGAAATGAGGGAATTTTTCCCGTGGCTTTATTCCATCTTCACAAGGAATAAAATCTGGAGGATAACAAAACGGATTTTCCAGGGCAGAGGGCATGGAAATCAAAAGGTACAGGCAAAAATAGCACAGTGACCTTTCTCCAGCATTGGGCCCAACACTCTGCACAGAGCTCTGAGGGCCCTAGATAAAACCCGGAGCTCAGCAACAAGGGAAGAATGTCCATGGATTCCAAAATCAGGTAGACAACTCTACAGTTTTAAATGTACGGAAAGAAAACCATGACATTCCCATAATGATGAAGCTAAAAAATCATCTTTTTGACATTCTGTGATTGAGTTTGAAAGGATCCCTTAGGTCATTACCTCAAACAGGCACAATGGGAATGTGGGTTTTTAATCTTCAGGTTTTAGAGGGGAACCCGATCTAGAAAAACTGGTATCTCTGGCTGCCATCAAGTAAGTCTCAACATTCTGTCTACCCTTTCAAACAGGATAAACATTTATGAATGTTATAAGAAGAATGCACGAGTGCTTTTAATTCTAAGAAAGCAATGGGATCTTTGCTCGGTGCATAAACTTTCGAGGTTTCTGCCAAGAAATTTTCCTTAAGTGGAACACTGCTCTGGAAGGCATCTGTTCTGAGCAGGTACAACCATAATGAAAACATCATGCACAGTACTTTTGACTAAACCTTCTCTTATTTTACTTGCTTTGCTTTTGAAAAGCCATTTAAATCACTGCTTTATTTAACAAAGGACAGACAAGTCACTGGGGTTATAATAAGGCAATCATACAAAACAGCATGGACCAAGTTAATAAAACAAACATTCCACATTAAGGCTACGAAGAGCCGAGCAACCTAAAGGGGGTAGAGAGGACTAACAGGAATCCCAGGGATCTCTCCAGAGTTTTCGTGTGCTTCCTTTATGCCACACTGTACAGGAAGCAGCAGCAGCAGCAGCAAAGAACAGGTGCTAGTTTGTAACCAGTAGCATATTTACTTCCTGAGCTGCCCAACAATGAAGCTATCCTATCTTCACTGACGTTCCAATGTGGTCTTCCCTAGTCTTCCTAGGAAACCAATCTTATTTCAACCTTATAAACATTTTTAAAAATATATCCCTTTCACTTAAAAAGACATAATTGGGGATGGCACATAATATGCACATAATATGGGGATGGCAATATGGTTCTGCTACCTTTTTCTGTGTTTCTCAGGATTGTTTAAGAATAAATGGAGGGGCGCCTGGATGGCTCAGTTAAGCGTCCGACTCTTGTCTCCATGTCAGGTCACGATCTCAGGGTCGTGAGATTGAGCCCCCGTCAGACTCTGCACTGGGCATGGAACCTGCTTAAGATTCTCTCTCTCCCTCTCCCTCTGTCCTTCCTCCCCTCTTCTCCCTCTCTTTAAAAAAAGAAGAAAAGAAAAGAAAAGAAAAAAGAAAAGAAGAGAAAAGAAAAGAAAAAAAGAATGGAGACTGGGGAGCATGGGGAAAAGGGAAGTCACTAAATGGACCTGCTGCTATCCAAATTCACTCATCATTTAGTTTAGAACAAAGATCTTTACTAAAGAAGGAAAAGTAAGCCACTTAGCGTACTACAACTATACCTTGTTAATTGGTAAACCTTTCCTGAGATGTGAATTAAGAGTCAAGCAACTAAGTCATCCTAATTTAGAACTATGATTTACTACCCCAAACCCCAGAGGCTACGTGACATTCTCTGGTAGTTGTGAAGAAAAATTTTTCCAATATGAGTAATACTTATACTATAACTAAATATAGTATGCTATCCCTTGGAAAAAAAACTAGTATGCTATTACAATGTAAAGATAAAAGTTTTCATACACATATATGAAAAAGGACGAATAATATAAACCATCTATCAGAAACATAACCAATATTAATATTTTCTAAAATTAAGGCCTTCATTGATTGTATCAGTAAAGTCGTATCGACAGAGAGTTTCCCCTCTCAGTAAGGTCCAGCCTACTACAGATACCGGCACGGTTCAGAAAGAGGCAAAATCCTTGGCCAAGAAAACATTCCATCAACCACAAAGAACATCCCTTCAAAAAGACCTCGCTGACCCACAGGCACAGGCTTGGCTGCTGACTCATCAGAAAGTGGAGCATTCCATGGACACTCAGGGAAAGGTCTGTGCGCCAACCACTACTCTCCACTGCCCACCTTCTCATTCATCTTCAAAAAAAGTCCTTGATTACGTGATTCCTCTGTAAATTATAATGAGATTTTTTGAGTGTGTATTCCAAAGAAATACACTGAACACAATATGTCATTTCAGAAGCCAATAAGGATATGTTTCTAGATCCCAGGATTTGGAGAAAAAAATAAGGAGGTGCGTGCCAGGCTGGCACTCAATATTCCCTCAATAAATGTTAGCCATTCTGTTTATGGTCTCTGTGTGCCAGATCACCTGAGGATCATATTCAAACCTTAAAGAGTGAAATAAAATAGAATGAGGGGGGTGGACTAGAATGTCTCCAATCTCTTCCTACTCAGGAACTGTTTCATAGTAATACATAATGTTAGAAAGCCTGATGGGAATTATTTGAACCATTTCATAATTTTGTATGGTCTATGAAGAAGGAAGTAATTTTTAAATCAAATGTACTATTTTCAAGAAGTGTATCATTTCAAATTTTTTCCTAACATTTATTATATGTGAAAATAAATTTTGACTTCTCCCCACTTTCCCCAAAAAGAAAGAGAGAGAGAGAGAGAGAAAGAAAGAAAGAAAGAAAGAAAGAAAGAAAGAAAGAAAGAAAGAAAGAAAAGAAGAGAGAGAGAAAAGGAGAGAGAGAGAAAAGGAGAGAGGAGGTGCAGTTATACGTGGACAGTAGCTCTATTTTGCAAAATACCGAAGCTGCCTTTCTCTCTCAGGATAAGCAAGTCAATGGATCTCTTCAAGGTCACCCACACCAGGTATATTCACCACACAACCCTGTCATTTCCATGCCTTGATGCCATTTCTGTCTCCCCGGTTTGCCTGATCAAATTTCCCCACTCCCCAAGACATGGCTCAAAGCTCAATTCAACTATGTCAATTCCTCAAGCATTGTTTGAGACCACCTTGGCCTTTACCACCACTAACAGGATACCCCAGGATCTCTACGGTCAACAAAGCAGCTTAGCACTTCCTGGCACACATCAAGTCCTGTAGCCTTCAGGAATTTTGTCTATCTTTGAATCTCATGTATCCTTAAAATTTAAACTCCCTGAAAGCAGAGGTCATGCTGCATGCTACTTCCGTTACCTCCGCCCCCAATCCCACATACTCATGCAGAACTCAAGGATTACAAGAACTCAGGACTAACGTTTTTTACATTAGTGAGCTAAACATAACCCAGATGTGAAGATTTTCTTCGAGTACCACCACAATCCCAAAATTGGGGGGCTCAACTGCTTGCATTTAATAGTAGTGAGGACTTCAGAGATCGTTAGAAAATGTTGACGGTTTCCAATGGCTTATTAAAAATAGCTATTTCCCTAGACCAGAATTTCATATAGAGAAGTTCAATCAGATGTTAACAAAGGTCAAACCCTCAAAAGCTTCAGAGGTCAACTAAGTTCAGAAAGGCAGTTTGATAAGACTAGGAGATACATGGATACAGGACCGTAAAGATAAGGTGGATCTATACTGGGCCAGCTCTTGAAATGAGGTGTTGGTCCTTAATTTAGTAGGTAGTCCAGATATGGGAAGTTTAACAAACAAGTGAAATAGAGCAGTATAACTCGCATATTACCACAATACCCCTACATAGCTGTAGTTCGTTCCTCATGCCTCATGCTGGAAGATTTATGGGACAAGGTGTCTTCTGCCCATTATTCACACCCTATCAACTATAGTTAGCTACTCAGAGATTAGATGGCCAAAGACCCCAATGTGCATGAGCCCTAACACGAGTCAATGCTTCCGGAGACATGACGGATCAAGGTCTTCTTCTGAAACAGGAATTTCCCTTTCACGTGTTAACTACTTTATTGACTGAACATTGGAAATTGCCACAACCTCTCTCTGAAAGACACACAGCTAAATGACATCTGACTCCTGGAGATGAGTCCAAGGACATATATTTCACGAAGTCCCTGATCACCCCCTTCCACTCTCACATGGAGAACAAAACAGAGTTGCCTCAGTTGTCCCAGTACTCTGTTAACCAGCAAGTATTGATTGAGGACTGACTCCTATGCTGCAAAGTATAGGTGCTTTGAGGGATACTCAGGGGAAAGAGGCATGCTCTCGGATCTCAAGAAGGTTTACCCCTTGTGAGAGAGACAGATACATACGTGCATAACTGACTCTAAGTGGACTGTAATTAAGTGTCACGGCACAGATAGGAACAAAGCTCTATTCGGTTAACAAATATTTAACACCCACTGTGTGCTACTTTGTTATAGAACAAAAATAAAGCAGATATGTTGTCTTTCAAACAATAAATGGAAATTATATACACATATTACAACACAATATGATGGGCACAGCCACCACCCCAAAAAGCACAAGGTCAGCTGAAAAAGACGGGAAGGTTCTCAGAAGAGAAAACCCCTAAGAATAACTGAGAAGGCTAAAGACAGCCACCAGCCTGACAAGGCGAAATGGTGGCATCCCAGAGGGGGAACTGTAGGTGCAGAAAGCATCAGAGCACATGGCCCACTTGAAGACCAGAGAACCGTTGGATTGTTCTGTTGCCAGGCTGAGCAGTTTGGCCACACACAGAGACGCTGGGACACAGGATGCCACAGGATTGGGGTTTTGTCAAATAGGTGGGCATAAAGGTTCCTGTGCAACCAGGATTTCCTGACTGCAGTTTGAAGAGAAGTTTATATGCCTGAGTACCAACAAGTTAATATATCCATACATTTAAAACATATAAGAAGCACGTCTATGAATTATAAAAGCAGAAGGGGCTATATACGCATTTTGAAGAGCCTTTGAAACCTATCACAAGAAGAATGTAAATGTCAAAAACATTAAATTCCATGACAAAGCCTGGTTGGAAAGCTTTAAAAATGAGTTAGTGGATTATAAAGCTCACAGGAAGCTACAGCAACACTTTCGGAACACACAAAGAAACCGATCCATTCAAGGGAAGTGTTACCAATCAGAGCAGACTTTTAACACCAATATATCTGGTTAGCTTTGGAAGAGCATGTCTTCTAGAATCTATTGGGTTTAAGATATATGTTTAATATCATTTTTCAGTTGTGTTTCTCTTAATCCCCTATTCCTATAAGACTTCGATTGTTCCACCTATGCATTTTGCTAGCTATGGTGCTTTTCAAGACCACAAATCCTGGCCGTTGGTGAGACGCTGCTATGACTCAGTGGGACGACCCAATAGGGCCCAGGTTGAGTGGGGAAGGATATAAAGTCAAGAGGAGGATGACAGGGAGAACACAGAGAGGTGAGAAACCCGTGGTCTGGGTAAAGTTAAAGAGCAAAGATACTGGAGGGGTGAGAAGAGAAGATGTGACAGTCAAAGAGCGAGATGTAGTGTATCAGGGGTAGAGTGTATCAGGGTGTTAAACTCTGACCGGGTCATGGCAGCACACCTGTGAAATGGAATGGCCCTCATTGGGGAGCCTGGCTGGCTCGGTCGATAGAGCATGTGACTCTTGATCTTGGGATTGTGAGTTCAAGCCATATGGTTCATGGTATCGATTAGAGCCCTGTCTGTGCCAAGGTCATAAATATATAGGAGAATCTCAAAGGAGAAATGACTTTTATGTGCAGCAAAGGAATGGCATAGCAGAGTGGTGTTAGAAGGTGTTAGAAGGCTGCAAACTACCACTTCCCTCGGGAAGGCAGGAAACTGAGCACCCCCAGATTAGGCTATGAATCAAGCCACAAAAAGCATAGGTAGATGCGTTGGGAGCAAATCTTAGGCAAGGAACAACTGAAACAGAGTCGGAGAGCACAGGTTATGTTCAGGGAGTAGCAGGTAGGCCGAGGTAATGGAGAGCAATAAAGGAGAAATAAGACACAATGACCCAAGTGCACAGAGCACTGGGGGCCATGCTGACGTTGGCTTTTTTTCCAGAAGCAACTGCCACGGATGGTTTGTGCAATGAGACTAACACGGCCAGATGTGTTTTAGGAGGGGGTGATGGAGGCCACATCAGAGAGGTCAGCAGAGAGATACATACTGACGACTCTCTGAGGGGCACCAACCACAGTGCAAGCTGGTACCACTGCAAAGGCAAGAGAAACAGTAGAAGGGAAAGGAGGGAACAAAAGACATTTTGAAGGAGGACCCTGTAAGACCCGCTGACTGGCACGCCCCACCCGCCCAGCCTCCCCACCATGACTGCAAGGATGGAGCCCACTGCTGGGTGCTGGGCACTGCCTGCACACAGTACTTCCGTCTCAGACCTTAAGGCTGACCTGAGGAGAAGAAAGGAAGCTAAAACGGCTTTAATAAGTATCTTAATGTTTAATACGTTGTGAGTTAAAAATTTTAATTCCAAATGCATTTGTAATAAAATCCCAATAATCCGAATATTCCTTTAGAGAAGACTGCTTCTTTTAAAAAAGTATCAGTCCTCTTAACCTGCTTTCATTTGCCATAAAACTCAAAAAGAAAAACAATTTTGTACTGGAATGGAAAGACTTGTGGTTTGATTTTTTTCTTCTTGGTATATTTGCACTACATCCTTATGGAATGACTACATGGAATTTTTCTTTCTTTTAAGTTTTATTTTTAAGTAATCTCTACAACCAAGACAGGGCTCAAACTTACAACCCTGAGATCAAGAGTCACACGCTCTACCAACTGAGCCAGCCCCGAGCCCCTGGAATTCCTATAAGTAAAACAGGATTGTGGTAAAGGGTCAGGACTGGGAGCCAGACAACTCCAGCTCTGCCACCATCTGTCTATGCTGACGTTGGGCAAGTTTATTCAAACCCTTTGAGTCTCAGTTTCTGTGTCTATAAAATGGGTATAGAAGAGCACTCCCTCAGGACTAATGAAGGATGATATGCAGCCGCAAGGCTAACATTACCCACCATTAGCACACAGTCATCGCTCAATAAATGTTAGATGCTAGCGCTGTTGTTACAATGAACAGCCCTCCAGGATGATACGTGCAAAATGCCAACATAGCTCAAACTCCATTTCATCTAGCAAAAAAGTTACTGAGAGCTGAAGAATGAGCGCACTTTTTTTTTTTTTTTTGGGGGGGTGACAGAAAAAATTCATGATGTTAAAAATAACACTCTTCAGACAGGGAGAGCAGAAGGTTGATAACTGTTAGAACACAACTAATAGGGGCGCCTGGGTGGCTGAGTCGTTAAGCGTCTGCCGTCAGCTCAGGGCGTGATCCCGGCGTTGTGGGATTGAGCCCTGTATCAGGCTCCTCCTCTGGGAGCCTGCTTCTTCCTCTCCCACTCCCCCTGCTTGTGTTCCCTCTCTCGCGGGCTGTCTCTATCTCTGTCGAATAAATAAATAAAATCTTAAAAAAAAAAAAAAAGAACACAACTAATGGATACATGGATGTTGTTACTCTTTTTAAAAAGTTCAAAATGTTTTCAGTGTTCAGAAATGCGTTTTAGAGAAAAAAGAATCCTTAAGCATTAAATCGAATACAACATGTACTGAGTCCGAGACGTCTCTGCTGGGGAGAGAATGACTGGGAGCGTTGGCAGCAGTGAGGACCAGCGCTACCAGCTCCAGGCCGGAGGGGACCCCAGGCTCTGCAAGGCGCCCTGCCGTTCTGTTTACTTCGGTGATGACAGACCCCAAGGGATGCATACTACCAATGCCACAGTGATTTGTGCCTATGACGTCACTTCTAAAACAGGACTGTATCCCTTAAGGAAAAAAAAAGTTTTGTTTTTTAAAAAAAAGGATGTATAATAAAGGAAGGGAAAGAATGGGAAAAAAATAATAAAACCTTGGAAATAATTAGATAACCATGTGTAAAGCTGCACACTTTCATAAGAACTAAACTATATTAATTTTTCTAGACCGAATCAAGAGCAGGTGTGTAAGCGCAAACACTGGAGTGCACTTCATCAAGCTGATCACACCCGACGCCTGTCCCGGGACTGCTGCCCTGAACTACAGGGTGAATACAACTCCCGTGACCGCTGGTAAAGTGGTCACAGGAATAATGAGGTGAATTTTTAAGAGCATCTTTATTTAAAAAATGACCTCGTATTTAAAAACTTGACATTTATTTTCTCAGTCTATTAAGTAATGGTTATGCAGCATGCCACTCGCTGAAGGACCTAGAAGTACTGTTTAAGGACTGGAAAACTGGCAATAAAAGGGCAGAGGTCAGCAGGAGAACCAGAACCCAGGGGGACAGATTTGGTTCCCTTTCCTAAGACGGCAACTTGAATTTTCAAGTGAGTACCAGAGCGGACTCCCGCTACGAATGTAAGACGCACCCTAGAGGCCAGGAGGAATATTTACAGCTCACTACTGCAGTCCACTGAAATAACTGTGAGACAAGGGGATTTAAAACAAAACCAAACAAAAACTGCCATTCTGTCAGTCATCATCAAAAATATTTTCTGCAATAAAGACGTATCAACTTTATAACAGAAGCAATAAACTTCTGAAATAGAGTAATAGCAAAACCTTACAACTGCTACAGGAGTTTTCCTAATCAATTCAGGTCTTATAAAATTAGTGGTATTATTTTAAAATTCTGATGATTCCAAAAAATGTTTTAGGGTTGCAAGAGTGTACAAATATAATACAATAAAATGCTATATTTTTAAATCATTGTTTTCTTTCTGCACTATTGTGTACAATCTGTCTGCTACCTAGCAAGATGTGACTTTTAACGATATAGACCATACCATTTCCACTCCTGTAGCAGGAAGACATGCAGTGGGGACCCTCTACTTGGAACTGACTAAAGCCCCTGGTGTGCATCAAATGGCTTGCAAAATAATTCGTATTCAGTGCAGTCTGGTTAAAGGACCAAATCAACCAGCCAATGGGTTACCAACCTCTCCTAATACCAGGTTCATCTCTGCTGTAACACTAGTCACTGTAAATATGCTTCTAATAAAAATTTTGTTGGCTAAAATTATTTATTTATTTATGTGACAGAGAGACAGCCAGCGAGAGAGGGAACACAGCAGAGGAGTGGGAGAGGAAGAAGCTGGCTCCCAGCGGAGGAGCCCGATGTGGGACTCGATCCTGGAATGCCGGGATCACGCCCTGAGCCGAAGGCAGACGCTTAACGACTGCGCTACCCAGGCGCCCCTAAAATTATTATTTTTTTAATAAACAAAATTAAGGGCATTCAAAAGTTGAGTCTAAAATCTAAAAACCCCAACCTCAGAGGAGGGGAGAGGGCTAGGGTTTGAACCAATCACCAATGGGCAGTGATGAATCAATCCTGCCCTCATCAATCATAAAGAACCTTCGTAAAATCCTCACAGGTGGGGTTCAGAGAGCTGCAGGTGCTGGGAGAGCAGCATATCCAGAGCAGGCACGAAGATGTGCGCCCCTTCCCATGCACCTTGCGCCATGCAGCTCTTCCATCCAGCCCTTTGTGCTGTATCAGGATAACAGTAATAAACATAAGAAACTGATAACCTCGTAAATAGACCACTTTCCTGAGTTCTATGAGCCCCATAGCGAATTATCAAACCTGAGGAGGGGGCTGTGGGAAGCTCAGTCATTCAGAAGTGCAGGTGACAGCCCAGGACTCACACTGGCATCTGAGGTGGGGACGGAGGAGGAGGGCAGTCTAGTCGGACTGAGACCCTAACCTGGGGCATCTGACAATGACTCCAGGTAGACAGGTGTCAGAACTGAACGGAATTGTAGGACAGCACGCTGGTGCCCCTAAGAACAGACAACTGGTTGGCGTGGGGAAACCCTTCTGCACCTGGTGTCCAGAAGTATTGAGAACAGAGTAGCAACACACAGCTGATTCCTTTCTCGTGGTTACTACCTGGGCCAGTCGGGAAGTATCTTCCAGCCCCGTGCTCGGCACAGTGCAGTCAGAGGGTGGGTGGTGGTCCATGAACTGTTACCAGTCCTGAAGGAGTTAAGAATCTCCTCCAAGGTCCTGGCCATTCTCTGCCTCCTTTAGAGGTAAAATGCCAGGATGCCGTCCCTCCTCCAACACTTACAAAAGCATCTGTCTCTGATGGGTTGGAATTAAAAAGGAAAAAGAAAAAAGTCTTTTGGAAGTCTTTTTTTTTTTTTTCATTGCTGCCCAGAGGCCAAACAGAAGTTTCAGAAGTAAGTTTCATTTCTAAATAATCAACCAGTTATTAACAAAAAGATTACAATAAAATGCAAACCTTGAGGTGAGTACACAAATATATCCACTGTAGTTATTAATCCAACACAACGATGTTCCTATGGTCTATATAGATCTCCAAAATTAAAATGGGTGCACAAAGCAATGGAAAGTTGTACAAGTGATACCTGATTTCTGGTCATCGCTATCATCAATAACAGCATCCCTGCCTTTTTTCCCTAATATTGTCAAGGAGAGTCACAACTGACCTGTTCCTCCTAACAAAACGCAGCCAACTACAGCTGTGGGCCAAGGCCTCTGGGAAACCCCTGGGCAGGGGCGCCTCTGCAGGGCACTCTTCACAGAGCTCCTGCCCTTCCCTCAGCACCATAGCTGCAATTCCCAATGGGGCAAAACCTGGCAAGAACTCACACTAGATTAACCAAAACAAAACCAAGCAGAGAAAACATGGCTCTTGGGCAATTTTCTTGCCGTGTCTTCAAAAGTATCATGCAGTGAGGCTTTCAGAAAAAAAAAAAAAAATGCAGCACAAAGCACCAATCCTTAACATCAAGAAGTAAGCACCTCCGTGAGGCCATTCTCTGTCTGTCCACTACTAACAGACTTGACCCCAGATAAGATGCTGCTTGAAATAAACATCCATTTAACTATCTGGACTTACTCTTATTTCCAAGATTAAGTCTCCGTTATGCGAGTTTGTACCCTGAGAGCACACTCTTATGAGAGCATGAGTATGATCACTGAAAATTTCTACATTAGGGAGTCAGAGCCAAACATCGTGCTACATGCAAGAGCTTCACAAAAGCAGGGATATTAGCTGAATAATCCTAGTGGGACAAACAACAGCAGGTTATGAGTCCAGTCCAGTGTGGTTGTCAGCAGCAGGGATGCAGAATCAGGGGTCCCATTCTTTGTCCCCACCACTTTCCACTTGGATGTGGGGGGCTAAACCGTTTGTTGCACCTATAATCTCCTTCTTTCCACCTGCCATAGAAATAGCTGTCATTGCTGACAACAGATGCTGGTGGACTTCGAGAACCTAAAGGACCCACCACCTTGAGGGCTGTGGGACCAAGACACCCCTGACTCAGCAGCTCACGGACACTGTAAGATATCTGGGCAGGACCACTTAATTTCAAAGTCACACTGGGTCAAACCACGAAGACATGAAAATTACAATTTCAAGAACTCCCATCTCTGACATGAAAAAGGTTTTAGGAGGCAGGACGGCATCCCTCATCCCTATCTACAATACAGACATGGGAGCTGCTTATGAGCCCCTGGCAATAATGTGTTCGTGACAAAAGCCATACCAGTGGCAAGCATTCATGGCAATGTGATTCTATTAGGACGTGTGAAGGGTTTTTTCACCCTTCGCCATGGACAGTAAACTAAAGCCCATATATACCTAAAAGCATTTAAGGCAGGATCCACGGATTGATTTTACATTATATTCAACCTCAGCACTACAAAGAAATGAGCTATCAAGCCACAAAAAGACATGGAGGAAACTTAAATGCATATTACTGAGGGAAAGAATCCAATCTGAAAAGGCTACATGGTGAATGATTTCAACTCCATGACATTCTAGAAAAGGCAAAGCTATGGAGACAGTGAAAAGATCAGTGGTTGCCATGGGTTTCTAGGGTAGGGGAAGAGGGGACAGACAGAGCATAGGATTTCGGGGGCAGTGACAATATTCTGAATGATAGGATGATGGATATATGTCATTATACATTAGTCCAAAGCCACAGTGTACAACAAGAGTGAACCTTACCTAATACTAACTATAAACTTCAGGTGATTACGATGTGTCAGTGTAGGTTCATCAATTGTAACAAATGTACCACTCTCGGGCAGGACGTTGATGGGGGCAAGGGAGCTATGCATGAGTTGAGGCAAGGGGTATATGGGAAATCTCTGCCTTCCTCTCAACTTTGCTGTGAACCTAAAATAGCTCTTAAAATTTTTCTGATTAAAAATCTTTTTTTTTTTTTTTGCCCAAGCCAAAACAAACACCTAACCACATTGCATGTGTAACCTCCCTGTATGCAGTGCCTGTCACCATCCCAGAGCAGAACTGGCTACAGACAAAGTCTGAGAATGACTGACGGTTTCAGATTGCTAAAATAAGGTTGCAATCATGCTACAAAGTCCCTGAGGACAGCTACCCCGGCTGGATCATTTTTATTACCCCCATACTACTTAACAGCATTTTCTTTGCATGTACTATTTACATGGCTGAAAACAAACAAATCTCTTACCCATTAGGCAAAGTCACATCATGGACCTAATGAACATCATTATGGTGGAATCATTGAGAATTAAATGCTCTCCTCAAATTATAAAGGAAATCTGATTACTTGTGGAAGATGCTGAGAGATTCAAAACAACAGGAAAGAGCTCGCTTCCGCAGCATGTATACGAAACAATAGGTAAGTCCGAGTAAACTGACAGGTGAAGAAAATGTCTTTAGTCTAACTGAGATTCCAAGATATGAACAAGAGGCATCAAGTTTAGCAGATCCTCCCCCTAATATAACACTGAGAATTATGAGTAAATGAGCAACAACAGTATGGCATTAGCAACTTAGTTCTCTCCTTCAAAGGCATCAAGAAGAAAGGGGGAAATCTGTTCATCTGTTACACAGACTAAACTCATAATCTCAGTTGGAACGAGTTATTAACAAAGCCACTATTATTAATCCAACCCCTGAATGGGTCAGATCAAACTCAAATAGAAACACAAATTTTCTATAGCTGGACACTATACCCATCACTTCACGGGGCTGCTACTGGGCTTGGTAAGGATGTCCCCAAGGCCACCAGAGACTGATTCCAGAATACTTTGCTCATGTATTTTATGGGGAGAGGTGAACAAAAGTTACTGGGCATCTGTCCATTACACACGGTTCTCACCACCTTATTGGATTCACTCAATCCTCACCAGCACGTGAGGTTGAATTGATTGGCCCCATACCCACATGACTGAACTGCCCACGAGACTAAATCAAGGGCAAAGCTAGGATTAAGACCTAGTTCTGGATCTTTTTTGGTAGATTCTTTCAACCCTACATCTAACCTTCAACCAGAATGTTCTTTAGGAAGTAAATTTCCTGGAGTGCCAGGGTGGCTCAGTCGGATAAGCAGCCGACTCTTGTTTTCGGCTCAGGTCATGATCTCGCAGTCAAGGGACTCAGCCCTAACTCGGGCTCTGAGCTCTGTGCAGAGTCAGATTCTCTCTGTCCCTCTCCCTCTGCCCTTCCAGCTCATGCTCTCAAATAAATAAATCTTTAAAATAAAATAAAATAAAGTAAAATAAAATAATAAAATAAATAAAATAATAAAATAAAATAAAATAAAATAAAATAAAATAAAATAAAATAAAATAAAACTCCCTGCCATTCTTCTTGTTTCACATCCTACGACTCCTATTGTACTTGGATGAAATACCAAATTCCTTACTGTCGTCTGTAAGATTCGACCTCTGTTCACTTTGCATAGCTTCCACTTCCCTCTTTCTGCCCACTGAGAACTCATAAAACTCCCTCCTGCCTCACAGTCGTCACACAAGCTACTCTCTGTGCCAGAAATGTTCTTGCTCATGCATGACACAAATGTCACCTCCCCAGAAAGGCTGTCCCTGACCTCCCTGACTCACACTCCCCTGGTACTCACGTAGGCACCGCAGGGCACCCGTCCACTTCAAGGTAAGCTACAACGGGGCTGCACCTGCGCCTCACAACCGTCTACCCCATGCCTGACACGTGCTGGGCGTGAGGTCTGGTCAGAGACACCATCTCCTGCCCACTCCGACTGCCCCCAGGCAGAGGCTGGGTCACGCTTTCCTGGTTCTTTCCTGTCTGGTCTGCATCGAGCTCGATATGCAGAAGAGCATAAAGGTTTATGGAAGAAACAAACACATGCATAAAAAATCATCTCGGAACTCTCTACCAAGAAAGAATGCAGACGCTCACAAGGCCACTGATGACAGCCACACTGAACGCGTGGCCTGGTTGTACAGGAATAACCGGGTACTTCTCTTTTACTACTGCAGAAAGTGATCATTTTATTTTAGCTAACCACAAATTTGAAAGTCCTCTTAATAAGGATGTGTTTACTGGCTTATTTATTGGGTTACTCAATAGCTCTGCAAATAGCAGGTATTGAGTAGGAAAGCGAATTCCCAACTGTGGGACTCAGTGGGCATGCATGTCAGATGAACTGGCGGGACTGCACGTTCTCGGGGCTGCGTTTCTAAAGGGGCGAGGCATCACTCAGAGAAGAAAGCATTCGTATCCCAGGGCACCTGCACCAGAAGCTCCCTCTCCCGGCCTGGCCTGCGCTCCCTGGGGCTGGCTCCCCCCTCAGGGAGCCTTCCTAAGCCCCCACGTGAGTGTGGCTGCAGCCCTGCACCACCTCCACTCACTTGGCCCTCTCACTCTGTCTAGAGCACTCTGCCCTACTGCCTCCACGGCACCGGTGACCATCTGAAACCACCTCGTGAATCTCCTTGCTTCCTCACCTACAGATCCTCTCTCCCTGCATCTACTAGTTATAAGGTCCAAGGAAATAGTGGCTTTGTCTATCTCATTCCCCGTCAGCTCCCAGTGCCAAGACCACAGTCAGGCATACAACCAAATAATATATATCTGTTAAGTAAGTGATGAATACGTGAGGTCCTTGCTCACATCACCAGGTTACTAGAAACATTTGGGACAATGGTGATGTTTCCCTGAATGACTCTACTCTTTGGTGTTTAAGTTCCAACCAGATATAGATGCCATGCTGTGTTTTCACAAATGTTTAATGGGGGAATTTTTCAAACACAAAGGGAGAGGGAAAGGAATAATACATCACGTAACATCACACCTTGTCCCGTCACATAACAACATAACACAACGAGTCCACCTTTGACAATTATCAGTGTGTGGCCAGTCCTGAGATACGGCTGTAAGAGAATTTCGAAAGTTACATTAACGTCCAAGCCAAGGTGGATTCATATTCACTTTGGAAAAGCAATCAGTAGATTATAAATTTCCAAAGGGCTCACTACATTTTACATGGTACTAAGAACAGGAAGCTCTCCCTTTCCCAAGGGCTTTGATCCTCCTGTATCCAGAAGAAACCCTCTGAGCACCAGAAATAGATGTTCCACAGCCCCCCGGGGTTGGCCACATCTCCACTCCTGACGCAGCATCTTGGGGCTGCTTTACTCATTCCAATGCCACCTCCATTAGCTAGCTTTCTAGCACAGAGCAGACAGGACAGCAACCATGTAAGGTTGTGAAGGGAAGCAACAGCAGGACACAGCCTTCTGACAGCCAGGCACTGCGACAAGAGACGGGAAGCCGGGAGCAGCCAAGCTCCTTTCACCACGTGGAAGATAATGGATGTTCACGGTCACGCCCAGCAGCCTCTGGCCTCTGCTTCAGACAGAGGGGGAAATGGGGCAAAGGAGTCAAGCTCTGGTGCTTGAAAGAATAAGCTCCAGCTATCTGAAAAGTTAACTTACATTAAAATTAAAACTCATGGATGAAAAAACACCTCCAGCAGAGAGAACTGAAAAAAATTGTTGGGTTAAGATTCTAGCCAATTTTCAATTGTTTGGGATTGAGTTTCCCCAGTTTTTGTTTCAGTATTTTGGTAGGGAAGGTATAATTACATGTAGTTTCGTTCAGTCTCTGTCTCTATTATATGTTCGAGGCCCAGAGATCACAGACCAGTGACCAACAGAAGAAAACACACTCCCAGCAGGGCAAATCCTGTATATCTAACACGCTCACACCAGCAGGCCTCACACCTCATAAAACACATCTTCTTAAAACACACAACAACAACAACAATAAATCAGTGTTCCGCTTTACTTCCCCCTACTTACCAAAAAAGGAGGGGAGGGACAGAGAAGGAAGGAAGGATACCTGTTTGTTCTACAATCACTGGGAAAAACAATCTTTTTTTTTTCTTTTTTTTTTTTTTAGATTTTACTTATTTATTTGAGAGACAGAGAGCATGAGGGGGGGACAGAGGAAGAGGGAGAAGCAGGCTCCCTGCTGCAGGGGACCTGACCCACGGCTCGATCCCAGGACCCTGAGATCATGACCTGAGCTGAAGGCAGATGCTTAACCAACTGAGCCACCCAGGCACCCCAGAAAAATGATTTTCATTACTATTTTTATACACAAAATCTTTCTCCGCCTGGAGGCATTCACAAAAATATTATCTTGGTCTGGGCCCTTTTTGTTACTCCCCTACTTTTGTGGAATATAGTTCCAAGGGCAATGAATATCCTTTAAAACCTGAGATCTTATTCTCCCTGTCAATTTACAAAACGACTTCACTCTACTCTCATTCACACACACACAGAACTATTTGGCCTATATATTCTAAATCGAAAGTGAAATGAAAATAAGTTTGCCCTTAAAAGTTCACATCCTCACTCAAGGTTAATGGACATCTTAAGCTACCAGAAAATCCCACAGCAATCCTGACATCATCTAGGTAGACAGAACAGTGTAAACAGTGGAGAATATAATAAAGATGCCTTTCCCAAAGAGTATTCAGAGAAAGATTATTACTGCAAGATCCACTAGGGGAAGGGGAGAATTCTATAATCAAAGGTGTTTTTGAACTCCTGCCTCTACTAGCTCCCCATTTAAATATTCACGAAGCAGGACAATGTGTCAAAGGATCTCAGAAGTCCTGCAGCAAAGAAACTGATTTAACTTAATTTTACTGCAGAATCATTCATCCCTATGTGACAACCACTAAAGGCTCGCTGGGGACAAAGCACCAGCTGACACCCTGCAAACTCCCCCCTACCCCCCACTCCTGGGTGGGACACATGTGACATTCCTCCAGGAAGCTCCCAACTGTCTTAATGTTAATTCCTTGCTAGAGGGAAAAACTACCTTAACTAGACAAAGGCAAGGTCTCCAGTACCCTGTGAGTCTTTAACATATGAAAATCCTTTTGAAACCTCCCTTTTCCTTACCTCCCCCAGCTCCCAAGTATATAATCAGCCACCCCTCACAACCCCGGGGCAGCAGCTCTTTCTGCCCACGGGGGTGCTGTCCCGGAGCTTTCATAAAACCATCTTTTTGCACCAAAGACGTCTCAAGAACTCCTTCGTGGTCGTCACCCCACCAACCTCACCTACATTCCAAAACTACATCAGTTAACGTCAGCTCAAGGGAACACACTTCAAGGAAAGCTGAGCCAATCTCAAGTAACAATAACCAGCTAACACAGAAAACACAGTCACGCTCTCCACTTTATGGAGGAGGAAAACCATACTGAGACCTACTTTCAAAGTGTCACAGGACTACAACAATGATACCAGCAAGCCTTTAGAACAATCTTTCCAGAAAATTTTTCTAAATTTGAAAATAACTGCAACCAGCTGAGCTTTTTATCAGAGCTTTGGTCATTTCCACAGGGGTATTTACAAACTAAACAATGGGAGTGGCCCTTCTGTGACTCCCTCGGTGGGAGGCACAAAGGAACAGGACATCTGCCAGTAACTGAGGAGAAACAAGGTGGGGAGGGAGAGGAAGGGAGAAGAATGCCCTGGGACAGCCAAGTGCAGGAAGGAGAAAAATTCTTAGTGTCTTCCTGTGTTCTAAACACTAGACCCCGTTCCAGTTAAAGCATGTGGGTTCCTAACTAGCCCCAATCTACGTAGAGCTCAAAACAACAACAACGACAACAAAACAAACAAAAAACAAAACCCAAAACCAGATTAGCCCTAAAAGGAGCATGGTGATCACAGGGAAGGGCTCATCCACGAGAGCCACCAGAAAAAGGTCTTCGATTCCAGACGTAGGAGAATCGGGTCAAGAGTTAAGCACTCCCGGAGAAGTCAAAACCGGACCATTCTCTAGAAGGACTCCAGAAGGGAGGACATCCAGTATTCCCACTCATGAAAGCAAACCACTTGGAAATTCCCAACCCCGACTCAGGGGATTTGCCCAGAAAGGGCTCAATCCTTGAAGCTTTAAATGGCACGTGGATTTGCTGAATTTGGGGTTGACCCTGTTTTCCAAATGCCGGTGAAGGAGAAAAAGAGTGTGTGGAGAAGCCCACAATGCAATACGTCCCAGCAGTGCGAGAACGTGAACTCCAGTACACTGCACTGTGTAGCAGTGTGCCTGAATCTCAGAGACACGATGCTAAATATAAAACTGTTTAAAAAATACCTAAATATAAAACTGTTAAAAAAAAAAAAAGCCAAGGAATAATGACCACAGAAATCAGGAGAGTGAGATTATTTTTAAGGCAATGCTCCTTGTTCTGTCTGCTCTTCTTAAACACAGGTAATCTGTTTCTTCAGCTGCATGGAGGGTGGGCAGGGGTCCATTTTTATTATTACTCGTCTTTAATTACACATGTTACACGTATGTTTTATATACTGATTATAAAACAATAACCAGTGATTCTCCTCAAGTCCTTAAAAAAACCAAATTTAGAAAATAGACTGGATGAGTCAGGAGACTTCGATGAGGAGAAATTCCTCAACCACAGTCAAGAATGCCCCTGGAATTCAATAGTCTTTGCAATTAAAACAGGAAATTCGTGACATCTTCCCTGTTCTGGAGACCTGGAGGCTGCCAGACGGGAGTCCCTGGTGGCTTTTTTTGGCGATTGGTAGTCTAAAGTTTTTCATGTTTGTAAAGAGACAATTACAGTCCTTCAAAGTGACCCTTCCTCACAATTGCAGAGTGACGGAGCACAAGTTTCAATGAACCACTCAGACAAATGACAAGGGACAGAGAACAGGCAGCACGCCAAACCCTTCACAAGCTGCACTTGGAGAGTCATATGAAAGGCCTCTAGCCCTGTCCCAACTCCCCCCAATTCTCCAATCACCATCTGACCAATGTCTGAGCTGGGGCTATGTTGGCAGTCTTCAATTCTGATCTCAGATGTCAATGCAGGCACAACTCCCAAAACTCTGTGCCTAAAATTCATCCAGCGTAGGAGCCTCAGCCTTAAGACCCAGAGTCTTGGTATAAACAAGTAGTGGGAGCCCCTGCAGGGGTAGCAACCAGTGCTCACACCCTAAGCTCTTGGGTTCAGCCACATCTCAATCCCCTAATATCTTCTGCACCAGGACTCAATAACGAATACGCGGAGGTACTCAAAAATCTTTTACTTTAAAATATGATTCCATGGGGGCACCTGGGTGGCTCAGTTAGTAAAGCGTCTGCCTTTGGCTAGGTCACCATCCCAGGGTCCTGGAATCGAGCCCCATGTGGGGCTCCCTGCTTCTCTCTCTCCCTCTTCCATGCTCCCCTCCCCTGCCCCCCATTTGTGTTCTCTCTTGTGCTCTCTCTCTCAAATGGATAAAATCGTTAAAAATTAAAAAAATGTATGATTCTACAGTTTTAAAATTATTTTTATTTAAAACTTTTGAAAAAAAAATCTCAGGATCATTGAATAAATGAAAGAGACCATCATGAGCAGAGACTATATTTTTAATTACATATTTGAGATGCCGTTTATTAACATGTTTAGAAAAGTGACATACGCAGGTTCCTGCAAGACCCATACTCGATTTGGAATGTTTTCCTGCCACTAATTACAATACCTGTTACAGCTGCTTACAACAGACATTTTTTGGATTTTCTGTACAACTTCTAGTCTTAGATGTGAAGTAAGTTATGCTATGGGCCCACGTGATGTTCTCAATGCTGTTAAAGTTCAGTGTATCAGTGTGCTTTATTCTCCTTTCGTCTGATTTAAAAGTTTAGGTTTCTCCTTGGATTCATCAATAAAAGTTCTTTTATAAATAAACTCTACAGACTTTTTTAGTCACTCAAGTAATGGGACTTGGCAGGTAAAATGAAAAGTCTATAAGCAATAAACAAAACTTCTACCAAGGGCAGACCCTCTTAAATAAAGTTTGTGTTTATGTTGGACTAAATATCTTTCTTTGCCCAGAGAAAAAAATTGTCTCTCTTACAAACACAAGAGAACCAGAGCAAAGAGTTATAGGAAGGACAGCATTCTGATCTGAGAAGAAGGGGGGGATCTGAAAGGGCAAGACAAGACAAAAAAGAAACTTATGAAAAGGCTGTTAAGAAGCTAAGTCTCCCACATGTGGATGGAAGTATACAGAGCATTATTATTATTATATTCCATGCACAATTTTTTCTCTTGTTGCTGGCTGTAGGTGGGTATGAAGTGAACACTTAGCTGGATCAGTAGTGATAGCAGCAAGTTCCTACAAAAACCTGGTTTCCCCCTGATTTCCCCCATGCCGTCTGATGTACAATATCTAAGAAGACAGAAGACGGGAAAATGTATTCTCTTCACACATGGTCTCCATATTAGAATCAAATTAAGTCCATCCCTCCCTCCAAACACACTTTCCAAAAGGAAAAAAACAAAAACAAAAAACCCCACCAAACCCACAAATGCTTCAAATCCATCCATCAAATAGCTGAGAGAAGGCTATTCAAGGTGGGAGGGCCTGCACCCTGAGGCAAAGTGCACGCTGGGGGACAGAGAGGTGAACAAGCCGTCTTACTCGGGACACAGTCTGCAGTCAGAGCTGAGAGATGGGCTGATGAACTGATATGAGGTGTGGGGCTAAGAGAGCCATCAATGAGAAAACCGACATTTTACACCTGAGCAGAAGGAAGACTGGGGCTCTTTTGCAAAAATGCGGAGACTGCAGGAAGAGCAAGCTTGGGGGGGGGGGGGGGTCACGAGTCTGTTTTTCTACATGCTAACTTTGAGATGCCAACTGGACCCAACTTGGAGAAAGCAAGCGGGCAGTCCAGATACACAGGGGGTCAGAATAAAGACAATGGTTCAAGCTATGTGCCCGGATGAGATTATATTCTGTCTTGTGCAGAGCAGACCCATCTTCTAGACTGCGTGAAGTAAATAACCCATTTCTCCATTGCTTTGAAGACACGGTCTCTTGGGAGTTTCACAAGAGAAAGCAGAATATTCCCTGTGCACTTGGGAGACAGCATAAACAACACATTCCTATGGGTAGGGGCAGGCACCGAAGTCGACGGTGTGTGCGTATGTGTGCGCTGCGTTTAAACAAAGGTGGTCACCTCGGTGCTTAATTAAGGAATATGTTTGATTAACTGCAGTCAATGAGAACAGGCCAGCCACCAGAATCATGGCAAACACTGTCATCTCTTTGAAGGGTTCAAAACATGAGTAAAACACACTCAGATGTCATTTTGTTCTGCAAATTACTTACTAATGAAGAGGGTACCTGGCTCAGAGAGAGGAGGAGAGGCAAATCAGAAGGAAGACCCACTTAGTATACCAATAGTGCCATTTTTATGAAAGATGTCGGTATTTCTACCTTGCCCCAACCCAATTCTCATGACAATCTGCTGTGCCCACATACCTACGGCATCCTGTGTAACCTGGTCGTCTTACTACGAAGATGTCAGAATCAAAGGTGTAATTGAAGCGGTCATTATGTCCAACTTCCTATTAATTCTGAAAAGAAATACATTCTTTATCTTTAGATAAAATAAAAGGTTGCCAAGAAATTCAGTTCTTGCAAAGTTCCATGAGTTCCAATGTTTATCTATTTCCCGGTGCAGTTCTTGGACATGTGTAGATGGTTTTTTTGGTATTCAAAACAAAGTTTCACTAGCCGCCTCTTGGCTAGAAGCCATCACCACACCAACACCATTTACACACTTGCTGGGAAAGCAGAGGACCAATGAGAAGACAAACTTTCTTTGATGCAAAAATTACTTCTAATTTAAGGTATAATAATTGGGAGAAGGGTTAAGTAAACCAGAATGTATTCTGGTGGAGAACACCTTACAGTCAGATCTGAAAGGGGGTGCCTTAAAATGTAATCGGAATCCAGCAATCCCACTTCCAGGTAGGCACAAAGAACTGACAGCAGGGACTCAGATATTTGTACATCCATGTACATTACTGACAATAGCCAAAATGTGGAGGTAACCCAAATGGCCATCGATAGACGAGTGGGTCGGCAGAATGTGGTCTATCCACGCAACAGAATATGATTCAGCTTTAACGAGAAAATTCTGACACGTGCTCCAACATGGATGAACCTTGAAGACATTATGCTGGGTGAAATAAGCCAGATGCAAAAGGACAAATATTGTATGATTCCAAGTATATCAGGTAGAGTCATCAAATTCATAGTGACAGGGGCGCCTGGGTGGGGCAGTCGGTTAAGTGTCCAACTCCTGGTTTTGGCTCAGGTCATGATCTCAGGGTCGTGAGATCAAGCCCGGCGTTGGGCTCCGTGCTCAGCGTGGAGTCTGCTTAAGACTCTCTCTCCTCTGCCCCTCCCCCTGCTCGCTCGCTCTCTCTCAAATAAATCAATAAATCTTTTATAAAAAAATCATAGAGACAGAAAGTAGAGGAGAAGCTAGAATAGAATACAGGGCTGAGGAGAGGGAGTGAAGGGAAGTTATTTAATGGGTACAGAGCTTCTGCTTGGGATGATGAAAATGTTCTGAGCATGGAAAACAGTGATGGTGCACGATGCTGTGAATGTAACACCATCGAACTGTACACTTAAAAATGGTTAAAATGCTCAATTTAATGTTACGTGTATTTCACCACAATAAACCATTTGATCAGAGTACAGACATATTCCTTGTTTCCACAATCGCTGGGCCCTGAGACAGAGTAAGGGAGCAAGATTTCTCCTCTCTCCGAGAGGGAACAGGATGCTGAGGACACAGGGGAGGCTGGCCCAGGCAAGAAAAGTCTTGGTATAAACATGCAGTGGGAGCCCCTGCAGCTCCACAGCCCTAGCCCCAAACACCCCAGAGGCAGACGCTGGCAAGCAGTGACAACATTTTGACTACGTGTAATCATCCGCCAGGTGATTCGTGAAAGACGGACTCAGGAGCCAGGCAGCTGAGAATCAGCCTCCCAGGGATAATGTGCAGAAATGCAGACAGTGAGGAAATGCATTGTATAAAAGCTTAAACCGCCTGCAGAAGTTCAGGTCTGTACTTCCCAGGCTGGTTGAAGCCAAGGTCAGTGAGCTAATAAGCTGGCCAGCTCAGCTCAGCCCCAGCAGGCTTTGGACAGTCTGGTTTGATGCACCAAAGGGAAGACTCATGTATGTTATTTGCTTCTCTACGGCTCTTTGTGTGAACATATTCTTGGTATTTCTTATTCCCCAAAATGTTTGAAGTACTACAAAGCAGTCTCGGATGAAGTTCAAAGAAACATTTGCACGCCAGTCAGAGTCGATAACTGGAGGGGATCAGGACACTGATAGGAGGACTGAGGTGGGGGTAAGGGCAGGTCTGGGCCGCTAAAAACCTGGGGATTCAGTAAAAAGAGCAGCACCTAGCAAGACTAGTTTGCTCACCGCATCAGAGGACCCCACCAAAGGGGCACTTTAGGAAACAGAAGCCAGAAATTGGTTCTACTTCACTGACCAAAGTGGTACTTAGGGAGCAAGAGAAAAGGAAATTCAGAGTTCATTTTATTCTGCTATGTCTGTTATGCTACAGGTAGACTATGAAGCAGTGAAAAGCCTCACTAGAAATACCTTCTCTTTGCTGCTCTGTATCATGCTAAGACATCTTACTATCAGAACAGTACAAAGCAAGAAATGATTTTTCCCTGCTCGGAGCACGCTCATTGAGTGTTCAAGGGCAGCGGATTATGCCACCCAAAATATGCCCCTTTGGCATTAGGGTTACTCTGAGAAACAGCAGATGCAGGAGAAGCTCATAAACAGAGATGTTACCTCCTTTTAAGGGACATTTACATTTATAAAGGAAATAACCACTGAGTATCCTCTCTATGCACCAGGAAGAGAAGGATGATTCTAAAATCACAAGAAACTCTTAATAGGGAGGGCAGGGACTTAAGTCTGCATAACAAACCGACTCCTGTTTATACCTATGCTTTTCCCGGTAACTTCCCATAACGGCCCAGCAGACACACACACATGTGCACATACTCACACTTGGACACACAGCACACACCCCTTTCTTTTTTCTTTTTTTTAGATTTATTTATTTATGTGAGAGAGAGAGAGTAAGCACACATGCAAGTGGAGAGGGGGCATGGGGTAGAGGGAAAGAATCTCAAGCAGACTCCCCGCTGAGCGTGGAGCCTAACATTGGGACATGGGGGTCAATCCCATAACCCTGAGATCATGACCTGGGCTGAAATCAAGAGTCGGATGCTTAACCAACTGAGCCACCCAGGCACCACCCCCTCCTCAAGCATTTATGGTGGTAGCTTAGGCTACCTCAAGGAGCTACTCATTCTCCATCTGTATTTTCCATGGGTACATGTTAATGAACTCCCTGGTTTTTCTCTTGTTAACCTGTCTTTTATTACAGGGATCTCAGCCAAGAACACAAAAGAAGAGAGAGAAACTCACCAAGTTATGTATTATCCTAAGATACCCATCTAAAAAGGTAGTATGTTAAAAATGACATTATCAGAAACACATCAAGAGAGGTCACATCAAACCCTAAACTTCAACTTCAGAATAATCTGGGTCACACTAATATTTCAAAGGTGAATTTAGAAAGACCAGATTACAATGGAAACGCTGAGGAAGAATTTAATGTAAAAATCACAGACACTATAAATAACATAAAAGCTAAACATGCTTGTGTGAGCATTCCAGAACAAGCTCATGGCACAAGCAGAACTCAAAAGAAAAGAATTTCTCCAACAAACAAAGCAGCCCTTCAAGAAAAAGGTACAAGACTCTTGTGATTAATTTTCTGAATCACTAACTGCTTTGCAAAGATTACAATAAAGTACATTTTAGGCTAAAAACTGTATTCTGGCCGGCTGGTTTTACCTTTCTGAGCTCCTTCTCCAGCAGGAAGGAAGCCCTGTGTGTGTGAGTGTCAGCCAAGGCTCAAGTCAGCTCTCAGCTGAAGGACAGCTGACAAGCAGGGGGACTGTTAAACATGAGAATCACGAAAACTTCAAAGGAAAGGAACTCAAAATGGGGTTACTGTCTCCCTGTAATACTTAAAAAGATGATACCACTCGTGAAACCTATTCATCTTTGGCTCCATGGAGGATAAAATGAATTAACAGGGGGGCCAAACCTTGGACAGGTGCTACGGGAACTAGAAAGCTAGAGCAAAGTTATCCCTTCCCCGGAAAAAGTCACTTGATTTTGAAACGTTCATTAATATACATCAATCAAACCATTATGGAGTATGGACTTAGGAAGCTGGTGAATGAAGTGTCAGTTTAGCTGGAACTGTGACGTTCTTAAGAACTTACCGGGAGAACTCACAAAGGCCTAATTCCTGTGCTTCCTAACAGAGGCACGAAACAATGAAGTGACAAATTCCTCAGGTGAGAGATCATTCTTTTATCCAACAAATTTGTGAATTTCCATAGAGACCTTAATGCCTTTAATTTCCTGGAGACACCATACTTGGAAAGGAACGTATGGTGTCATCAGGAAAAACACTGCTCAGAAACTATCTTGCTTATCCTGAAGTTGTCTGACTTCAGAGTTCATACGGAAGCGTGACTGCCAAACTGGGTGGGCAGGATGGAAGGCAGACACGAGCCTGGATCTGCCAAACTTTGCCATGACCTTCTCTAACGCAGAAGGACCAGAAGTTATGTAAATGTCCACAATACCCCAGAGGACTGGGAAAAATAAAGACACAGCAGTAATCCCACCGTTCACATTGCCTTACAGGCTTTTTTTTTTTTTTCAGATTTATTTATTTGAGGGGGGGAGGGACAGAGGAGAAGAGAGAAAGAATCTAAAGCAGACTCCGTCCTCCATCCAAAGTTTGAGCGTGGAGCCCGTCACATGGCTTGATCTCATGACCTTGAGATCACATCCTGAGCCAAAACCAAGAGTCAGACTCTTAAACGACTGAGCCACCCAGCACCCCTGCCTTAGAGGTTTAATAGGGTTTATTTTAATATGTTTCCAACTCGCTCTTTGGAGGGTTGGCTCACTTGATCACTGTGATACTCAAGGCCTCCATGGGGCTGATGCTCCCTTTTATACACCAGAGCTTAATCCAAGGGGCTAAGTAACTTGCCTAAACTTGGATAGAATCAGACCTAGAAACTAGTTCTCTGGAGTCTGAGTCCTATGTTTTCTCAACTAGCCAACATCTAAATTTATTTCCAATGAAGAGGGGGTCTTCCTAAAATACCAATGAAACTGCATATATGCACAATACTCTTGCCATTCCTTCACAGGAAAACACTGCGTTCTTGAAGTTTTGTTTCTCGTGTCTGGTGTTACACATGTATTATTCCTAAAACCAGAAGGGCCAAACTATGGAGAGCCTACTATGTGACAAAGCACTAGTTCAGTGCCAATTGTTTTTTTTTGTTTGTTTGTTTTTGGGGTTTTTTTGGTTGGTGGTTGGCTGGTTGATTACTTCTGAGGCCAAGAGAGCTGGACTCCCATTTAGTTCCTGACTTATTTTGTTGACTTAAACTCTTTACTTTGCTTGGAGATTCTGAGGAGACCTTCCCCTTCCAAAGGGCTATCAAGTACAACTAGTATTCATGAAACAGGATCTCTTGGGGCCTTAAGTGATGCGGCATAAAAGAATCTGATATTCTAATTGCACTGTTGAGAACCTACTGAACACCTACCATGTGTTCATGATGGAAATAACTCCATGTGACAAATATGCCCTTCTAAAAGCTCAACATCATGGGAAGATAAAATAAAAACAAGAACACAAAACACTGATTTCTTGAAGATTTGTTTTTATAATGGAAGCAGTGAAAGAGCAGACAATAGAAACTATACGTGGGGGTGCCTGGCTGGCTCAGTCGGAAGAACACGCAGCTCTTGATCTTGGGGTCATGAGTTCAATACCCACATTGGGCACAGACAAGAAAAGAAAGAAAGAAAGAAAGAAAGAAAGAAAGAAAGAAAGAAAGAAAGAAAGAAAGAAAGAAAGAAAGAAAGAAAGAGGAAGGAAAGAAGGAAGGAAGGAAGGAAGGAAGGAAGGAAGGAAGGAAGGAAGGAAGGAAGGAAGGAAGGAACTACATGTGTTCATGAAATAGAAGTCCTAGAAACTAAAAAAAATTTTAAATGCTGTTTTTTCTGATAATAATTTAATACTCACTGGTTAAAAGAAAAAAACAAAAACAAAAACAGAAAAGTAGAAAGAAAAAAAAGTAAAGAGCTCCTATAATCCCATTACCCAAGTATGAGATAACTGCTATTAACATTATGTTGAATCATCCTCATGGAGTTTTTTCTATGCTTCTCTTCCCCAGAATGCTTCTCAAAATGGGATCCCCTGACTAATATCATCAGTATCTGGTAACCTGTTAGAAAAGCAAATTCTCAGACCCCAACCCAGACCTACTGATTAAGAAATTCTATGGGTGGGACCTGCAATCTGTATTTTAACAAGCCTTCCAGATGATTCTCACATGTGCCAAAATTTGAGAACCACTAACATATTCTGTACACACACATACATATCTTCCCCTCTTCCAAAAATGGGGTCATGGTGTACATACTGTATAAAATTTTAAATTCACATTTGGCACCAAGCTTACATTTTGAAAATTACCTAAATATTGCATAAATACAGTATGCCTGAATACCTTCGGCATGGTGAAGAGTATCACAAAATGGTTCATATAACAAATGCAATTAAACGCCAGACTCAGCCGGACTAAACATTGATGGCTGAATAAGTAAGTCATTTAGCAATGTGGGGACCTAACAAAATCCGTATCTAGAAATCCCTGGGTGGTTACATAACGTTTTTAGATCTTCTTTGAAAAAAACAGGGAACATCTGTCTTAGCTTCCCTATCCTGTCCATGAATCTATTTTGGGGGGTTACCTAGACATGTGCTTTTGCTATCCAACGTGCCGGCACCAGCAAAGGGCTGACCCACCAAGCTGCACATCCAGGACACTCACCCAAACCTCTTGCACGTGTCACCCCCACCCCACCACAGCAGACCACTTCTGCACAAATCTCAGATAAGCAATGAAAGCTCCATCCGGAAGCTTGCACACAGGCCAAGGGCCTTGACTCTGACAACCGAATGAGGGTCCAAGCAGGGAGGAAGTCCGTGAGGACCCAAAGAGAAGAAAACTGGAGTGAGTAGCACCACCGACACCCCATGGAGAGGGTGCCTAACTTTGACAAATTATTTCTCCAGCTCTAGAATACATACCTTTTGAAAATCATTGCCAGCCCCAGGGAAACCACAACAGCATAAATCAGAGGAAAAAGTCAAGCTTTTTATTTACTCAAGGTTATCCAAAAAGCTTAACTGGGAAGAAAAAAAATCAATTCATGGTAAAATAACAATATCTCAAATATAGCACTGTTCCTTTATACAAGAGAAAAGCTTTATGACCTTGGGCACGCTGTTGAACCTTTCTGGGTCTTGGTTTCCTACTGTGAGTGACATGATTGGAGAAGATGGCTTTAAAAGCTGTCACATGACAGCCAAGGAAACCCCAGAAAGTACAGGTACAATAAGATTTTACAGCATCTGTAAAGGGTTTATTGAATAGCGATCTCTCCTCTCAACAACAGAGAAAAGAGTACATTCCAGCTGCATTCTTTTTTGTTAAAAACTTCACAAGTGGAGCTAGACCCAGCAGAGCAGACCTTTCAGGTGGATGAAAGGCGCCGTGGGGGAAAGAATTCAGGTACAGACAGGAGCCTGCACGGCCGACCCGAGCACCGCTGGTCTCACCACTTCCCAGCTGGGGGACTCCAGCAAAACTACCTAACTCCATTGAGCCTCGGCTACCTCATCTAGAAAATGGGATTCATAGGGCTTTATGACAACTTTGTAAAGCACAAGGAACAAGTTTTATCTACATGTTGTAGCTATTACTAATAATACGAATAGTAATATGGAATGTTCTACTCAAGAGGAGAGCGTAAAAGCTGGCTGTGGTCTGGAGACACCTGCCTGACCTGGGATCGCCGAGAGGCAAACAACAGACTGAGTCCGTTAAGTGGGCATACTAGCCCTAAATCCTAGGAGAGACTACCCACCATACTCCTTTTGACAGCAGGACCTTTCAAGGGGCAACTTTTCAACCCATGACTAGAAATCAAAGGTAAAGGAGAGGATCTGGGTTCAAGTTGGAACACTTCTGAGCTCTATGGCTTCCAACAAATTACTTAGGCTGAGACTTATGGCCCTCCTGTCATGAAATGATAAACTTTATCTACCCTACAAGACTGCTATAAACTTAGCACAGGAAACAGCCACATAACAAGTGATCAAAAAAGTCCGTAATAATGGTTAAGTCTTGAAAAGGAGGAATACTACAAAGAAAAGCTCCAGTTCAGACACGATGTCGGCTGAAGGAAGACAAGCAGATCCTCCAACATTTTGCTATTTTGATGCAGGAAGCGGGGAGTGTGGGTGGCCACTGGGCACCAGGAGGGGGAAAGTAGCCTGGAGAAGGAAAGACGACCCAGGGGATGGAGAGAGGTGCTCACCAGACGCAGGCCAAACCACAGAATTCACAGCTTTGCTCAGAGGCTATCCTCCTGGAAAACAAAAACTTTGTGGTGAAGTACTTTGTGTGTGTGGGTTACGAAAACAGCTTTGTTTCTTCTCTTAAAGTTTTTGTCTGGTTTTAATCGTAGACTTTGTTTCCTTAGAAAGCAACCATTCACCCGTATTAATAGTAATAGCAATTTAATAATAGGAGGAATCCATGTGTCGGACCAAAATTAATGACAAGATCATTTCCCCTAACGAGTAACTAGGAAAATACCACAGGACATACCTTTCCTCAGAAACGTTTTCCCCATCCATATTTTGGCTGTTCCTCCTACCATGAGGCGTTGCAACACAATGAAGAGTTTCATTCATAGGAAGCTCTCTTATTTGATTCTTCAATAAAGGCTTATTTTTTTCTGTGGCTGTTGTTCCTGCCTAGACTAATGTCATCCACAATTCAAGAAGGGAGGGCTCCGGAAAACAATCCTTGGTAAAGCAAGCACACAACACTCAGGTGGAAAAATGATGAGGACGGGCCACAGGGAGGACTCTTCAAAAGAATGACAGAAAGCTGAAGGAGGGAATGAACTATCACCCCAGGCCCTTGCTCTGAAAATAAAGCCATGTTTATAATACATTTTATGTGAAAAAGATGAAGAGTTCTGCTTTTGACTCAGAGCAGAAACTTCCTGGAACTAATCACAGGGGAAAAATAGGAAGAGAAGAAATTGTATATTCTTCTTCTTAAGACAGGAATTCAGTCAGGCTTTCCAACCTGGTGTTTCATCCCTAGATATTTTATTTTTTGAAGATTTGGGTTTTTTTAATTTGAGAGAGAGAGAGAAAGCACAAGCAGGGGAGAGGGGCAGAGGCAGAGGGAGAAGCAGACTCCCCACTGAGCAGGAAGCCCTATGCGGGCTCGACCCCAGGACCCTGAAATCATGACCTGAGCCAAAGGCAGATGCTCAACTGACTGAGCCACCCAGGAGTCCCTATTTATTTTATTTTATTTTATTTTATTTTATTTTATTTTATTTTATTTTATTTATTAATATGCCCTTTTAACTTGATGACACGGATAATGAATTGCATTCTCCACCGGGTTAGGGGGAAATGGGCAGTTTTTTTAACCCCACAGAAAATACCTTCAGTTTTCTTGTGATCTAGGTAACTCTTCCCCTACAAAGCAGACTTCTAAGGAAACGACAATCAATGAGATCAACAGCTTCACAAATGGTAAAACCTCACCACTGACCTGCCTAAAATTCTGCTTCAAGTTCCAAAAATATTTTCAGTGGTGGTTATGTTCTCCTACATCACACAGGAGAACACACAGCGGGATGCACCGTGATACGGTCAAACAGGAGAGAGCCTACGAAACTTTAGGTCCATCCCCAAAAAGGAGCATTAGCTAATCTATAAGCTTTATTGAGAGCCGTGCAAACGTGCATCAGTGACTATACTAAAGAGTGGTTGGTATATTTACACTGATTCACCAAGAAGGAGCAAGTTAAATGTAATGGACAAGAGGTTGATATCCAATCCGTTAACAACTCCACGGGAAGACGATGAATCACTACTTGAAATTTTTATACCAAATCTTCATTCTACCTTTTCTTCAGACCACATCAAATTTAGAAAACAAAACAAAAATAAAACAATCTGGGCAGCTTCACGCTGTTGAAAACCACAATGAACCCTTCAAATAAAAAGCATTATTGTTGGCTTTTCTGTTCCCAGGTACCTGTTCTGCACCCTTCCCCCACTCTAGAGTTCCTCAGGTAAGCCCATCACAAAAGCACAGTAAGTAACCGATGTTCATTTTTTTTTAGTATCAATGTAGATTAAATAAGCAAAATAAAAGAAATAAAAAGTTGAGGCCAAGCAAAATACACACACAGCCTAAACTTTCCAGGATTCTTGGAATAAAGAAAATAATGAAACGAATGGGAGCAAAAAAGGAGTAGAAATCAGAACAATCAAACCAGGGATTTAGATTTTAAAGTTTACTGATTTCTTGCACAGGGGAAAATACTGCGTACATTTCCAGAGGGAATGACTGTAGCAAATGTGTTTGTAGGTATTGGTGAAATAGGAACTTCCAACACAGAAGCAACAGAGTTTCCTTGATCCATTTCTACCTTCAACACAAAGCATTAAAAATGCCTTTCTTCCATCCAATGGGAATTTTCAACCAGTTCAACCTGCCTGCCCAGCTCCTGACTAAAAACCTGGCACAGTGGCTTTATAACCATTTATCTCTGTCAGCTCCTGGGGTGACTTTCAGATCTATGCTTTAGTCGGACTTTTATCTTATTACAATGCAATGTAACTATGGAAACATAAGATCTAGAGTTATATTTTCTCTTATAAACAAAGAGAGCTGCTTTTTATAACTCAAGTCCATGTAAATTGTGTCATTTAGGGTCGATTTTGGTTTTTTTTAGCATTGAAGAGGAACAGAATAAGAAGAGGAGAAACATTTCTATAAAATCCAGGGCAGATTTTCTTTGCAATTACAAAGGAGGCCATATTTCAGTCAGCACAGCCTGATGGCCAGAGGGCACTGGACATATCCAATCTTGAAGTGCCCCTGGTGGGGTGCAGAGCCAAGGGCCCAGGCTTACAGCACCCGCTGGCTTGCCGGTGGTCATGGCAGAAACCTACATGAGCTGCTCACCGGAGACCAGAGAGCTCAACACTGCCTCAAAGTTAGGAACTTTGAACTCTCCCTGCACCACACGCTTGCACAGCTAGAAAGCCAAATAAAATATTCTGGCAGGTATATTCCAGTATCATAAACACAGACTTCCCAGTAATGTCATAATAAAAAGACAACATGTAAAAATAATACTCTAAGTTAACTCTACCCCCAAGTGGGGCTCAAACTCACGACCCCGAGATCAAGAGCCGCATGCTCTACCAACCGAGCCAGCCAGGCACCCCTAAAAATAATACGCCTATGCTAACTGCATGTCATAAATATGGCCACTGTCCAACATAGAATGTGACCAATTGTATTTTTCAGCAATACACACAAATAAACATATTGGTCTCATGGGGATTAGAATCCCTCACCTTGCAGGCAGAGAGATCCCACATTGGCTTATTAGCTGTGATACCTGAAGCAAGTTTCTTTACACGTGGACCTTCAGGTTTCTTACTACTCTAAGGGCAACAGCAACTTGACTTACTTTTACCATTTACCTGGTGGGAGACAGAAGGGCACTAACAGACCAACAAGGTGGTTCTCTCTCTTGGAGGTGGGATTGCAGATATCTTCTCTTTTCTGCATATTATTGAAATATATGTAGGGGCGCCTGGGTGGTTCATTTGGTTGGGCATCTGCCTTCAGCTCAGGTCATGATCCTGGGGTCCTGGGATCCAGCCCCACATCTTCAGACTCCCTGCTCAGGGTGGAGCCTGCTTCTCCCTCTCCCTTAGCCCCTCCCCCTGCTCACACTCTCTCCTGCTCTCTCTTTAATAAATAAATAAAATCTTTAATATGTCTATTTTTTTCTCGTCTGTGCTTTTCTACAATGAACATTTTAATGCCTTAGTAATCTTTTCTTTTAAATTGGTCCCTCTCCTGAATGCACATCACAGATTGTAAAGAAACATTTATTCTTTTGAAAAAATAATGGTCCTGGCGTAACCTCCTTCTGTCCTTGGCAGATAAATTCTTGCTAAGGATAGCCAGATTGAGGCCCAAGGCAGCAGGATGCAGAAAAGCCTCAAGTCCTCAGGGGCTCAGTGAGGGAAATTCAGTGCCACTGACCCCTGGCTTAGCTCCAACTCTGTTGGGGGGAGGGGGGTGAAGAGAAACCTGGGCAGACTATCCTGCAGGCAGCTGAGCTGGGTCCTCTCTGCAGCCCTGAGGAAAGAAAGAAATGCATCTAGTATTCTGTCCTCACCAAGTGATCAGAAGCTCAGAACTCTGGGGTCAGGCCTGTGCACAGTATTTCTTTTAAAGCACCCATGCAATTTTTAACATGTAGCTGGTGTTGAGAATTACTACCCTAGCAGTTCTATGAACCTCTACTCACCAACTGCCCAAAGGAAAGGGAATTTCAATACTCTCAAAATCAGAGGCTCTCCCCCTCATCTGTAAATGTCACGGAGGGGAAGGGAGGCGAGGCAGAAGACCACCCCCTGACAGTTTTAGAAGACTGTATCTTGTAAACAAAATGTTTTATCTTCTTAGATTTATACAGGTGTGTAACAAAAAGCAGGTTCACTGCAAAATTCAAAAGCCGATTTATACGACGCTGATTAGTATACATGAGGCTTTTAAGAAGATAAATTACTCATTTCTTTTTTTTTTTAAGATTTATTTATTTAATTTGTGCACGCGCACGCGAGAGAGAGAGAACGAGAGAGAGAGAGAGAGAGAGAGAGTCCCAGCAGAGGCAGGAAGAGAGGGAGAGAGACAGAATTTCCAGCAGACTCCCTGCTGAGCACGGAGCCTGACATCGGCTAGTGGGGCTCAATCCCAGGACCCTGAGATCACAAGCTGAGCCAAAATCAAGAGTTGGACGCTTAACTGACTGCGCCACCCAGGCACTCCAAGATAAATTACCCATTTCTAACATTGCCCTAAACTCGCAATAAGGCAGTGAGGTGTCTCTCTGTGCCCTCTAGTCCCCCTCTCCCACGCCCCACAAGTCTCCTATCTTTGAGATACCGTATGCAACATCGTATGTGCCCCAGTCCCAAGCAATGCTGTAAGAAGAAAACAGATGCAGAAGCAGTTGCAGGCACTATTTGCCATGCATAGTGCTGAGTCCTTTACCCGTACTGTTTCATTTACTCACAGTTATCCTATAACATAGCTACTATTATCCTAGTTTCTAGAGGAGGCTCAGGGAAGTGAATGAACATCCCAAAAGTCAGCAACGCAACAATCTCAACTGTCTGTATCACAAGTAAAATTAATAATGTTAACACATTATTTTCAAAAGTCTGTCATTCATTTTGACCAGCATAATGGGATTTCTAGGACAGAGTTATGTATGTGTTTATGTGTTTGAATCCCCTCAGGAAAAAAAATGGGTAGTGGCAACTAAAAAGTTCCAACGTTCTAGAGGAAAGGCAAAGGGAGTCTGAATTCAGCAGCGGCCACCAACGACCCATAGTGGAGAACAGCAACTGGAAGGCTCTGGTAATTCCAAGAGCTATTATTAGTGGCTGGTCCTAAATTCAAGAGAAAGCATACTCTCAATATGGATTACATTGTGACCTTAGGGATGTTAGCAGTGACCTCTATTTTACCCCTTCATCCCCTATAGATATTTCTACTTACAACTGTTGAGCATTATTTGCAAGAGCTTATGCCATAGCCCTGAAGACACAGTATGTCTAACTGTGTTGTCTGGAAAAAGTGACAAAAGATCTCTTCAAGGGCACCTGGGTGGCTCAGTCGGTTAAGCGTCTGCCTTCAGCTCAGGTCATGATCCCAGGGTCCTATAATCGAGCCCCACGTAGGGCTCCCTGATCAGCAGGGAGTCTGCTTCTCCCTCTCCCTCTGCCCCCCCATACTCCCCCCCACACTCTAATAAATAAATAAAATCTTCAAAAAAAAATCTCTTCATGTAGCTATGGGCAGCAAAGGTGCCTTTTAATTGGAGAAAGAACTGGAGTGACTTGGTCAGGCTTCTGATAAGTGAAATTACAGAATTCTAGAGATGGACATCAGCACCTCCAGTGTTGATATTCATCTGTTAGTTGCTCAATGTAAGAACGGACAATCTGCTTTTACACAGACTACAATCCGATTAGAAATTAGAAAGCACAGTGCCCGACACATAGTAAGTATTCAACAAGAATCTGTGGAAGGAAGGAAGGAAGGAAGGAAGGAAGGAAGGAAAGATGGAAGGAAAGATGGAAGGAAGGGACGGAGGGAGGAAGATGAAACAAGCATACAAACATGGAAAAATAACATAAAATGTGATCAATGAAATAGGAAAGGTAAGAAGTGCTCCTGAAGTTTGGAGGGAGGAGTCACTGCTCCCAGAGTAAGAAATCGCAAAGGTCTTCAAGAAGAGGGTCTATATATGCTGGTCCTGAAAGATGAGGAAATTTGTCAGTCTACCCTTTCACCTAATGAAAAATAGAGTTTATTATATTATGGCAGCCTTGAAACATATGCTTGTGACTTGATCTAAAACAAACTTCATGCAAAGAATAAAGAAACATTAACTTAAATATCCTTTCCCCCTGGAAATTTGGCAACTAAATCTCACTGAAATGTCAGAAACTAGTATCTCAGTTTTCTGAACTATAATGGATTCAATATGGTACTTTAAGGAAAAAAATCTCTTTCCTCCAACCTCTGGCCATATGTAGGTTTTCCTTGAATCATTATATTGAAACTTAAAGTCCTTAGAACTTAACTCCTTTGGAGGCTACATCTTACCCAGCGAAGAAAGGGTAGTGTTTTTTTTTTTGTTTGTTTTTGTTTTTAAAGATTTTATTTATTTATTCGACAGAGATAGAGACAGCCAGCGAGAGAGGGAACACAAGCAGGGGGAGTGGGAGAGGAAGAAGCAGGCTCCCAGCGGAGGAGCCTGATGTGGGGCTTGATCCCATAACGCCAGGATCACGCCCTGAGCCGAAGGCAGACGCTTAACCGCTGTGCCACCCAGGCGCCCCGAAAGGGTAGTGTTTTTATACATGGGATATACTCGGTTAATTTTTATTTGCCCATTCTGTTAAAAAAACAGTTCAGTGTAGTCAATCACTCTCATGAAATTTTTATAGCCTTGCATGTCAAAAACCCCATGATGATAAAGACAAGAGCCATTTAACTCTATTATATATGCAATTGCTATGCAAGCAAGTCGGCACAAATTCCTTCTTCTTTAAGACCTCCATTATTTGTGCCAATAGAATAAAAATTCAAAGAGAAACCAATTTAAATCTTGGAAAAACTCTAAGGTGCTCCAGGATGCTTTCACCATCCTCTCCCTCCCCCTCTTCCCATGCATCTGCTACATATTAACAACACTCAAGCAACAGAAGACATCTATAAACAATATTTCCTGCAAGGAAGACAGAAGACATTCTGGTGCATATCTTAGCAACAGATGTTTTAGTATATCTGAAATCCAGTATCGAGCAAAGCAGTGATGATATACTTCACTGTAACATAACAAAGAAATGTTAAGTTATATCTGATTTGTTCTTATTTATAATAGCTCCTCAAGGCCATTCCAGCTCAAGCTTATTTTTCAACCCTCTTGCTGTCATTGAACACAATCTTCTTTAGAGGCTGAGAGTCTAACCATTTGAAATGGAAATGAAGTCTAATAGAGGCTGTACTGGAATGCTACATACACTCACGGGATCACGGAACACTGCAATGATCCAGTCCAATCTCACTTCACATATATGTAACTTGTCCAGGTCAGCATGGCTAGTCAATGGCAAACAGTACCAGAGCCCAGGCTTTCCAACTGAAACACACACACACACACACACACACATATGCATACAATGACTATTCCCAACCAGAACTTTCCTGCTGGGGATACAGTGATTTCTCTCTTTCTTTCTTTCCTTTTTTTTTTTTTTTTTTTTTTTTTTTTTTTAGATTTTATTTATTTATTTATTTATTTACTTGAGAGAGAGCACAAGCCAGCGGGGTAGAGGCGGAGGAAGAAGCAGGGAGCCCAATGTGGGACTTGATCCCAGGACCCTGCGATCATGACCTGAACAGAAGGCAGACGCTCAACTGACTGAGCCACCCAGGTGGCACAAACTCCTGAGTAAAACACGGAGCTTGCGTTTCTTCTTTAGTTTCTTCATGGAGGACAGGCAAGGAAAAAAAAAATAGATGGCTCATGGTCACCTTTGCTCCTCTAAGCTTTCAAATACTTTGTTACAGTTTTGCATTTGTTACAAATAGGGGCTTAAAAGGAGTTACAAAGGGGCACCTGGGTAGCCCAGTTGGCTAAGCATCCAACTCTCTTGGTTTTGGCTCAGGTTATGATCTCAGGGACGTGAGATCGAGCCCCACATTGGGCTCCACATGGGGTGTGGTGCCTGCTTAAGATTCTCTGTCTCCTCTCTCTCCCACTCACCCCTAAAAAATGAATAAAATAAAAATTTAAAAGTAAAAGCGGTTAAAAATTGGGGCACCTCAGTCGGTAGAGAGTGCAACTCTTGCTCTCTAGGTCCTGAGTACAAGGCCCACGTTGGGCATGGAACCTACTTAAAAGTTAAAAAAAAATTTTTTTAAGTTCAGGTAAATTATCTGGTGGGTTGGTGTGACATCTCTATTCATGGTGAGAACAGCTCATCATAAAGTAATAGCGACATTTATCATTTGCTTCCGCAGTAAGCATTCTCCTAGACTGAGTAACTACTGTTTGGCGTCGCTATGATATAGTAGCAGTGACAGCAGTGGTAATAATTAATAAGGATAACACTAACTACGAAAGTCCACATGACTGAACTCAGTGTGCCCAGCACTGTTCTAAGAACACTACGTGGTTTACTCCTTTCATCTTTCAGCTCTAAGGTCTTACATCCTCATTTGTAAGTGAGGAAATAGAAGAGGTTATGTAGTTGGTACGTGATGAACCAGGGAGAGGTCTTCAGCATTCTACCTAGACCAACCTGGAACAAAAAACAGGAAATGCACTGCTGAATATTTTTTAATAAAAAGTTCAAAGTCCTGTTACTAGCACCATCTGGAGCAGCACTCCCAACACCTGAATATGCATGCAGATTACCTGGGCATCTTCTTAAAATACAGATTTCGGTCCGCTAAATCTTGGGAGGGGACCGGGATTCTGCATTTCTAACAGTGCTGGTGGTCCACAAACCACACTGAGTAACAGGGAACTAGCATGCAAATTATTCATTACGGTAAAGAGTTACTGTCTAATTGACTTTACGTATGGGAGGAAAATACTGTGAGTGAACCTACAGATTCAACCTCCCTAGGAGTCAAAAATCCATCCTAAGAAATGCCTGCTTTGTCTTTGCAATCACTGTTTCTCTCCCCTTTCAAGATGCACCAGCAGAATTAAGCAAGAACTTCCATAGCCCCTTACCAGACACAACTGATGGGTTTTTTCAGGAGCAACTCTCACAGGAGGGGCGTACGGAAAATACAGCTGAAGGCAGGACTTGGGAGTGATGGCTGCATAATTAACTTGATGTAAAAACAGGATTATTTGCATTTCAAGTCCCACAAGTTTTTTCCCTATAACAAGAATTCCTTAAGTTAGCAGTTTTTTATGACAAACTTTTTAATTGGCTAGGATTAACATATGTGATTGTACATCATCAAAGAAGCTTTAATTGGTCTGTGAAGGATGGAATCCATTCTGCCACCCAAATACGTTACTCTCCTAAAGCCCATTAAGAAGCTGCTTTGCTCTCACTTGGATTTCAAGTAGCCTGGTTCCATGAACTCTGGTCTAATTATATTAAAGAAAGAAAAGTCAAGGGCATTCAAATCTCAAATCAAACATCTTGACCTTCCGGTGAAACTAATTACCTAAAAACATCTTAGCTGTTTATTAACGGCTTAACTGTGCCCCACCACCACTACTAAATTCCTATGTTCACGTCCCAAATCCCTGTACCTCAGAACATGCCTAGATTTGGAGATGGGGGTCTTTAAAGAGGTAATGACATGAAAATGAAGTCACTAGGATGGACCCCAATCCAACTGGTATCCTTATAACAAAAAGAGATCAGGACACAGACATGCACAGTGAGTCTGGTAAAATGGACACCAGTTCAAAACACTTCAACCACACTAAGTTGATGTCCATCACTTTCCTGCACCCACCCTCAACATAGAGGACAAAAGAATCATGAGCTGGAAATAGATGCTTTTTGAATCACCACATACTTATTAAAGATTTTTCTCACTCCTCGGCATCCCAGGCTATAATTACATTAGTATACAGGGTGACTGATCCCGCTTTAATTTGTAGGTATAAAAAAATTCCCTGACTTCCCAGGTGAGTTTTACTGCCTTTATCATGGTCATCTTCTGAGAAATCACATGGTGATTTGGGATTCAAGACTTTTTGTGACTTCAACTTTCTCTTAAAATCTCACCTTGTTCTCTAGGAGGGGTTTCAAGTTGATGCATATACACTAGAGTCCTTCAGATGCAGACCCAAAAGAGGGGGACTGACTTTTGCCTTTCTGGGTTCAGTACACCTCAAACCTAATTTCATTCAATTAAGCAACAAACATATACGCTAGGACACAAATTACCACCCTACTTCCTTTGGATATCCAAGTGCACAGATAGGTAGGTTAGGTCAAGCAGAGATTAACCAATCGCGACAGCCTGTTAAGACCACACGAAAGAGATTCACACTCATGAACGGAAGGTCAAGGACAAAGAAGCCAGTAACCCTGGTCTAACCCCTCCCAAGCCCCACAGGCACTGGAAGGCAGCAGAACCCCAGAGTCATAAAAGGTACACTAGAAATTCCAGCTCAATTTCACTTCCAAAAACAAAAGAAAACCTAACTTATTCATAAAATATATACCCCATGATTTTTGCATCTGACTTGCTTTATGCTTGTTTCTTATCTCAATGAAAAGATATGAAAGCAATAATGACCAGGAAAAAATAAAACCAGAGTATCAACAAACAGTAAGACCAACCACAAAGAAAGTCCCAAACAATCTGCAAAGAGATACTAGAATTAATGAGAATTTACCAAAGTTAACTGCCAATAAAAATCAGGATATACTAAAGCCAACAGAGTTTCTAAGCTACCACAAAAAAGACTCAGAAAATGCAACGTAAAATGATTCCCTGTGTGTATTCACACAACTGACTACTACACAGCAATGAGAATGAACACTGTACAACAACACATTAGACATCGCAAAACCAACAACATTGAGCAGACGAAGCCAGATACAGAAGAAAGCATACTCTACAGCTCACTCACCCCTGCTTTCGGAAGTCAGGACAGTGCCAGCCCCTGGGGAAAGGCAGTAATGTGGAGGGAACATGAGGAGGGCTTCCAGGAAGCTGCTAACGTTTTGGTTTTTGATCTGGGTTCTGGTGTTTAGTTTCAAAATTCAGCAAACTGTACATTTATACCTACAAATATACGTATCATACGATATACTTCAATCAAAAGTTTTACAGAAGACACCACTTATGATAACAAAAAACCAGTAAGTACCTAACTACAAATCTAACCAAAGCTGCGCAAAAACTTTACAAAGACTTTCTGAATTTAAAATTTCTACTACTAAAGAAAAAAAAAATGAAGGATAGACCATATTCTTGGGTTAGAAAATTCAGTATTGTGAAGTCAGTTCTTTGCACATTGAGTTATACATCCAATGCAATCGTAAGACAGGTTCTAAACAGAGATCTACACGAAGGACCAAGCCACCCAACAAGCAGAACCAAGAGGAGAAGCTGGTCCTACAGTGACCGGTAATGTGGAGGAAGAGGTACTGTGTCAGGGACAGACGAACCGAACACTGACACAGAGTCAAGAGCTCAGAAAATGATCCTCAGTTATCTAGGAAACTGATATGACAGAACTCGTATCGCACATCAGTGGAAAAGGCTGTGCTATCAATAAACAGTGCTGGGGCAATAGGTTATCTACATAGAGGGAAAATGAATCCCTACCTCATACCATATTTTTAAAAATCAATTTCAAGGATTTAAATGCAAAATGCAAAACTTTAAAATTTGTAGAAAAAATGCAAGAGAGTACTTTTAGGACCTTTGGGTAGTAAAAAACTTTTTAAAACAAGACACAAAACATTAACCTTATATAAAAGTAAAGGGTGGATGATAGTGTTTTCTTAAAGTTCATTTTTTCAGTAATCTCTACACCCAACATGGGGCTCGAACTCATGACCCTGAGATCAAGAGTTGCATACCCTTCCAACTGAGCCAGCCAGGCACCCCTAGATTTAAGTATTTTTAAAACTAGAACTTGTGATAATCGAAAGAAATAAAAATCAAGTGAGAAGAGAAACCACAGCTGAGAAAAGATACTTGCATATGACAAGAGAGTAATGTCTACAGAATGTAAATAACTCCTAGGAGTCAATTAGAAAAACCAAAAAATGAGCAAAGTGGGGAAAAATGAGCAGTAGTTTTAAAAAGAAAGCAAATTAATGGCCAATTAATATATGAAAATATGTTCAGTTCTTATTAGTTATGAATGAAATGCAAATTAAAGTCACAACTGAGATAGCATTTCACAGGTTCCAAATGGATAAAAATCTTAAAGTCTGATAATGATAAGTAGTACCATTATCACATATCCATCTTAGAAAACAATTTTACATACATACAATAAAGTTTAACATGCAACTATCCTATCATCCAGCATTCCCAGAGGGCACAGTAGCACTGCTCATGAAAGCCCAAACCTGGAAACTACCCAAATGTCCATCAACAACGGAAGGATAAACGGTAGTAGAGGCCAACAGTGGAATGCCATACAACAGCAAAAGTGAATAAACTCACAACTCCGTGGATCAACATGGACGAATGCGTCTCAAAAACAAAGTTAATACCCTGGAGCGTACTGATGTTTTCTTACTGCATCATAAAGCCTAGGAAAAGATACCTGAGAAAGGAGAACTGTGGGTTTACTGAATTTATCCTTGTTTTTTAACAATGTCAAAAGCAAAAAATAAAATAAATTCCACAACAACCACAAAAAAAAAAAAAGAAAGAAAGAAAGAAAGAAAGAAAGAAAGAAAGAAAGAAAGAAAGAAAGAAAAAGTTAACTGTGGTGTTGGTTGCACAGTGGTATACATTTACCAAATCCCATCAAACGGTACACTGAAAATGCCTCAACTGTATTATTTGTAAACTGCACCTTAGTAAAGCTATCCCCCCAAAAGTTGGGCAAATAAAGTGGGGGGAAATGTATAAAGAGGATCATTCCATTTATAAAAAAGATCAAAACCAAGCAAACATATAATTAAATGTAGTTAAATTATGAAGAAAATTAAGGGAAAGAAATATACAAAATTAAGAATTCTAACTTCTTTTCAGCACAATGAAAAGGAATGGAATTAATAAAGTCATACAAAGACACCCGCCTGGGTGGCTCAGCTGGTTGAGCTTCCGACTCATGATTTCAACACGAGTTGTGATCTCGGAGTCATGGGATTGAGCCCCATGTCGGGTTCCACACTCAGGGTGGAGTCTGCTTGTCTCTCTCCCTCTGCTCCTCCCCCTTCTCACGCACACATTCTCTCTCTCTCTCTCTCAAATAAACAAATAAATAGAATCTTAAAAAAAAAAAAAGTCATACAAGGAGCTTCAAAAGTACAGACTGGGTGGTGATATAGGGTACCTAAGTTGTTCATAACTGTTAAAACCAAACAAATTCCCTTATTACATATACAATTTTTCAAAAAAAAATTTAAAGGAAATTTAAATAGTTCTATTTAAAATTAAATAGTTCTACTTTAGGGACACCTGGGTGGTTCAGTGGGTTAAGCATCTGCCTTCAGCTCAGGTCATAAACCAGGGTCCTGGGATCAAGCACCACATCAGGCTCCCTGCTCAGCAGCATAGTGTGTGTCTCTGTGCCCCTCCCCCTCCTTGTGCTTGCCCTCTCTCTCTCAAATAAATAAAATCTTTAAAAATAAATAAATAGTTCTATTTTAGAGAGATCAACTGAAAGAGAACAAATTTATTTAAGCAAAATTTTAAACAATAATAATTAAGGCCATCTATTTTGTTTTGCTTCTAGGTTCTTCCGTAACTTCAAAATTTTGTTAAGTTTTCTAAATTTTGTTATATATCCATGGAAAATATGCCCTTAAGTATAAAGGGCTAAAGGGCTGTGATGTATGCAACCTATTCTCAAGCAATTCAAAAAATAATTGCTGTGTGTGTATACGTGTATCATAATAATGATAAAGCAAATGCAGAAAAGGTTTAAAATGCGGGAAGTCTGCTATTCTTACAATTTCACATTTTTTACAAAATTAAAAAAAAATTAAAACGGTTACCCAAGAAGAAACTAAAAACTCAGCATAGGAAACACCATTTGATACAGAGAGCACACTTTTTATGCCTTTATCCTATTCTAATCATTTTTCTTAATTATAATGAATCACATAGCTGAGTCACCCACTCCCTACTGCTGGTCTCAGACCCGGAGGCTCTGGAATGACAGTGAAGGCACCAGAGAACGCTTGACTTCATTACTAAAATGAACAGTCCCTGGTGGTGAAGTGGCTTCCTACGGCCCCAAAAGTGGTGGCACTTTGAGGGAGGATGCTGTAGATTCACACATTTCTGTCTAAAAAGAGTATTGTTTTTGTTGGTGAAAAAATACAAAGAGCCAAATGTCTTCCAACCTCAGAAAACAGTGACAGAAATCGATTCACTCCCTCAACATTGTAGGCTTTCTAAAGCAAAGTAAGTTTGCTGCACGAACACTGAAGGGAAATGTTTTTGTTCCCAAACCTGACACATATTTGATAATATATTTTACTGAAGGGCTGCCCAAGAGAGGGTGAATATCGGCTCTTTTAAAGCAAAATCCATGAGGTGCCCGGGTAGCTCAGTCAGTTAAGCGTCTGACTCTTGGTTTCAGCTCAGGTCACAAACTCAGAGTTATGAGATCGAGCCCCACGTCGGGCTCCACACTCAGTGTGGAGTCTGCTTGTGATTCTCTCTCTCCCTCTCCCTTTGTCCCTACCCTTGCTCCCCCTAAAATAAATAAATAAATCCTTAAAAATATAAAGCAAAGTCCACACCCTAATAGATCCTTTCAACTAATGATGAACAGCCTCTTTAGAATATTATAGTCAAGATGAACACACAAGTCAAATGTACAATATACAACATGATCTAAGGAAAAACAAGAGCAGGTGACATGACAGTGTGTGCCATCTCCAAGGAGATGCTGAAACTCACCTACCACCATACATCATAGCTCATTAGAAATTTACATTAGCCTCCTCTGGGTCAAAAAGGCACTTTGCATAGAAAAATTTATTGTGCCCCGGTTTGCCATTGTATAAATCTTTTACAAAAAAGTCACCACAGTGTACCATAGCTCATTGATAAATTAATTACTGGTGAGACAGAGCATGTGACCAATGGCTTTGGGGAAGGTTCTGCTTAATATTTATTACAGTAACCACAAAAGCCTTCCCGCTATGAATTAAAGCCACCCACAACATTTTAATTCTGGCTACTGAGTGATTAGAGAAATAATGGGCAGCTGCCGATATATTTCTGCAATTCAGTATAAACAACTATGACAGTCTAGAGACCTTGGCTATACGCAGGTTCCTAAATGTACTTTGTTGGTTAATGCAGGTCTCCTAAGGAGGGAAAAGCAGTTAGAAAAAGAAAAACATGCTTCTAAATACAACCATAAAATAGACCCGACACCAGTGTTCTTAATTTTCTAGAGTTGTGGAGACCTTTGAAATTTTAATCAAAGATATGAACTCTCGGGACCCATGGGTGACGCAGTTGTTAAGCGTCTGCCTTCGGCTCAGGGCGTGATCCCGGCGTTCTGGGATCAAGCCCCACATCAGACTTCTCTGCTGGGAGCCTGTTTCTTCCTCTGCCACTCCCCCTGCTTGTGTTCCCTCTCTGGCTGGCTAAATAAATAAAATTTAAATAAATAAAATTAAAAAAAAAAGATACGAACTCTCGCCCTTGGAAACTACACATGCATCCACAAACACATCATTTGAGATTTAATTTCAGGGGGTTCACTGACCCCAGTTTAAAATGCTCTGCACTACACAGATGGTCATAATACTTCGTATAAGGTAGGGGGGAAAAGTGTCACAAGCTTTTATGCCTAAGGAATGACAAACTGAGAGTCCAAAACAAAACACAGTTAAGAGAACAAACATACTACTGGTGGTCTTTAAAAATAATAATTAAACGGGTTTTGTAATAATAAAATTCACTGATTACCTAACATCATACATTCCTACAAAATGCAGTCACAAGCTTAACGTTAGCAGCTCCCTTCTTCCTAAACAAAGACTTGCACTCAGACAATTATTAATTACAACCAATTTGCTGGGCAGTCACAATGGGAGAGTCTGCTGAAAACAAAAACTATTGACCCAAATAGTTTTCCTAGGATATAGTCTGTAGCATACTGCTCTAATTGTTTAACTTAATCCTTGTTCTTTTGTAAATCCTTGTTCAAATGTAAATTACAGCTGGCAGAGTCTCAGAGTGTGGGGGCATCTGATTTTTTTCTGTTAATCTCTGTAAATACAAAATTACAAATCCCTGCTTCCTAACATACAAGGAAAAGAAGAGCTGGGAGCAATCGGATTCAATTCTAACAAATGAGAGGGGATTTGAAGAAATCTGAGTGCAAATTTTATTTCTGATACAGAAGATTAAAATATAATTACCCAAATGCATGTTCTATTATAAAATAACTTATTAATGGATTACCCAATAAAGCACTGTAATTATGGATTTCCTTGGTCAAATTTACCTTCTTACACTCTTCAGGACCAACAGAGAATGGAACATAAGTACACAAACATACATTCCTTTCTTCTACACTATTTTCTGGATGAGTGCCCCGTGGAATTTTAATAAGAGCATTATTTATTCATCAGATGAGCATCTGACAAAATTACAAAGCAACAACCACCGCTCAAGCTTAGGAATTCACCTTTATTTCTCTAATAATCTTCAAATATACTTTTAATCATGCCTAAATAAATTTATATGAAACCTTTAAAAAATACTTAAAAGATTAGAAACATCCCTTAAGCAACTCATGAGAAAAACCTCTAATTCCTGAAGGACTTTTAAAAGTTTCTTAATTTTAGGGCACCTGGGTGGCTCAGTCAGTGAAGCATCTGCCTTCAGCTCAGGTCATGATGCCAGGGTCCTGGGATCGAGTCCTGCATCGGGCTCCCTGCTCAGGGGGGAGGGGGGTTGCTTCTCTGCCCTTCCCCTGGCTCATACTCTCTCTCTCTTGCTCATTCTCTCTCTCTCAAATAGTAAATAAAATATTTTTTAAAAATACAGAAAAAAGTTTAATTTTAAATTTCTTACAAGAATTCCTTAAAAGAATACGATACTATTGGCTGTGAATAAAACATGCGGGGTATCACGAACCCACTCCTGAGAAGCTGTACCTGGGCAACCATCCCCTTTACATGTGTGCTCTGATGCGATTTACCCTGCTTCATTTGTCTTCTTAGAACGGTTTTATGGAAATATAACCCATATACCAGATAATGCCCCCCCATTTAAAGGGTACAAGTCAATGGTTTTTAGGATATTCAGAGAGTTGTACAGTTATCACCCCGATTCACTGCAGAACATTCTCAACACCCCAAAAGGAAACCCCATCCCCATCTGCAGTCGCTCGCCATTCTCCCACACTGCCACCCCTCCCGAGCCCAGGCAACCACCTGTTTTCTTTCTCTGTGGATGTGTCTGTTCTGAACACTTCATGTGACGGAATCACGCAAGAGGTGGTCCCTGATGACTGGCTTCTCTCACTTCGCACCGCGTTTTCAAGGTTCATCCCCGTGGTAGCCTACGTCAATACTCCATTCCTTTTTATTGCCAAATCACATTCCATTGTGCAGATATGCCATATTTTATTTATCCATTCATCAGTGGTTGTTTAAATATTTGGGGCCTCATTTTCATCAAATCTTCTCCTCTCAGAAAAAAAAATTTTTTTGACTTCCAAAAATATTTTATGTACAACTTTTCTAGACACGATCTGGCAGTTTGTATTTAAAAGTGTAGGGGTACCTAGCTGGCTCAGTGGATAGAGTGTGCAACTCTTGATCTCGGGGTTGTGAGCTCAAGTCCCATGTTGGGCGTAGAGATTACTTAAAAATAAAATTTAAGGGGCGCTTGGGTGGTTTGGTCGGTCAGTTGGGCATTTTCCTTCGGCTCAGGTCATGATCCCAGGTCCTGGGATCGAGTCCCGAGTTGGACTCCCTGCTCAGTGGGGAGTCTGCTTCTCCCTCTGCCTGCCGTTTGCCCTGCTTGTGCACGCTGTCTCTCTCTGACAAATCAATCAATCAATCAATCTTTAAAAAAATAAAACAAAAATAAATATAATTTTAGAAATTAAATTAAAATAGAAATTTAAATGTCCCTGTCCTTTTACCTAGGTTTCCACTTCAAAAAATTTATATTAAAGAAATAGAAGGCAAAGATGACTATATAATGATGCTCACTGGAGTACTGTTAATAGTGAAAATTACCCATGTATATGCATCAATAGAGGACTGAGTGAATAATCATTAATCCATGTAATGAAATATAGTTAGAAAGAATGAGGTAGCCACATTCTCAGGGAAAGGAAGGCAGTATCCTAACTTAAAAAGCAGCCTAGGGGGGGCGCCTGGGTGGCACAGCGGTTAAGCGTCTGCCTTCGGCTCAGGGCGTGATCCCGGCGTTATGGGATCGAGTCCCACATCAGGCTCTTCCGCTATGAGCCTGCTTCTTCCTCTCCCACTCCCCCTGCTTGTGTTCCCTCTCTCGCTGGCTGTCTCTCTCTCTGTCAAATAAATAAATAAAATCTTTAAAAAAAAAAAAAAAAAAAAAAAAAAAAAGCAGCCTAGGGGCACCTGGGTGGCTCAGTCAGTGAAGCAACCAACTCTTGGTTTGGCTCAGGTCATGAGATCGAGCCCTGCGTTGGGCTCTGCGCTCAGCAGAGAGTCGGCTTGAGGTTCTCTCTCTCCCTCTCCCTTGCCCCCCTTCTTGCTCTCTAAAAAAACAGTCTAAAGAACAGTTCACATAGATGGTTTTATGTCTGTACGATTACATGCATATACACATATAGACAGGTGCCTGCATATACACCCATATTCTCTCCCTGGATACACTCAACTTTCAAAAGTGATCGCCCTTAGGACGTAAAAAGGAAGGAAGGAGTTCCTTGTGTCTTTATCATTTATTCTCTTACTAACCAAGAGGAAAAATAATAATAATAAAAATCCTTAAAGCCATGGTGTGATAGCCTCACTTAACTGAAATTGCAAAAATCCCTGGAAAACTAAACAATCATATCAGTATTTTTGAACAGGTACTAAACTCCTATGGTTTAAGGACAACATCTCTGTCCTTCTATGGGGGAGGGCAGAGGTCCTAAGCTCTTTGCAGATCCCTTCATTCCTCAGATTTAGGACGGCGGCCCCACAGATGCAGCTTAGCAAGCCTGCTACCAGTATCCCACTTCAAGTATAGCATTCAGTATAATTTAAAATATAGTTTTAGATATCCACAGGAAAATTTTTCTTAGCTTTCATTCTAATTACCTGATTTTGCTTTCTTTTCTATATTATATCTTTCTTTCTATTATACTTAAGACATTTTTATGACAGGTAGAATTATATTGACTCTATGACCAAAGCTCGCCTGCCTACTGCGTACATTTTTACAAGGACAGCTATACAATTCTTTAAATTCAGACTCACTGAACATGAGAGGTACAAGAAGTCTTAGAGAGGATCTAGTCCAGCCTCCTCAATTTACAAACAGGAGCTGTTTCTGAAGATGTTAAGTTACTTGCCCAGGTTCCTTCAATTAGAGGCAGAGGCAGGACTAGAACCCAGAACCAGGGTTCCACCTGTGATTCCTTAGACAACAACGAATCCATTCCACCAATTCACTGAATGGCCACTCTGCCTTCTTCCATTCCTGGGGTGAGTAACTGATGGGGCAAAGTTTCATGGGGATTTTCTCCCCCTCACATCAATCTGGATATCTGACTAAACGAATTACATATACAGTAAGTAAAACTGCCCTATAACTTCCACAAATATACCTGAGACGGTGCTTTTCTTGGGCACTACATAACAATATGCATTCACCACCCTGCTAGTAACACAAGACGTAGCCATTTCTAGGTTGAAATTTGTCCTACTCCAGTATGCCAATGGAACTAATCTTAATGGTTTGTCTATTTAGATGGGATAAGAGCTAAAAACAAGTCATGGTCTACTAAATCAAAGAAGATGTGTGTGAAGGGCGCCTGGGTGGCTCAGTAGGTTAAGTGTCTGACTCTTGATAATAGCTCAGGTCTTCATCTCAGGGTCATGAGTTTGAGTCCTGCATTGGATTCCACGCTGGGCATGGAGCCTACTCAAATTCAAAAAAAAAAAAAAAAAAATGATGTGTGTTAGGTGTATAAGCTAGCAATTCCCCATTATGACTCCTTGCAAACTCTCAGGATTGAGTCATACCAACCCAGTGCAGGCTGTTTCTATACCATAATCTGAATAAGCTAATTTATGTGAGCCTGGTGTTCACATATCTACATTACTGCTTGAGTGCATGCAAATTTATTTTTTTTAAAGTCTTAATACTGATTTTATTTATTTTATTTTATTTTTTATTTTTTAATAATATTTATTTTGTTATATTAGTCACCATACAGTACATCCCCAGTTCTTGATGCAATGTTCCATGATTCATTACTTGCCTATAACACCCAGTGCACCATGCAATATGTGCCCTCCTTAATACCCATCACCGGCCTATCCCAATCCCCCACCCCCCTCCCCTCTGAACCCCTCAGTTTGTTTCTCAGAGTCCACAGTCTCTCATGGTTCATTCCCCCTTCTGTTTACTCCCCACTTCATTCTTCCCTTCCTTCTCCTACGGAGCTTCCTATTTCTTAAATTCCATAAATGAGTGAAACCATATGATAATTGTCTTTCTCTGCTTGACTTATTTCACTTAGCATTATCTCCTCCAGTCCCGTCCATGTTGCTGCAAATGTTGTGCAATCGTTCTTTCTGATGACTGAGTAATATTCCATTGTATATATGGACCACAATTTCCTAATCCAGTCATCTGTTGAAGGGCATCTCAGCTCCTTCCACGATTTAGCTATTGTGGACAACGCGGCTATGAACACTGGGGTGCATATGGCCCTTCTCTTCACTACGTCTGTATCTTTGGGGTAAATACTCAGTAGGGCAATGGCTGGATCATAGGGTAGCTCAATTTTTAACTTTTTAAGGGACCTCCACACTGTTTTCCAAAGTGGCTGTACCAATTTGCATTCCCACCAACAGTGTAAGAGGGATCCCCTTTCTCCACATCCTCTCCAACATTTGTTGTTTCCTGCCTTGTCAATTTTTGCCATTCTAACTGGTGTAAGATGGTATCTCAAGGTGGTTTTGATTTGAATTTCTCTGATGGCTAATGATTTTGAACATTTTTTCATGTGTCTGTTAGCCATTTGTATGTCTTCATTGGAAAGGTATCTATTCATATCTTCTGCTCATTTATTGATTTGATTATTTGTTTCACATGTATTGAGTTTGAGAAGTTCTTTGTAGATCTTGGATACAAGTCCTTTATCTGTAGTATCATTTGCAAATATCTGCTCCCATTCTGTGGGCTGCCTCTTTGTTTTTTTGACTGTGTCCTTGGCTGTGCAGAAGCTTTTTATCTTGATGAAGTCCCACACGTTCATTTTATCTTTTGTTTCTCTTGCCTTTGGAGATGTGTCATGAAAAAAGTTGCTGTGGCCGATGTCAAAGAGGTTGCAGCCTATGTTCTCCTCTAGGATTTTGATGGATTCCTGTCTCACATCGAGGTCTTTCATCCATTTGGAGTTTATCTTTGTGTATGGTGTGAGAGAGTGGTCAAGTTTCATTCTTTTGCATGAGTGCATGCAAATTTATTCACCACACCAACCCGTCTTTTATATTTAAAGATGATGCCACAGATAGGGACTACCATCCTTGCCTACAGGTTTGCCTGGAAAGACTGCCATATTTTCCAGATCATAAACATAATTTTTTGAAAAGCAGGCACTGTTTGAATTCTTACGGTCTAGCAGTGTGAGGGTGGATGGCAAGCAAGGCAAGCTGTCTTAGGTTCCGTGCCAGGCGTTGTCCTAAGCACTCTTCACATAGGAACTCATGTAATGCTTCACCCACCCGAAATAGCTACTAGAACCCTCGTTTATGAATGAGAAAACTGGGCACGAAGAGGACAGGTAACCTGTCCGGGGTCGCACAGCAAGATGTGAGAAAGCTGGGATTTGAGCTCAAAGTCTGGCTTGGAGTCTGTGCCTTTATCCACTGCTCTATGCTCTCCTTCAAGATGAATAAAGCCCAGAAAACCCAGCACGTGCACACTCTCTCAGAGACTATCACCCACACAGCTGTCCACGTCACCTGTTCATGGTCCTCCCTTTCCAAATAAAGTCTTATCCATCATCTACTTTGTGCCTAATGCTATAAGAACAGCCAAGTTGAAAGCATGAAATTTAAGACACGATCTCATATTATATGCAAAAAATTTACTGTCTAATTAGGGAGGCAAGTTATATCTAAATGAAAAAGTTAGCGAGGGTAGCGTTAGGGGCTATCACAATATTGGAAGACACGATGTGTATGGAGTATCTAACAGCTAGACAGATTTCTTCCTCCTGTTCACACTGTCTTGAAGCTCACCATCTCAATAGCTTCATACACTTTTTCAAAAAGCTTTCAAAGAACACTCTGGGGTCTTGGGCCAGTCTTCCTCCAAGAACCATCCAGAGAGAACATTTTCAATAGTGACCTGTCTCTAAAAACTGTCACCAACTGTCCTACTGAAGCAGCTTTCTGTCCGATAACCTGACACAGGAACAGACACCTGCCTCTACAAGCGGGTAATCTAGTTACAATCATACCTTATGCATAATGAGGGATTTTACCGGAGAACTATCACCAGCTAGTCTAATCAATTGTAATTTGTCTTCAGTGACATTAATTTCATCTGCTATCTCCAGATGATCATCAAATAAACTTAAATTCCTCAAAAGATAGTAAAGCAGCTTGCAAAAACTCTTCCCTGAAAACTTTTATCTCTGGCCCACCATTCCTCTTAGCAGAAATGTTTCTTGCAATTGTTCCTGAAGAATACCTACATTTGCATGGGGTGCTCTGCATACACATCTAACTCTGTATCTGGTGAAAACCAGATGCAACAGACTTCTGAGTATCTGAAATTGTGAAGTAAAATGTCTATAAATATCTCAATACATAGTTTGTTGCTTGTAACATTGGTTCTCAAGCTATAAATAGTAAAGACTATTCTCTATAAATGTAGTACAGCTGTTATTTGAATTTTAAGAGGCAAAAACTATAACAATTGGGTAATTCTAACAGCAATTTACTTTTTCCCACCAACTATCCTTAGATTTCATATTGGAAAATTTTGCTCAATTTCTTCTTCTTCACCTTGAATGTATAATGTGATACTTTCCATTAAGCCTTGTATGTAATTTATTTTTAAGATTTTGTTTATTTATTTATTTGAGAGAGAGAGAGCAGTGTGGGGGAGGAGGAGCAAGGGAGAGGGACAAGGAGACTCCACACTGAGCACAGAGCCTGACACGGGGCTCAATCCCAGGACCCTGAGATCATGACCTAAACCGAAATCAAGAGTTGGACGCCCAACCAATTGAGCCACCCAAGCACCCCAAGCCTGGAATGTAATTTATTCTTGTACTTTAATTTCATTTATTCCATCTAATCCACTCTTTTATTATCCGAACACTAAACTGACTTTCATCCACTATTTTCATGAATGTACAAAAACCAAATTGTAAAATTATTTGGGCAATGCTAACATTTGTTATTTATTTCTGTTTTTTAACTTACTTTACTTAAATTCAATTAGTTAACGTATAGTGTATTATTAGTTTCAGACGTAGAGTTCAGTGATTCATCGGTTGCGTATAACACCCAGTGCTCATTACATCCCGTGCCCTCCTTAATGCCCACCACCCAGTTACCGATCCCCCCTACCACCTCCCCTCCAGCACCCCTGTTTGTTTCCTAGAGTTAAGAGTCTCTTACTGTTTGTCTCCCTCATTTATTTCTAAATAAAAAATTGCTATGTTGGTAAGTTATATACAAGTCACAGTTTAAGGAGTGACAGACCTCTGACCAGGTTTTCAGCGTTTACCGTAAGCCTTGATGCTAGGTATACAATGACAAGCAAAACTGACAGGATGCCTGAAGCTTCATGAGAACTGTATCTTCTAGAGACATTCTAATTTATGTTTACAGAGCCTGCATGGAAAACTCAGCCATACCCATACAAAACCCATGTATTTTATGTACATTTGCAAATGGCTCTTTATTAACTGAGCTACGTCATGTTTGGGGGCTGCAATGCAAAGAGAGTTTATAAAATACTCAGTTGCCACCAAAAATAAAAGTCTTGAATACCAGATGTTTCTCTGAATGGACACATACGAGCTAAAAGTTGGAAAGCAGGAAAGAAACTTTTTCTCTTAAAGATTTATTTTTTACTTGAGAGAGAGAGAGCATGGTGGGGAGGGGGAGAGGGAGAGAGAGAATCCCAAGGAGACTCTCCGCTGAGCGCAAAGCCTGACCTCATGACCCTGAGACCATGACCTGAGCCAAAACCAAGAGTCTGACGCTTAACTACTGAGCCAGCCACCCAGGTGCCCCGCAGGAAAGAAACTCTTATGAAAAATGAACTGGCTATAAACAAAGAGTCACAAGTAAGACCAATGTCAACACCGTCTGTATTAATTGCTTTCTCCCCACCAAGCAGAGATCTATCCTGCCTGAAACAGAGAGGACGGAACACAGCAACTTTAGGCAGCATGGATCATTTTCAGTCACATTTACTAAACCTCCAGATTAACTCCATAATGAACAACTCTGACTAGCACTGCCTTGGGTGCATTTTGTTGTAAGTAAATTATATCTCAATAAAGCTAATTTTAAAGAATATTACCCAGGAACCAATTATTCAGTTTGGGGTTAAATCAGCTCCAGTAACTCTCTTCCTTCTCCTTACTGGAACCACTGCATATCATATTATAGCAACTGCACTTAAATCTCAAAAACCACACCTGAAGAATGGTAAACGGAACACAAATGATATCCACATAAATCAGTGTGTCTCCTGTTTAGAAGCTATGATCATCCATTGGCCTAAAAAGATGTTTTAATAAATCTTGTCTTTGGTTCTTAAAAGTTGACATCAGGAAACCTTATTCCCTATTACCTCAAATGTAGAAAAACCAAAAAAAAAATAAATAGTACTGAATGTAATTGTTAGATAAAAGACAAGCAAATCAAATTCATAAAAAACAGTGGAAAATTTCAGTTATACCAAGGAGTGAAAATATAAGTGGAATGCTGTCAAATTACATACCAATACTGTTTTCTTGAAAAGAAACCCAGAAGTTTGGCGGGGGGGGGGGGGGGGGGGGGGAAGGTTGGTGATAACATGCAAAACTGGACAAAAATGATACTAGTCTGGCAAGTTTTTCATGGGTTTAGGTTACTGCCATCTGTGAAGCTTCAAAATTGGCTTGATTTTATCCCACGTAAATGTTTTTAGAATTCTGAAAGGTATGAAAAAAATCAAAGGTAGCTAACATGTCTCCATTGATTAATTCTCTCTAATAGTTCTTAGTTTCAGTCACATCTCTAGATATAGTGTGTTTGCAAATTTAATTAGGTGATAAAGAAATGTTTCCATAAAGGCTAGCCTTCCAAACCATCCAAACCTTGACGATCTGAGAAGAGTATTTAAGTATTTAAAATCTTAGATGGGGAAGATTAAGACTTTTGTTCTATTTGATTCAAATCTCCTTAAGACGTTATTCTAATAATTATGGAGAGAAACTCAGAGTGCAGACATAGAAGCTGGTTCTCTGGTCCTTACAAAATTTCACATTGCTTTCACTGAGTCAAAAGTTCCATTCTCTTTTTAGAACCAGGAAGGAAAACAAAATGATTACAAGTGACTCAAAACAAAGTAATTTAACTGTGCTTCATTAGTGAGAGGTTTTCAGAGCACAGCCACTGGAGACATCTGTGATGTTAAATCTTGTGACTTAATCTGGCACCTTTATTATCACGGTTTATTACCCTTGTTGTTTTACTTTAGATTTATTTATTTTTGTGGTGATAGAGAACACACTAGCTTTAGTCATAATTTTAGATTAAAGAATAACCACATGCTCATCAGAATTTAAACGAAGTGCAACACTGGGGCTAAAAATTTTCAAATAGGTAGGTAGTAGGATAAAGATGAGGTGAAAATGCAAATGACTGATGTCAACTCATAAAAACTGTGTCTATATCTTTATTTCTACCTCCAAAGTGACTTAGCTTTGGTACTCAGAGCACCCATTAGCATTTGATTTGTCTCTAATGTTCTTTTCCAATAAACGGAATTATATCCTGAAACAGTAAGTATTCATTATTCTGGGACCTATTTTTGCCAGGGAACAAGTCCACTTCAGAAGTTCGGAAGAGTAGCTGAAAGACCACAATTAAGAAGATGCGGGCACTGGCCAAGATGGGACAATCTGAGCATGGAGGGAAAAGGAGAGTGGATAGAAAGTATCTACTAGAGCTAATCCAAACGCAACACAGAGCTTGACTGTTTCAACACTGGTCAGGCGTGGACGCACTTGACTGCACCATCCTCGCGGGCAGATCATTCTGAGGAGCCCTCGGCATGGCTGTTCGCATCACCTTTATGCATCGTGCTCCCCGAGCATTCTCCACTGCCTCGTGCTTCTTACTACTGCGTTAATGATAACAATGCACTAATCAAGACAGCTAACATTTGTCATTTACCAAGCACTAGACATGATTCTAAATGGTTTATCTACTTGACAAAAGCTGGAAATCAAGGCACAGCCAGGGTTAAGCAGCATGCTCGGGATCACCGTGCTACCAAGTGTAGGTGCCGAGATTCACGCCCGGGGAGCCTAGACTGCAGAACTTGTTCTCCTGATGCTGTTTCCACCATTAAGGAAGGAAAATTCCAACTATTCCAGTGGCATCTAACTTGGCTTGGCGATCTATTCCTTTTTGGTACCGAGCACACTTTCTCAGGGGAAAAGTAGTCTAAGGAGGGAAAAACTTCGGTGAAGGGAGATACTAAACATAAAACAAAACTGTCAACGAGCCAAAACTCTAACTTGGGGTGATGCATAGCTGGGCTTAGGTACTCTCAATTTTTAAAAAAATTTTTTTAAGATTTTATTTATTTGAAAGAGAGAGAGCACAAGCAGGGGGAGCGGCAGGCAGAGGGAGAGGGAGAAAAGCAGGTTCCCCGCTGAGCAGGGAGCCCAGCACAGGGCTTGATCCCAAGACCCTGGGATCATGACCTGAGCCGAAGGCAGATGCTTAATCAACTGAGCTACCCAGGCGCCCCAGTATTCTCAATTTTTAGATGGTGGTACAGCCAAGAGGCAGCATGCAATTGTTATGTTTTCATAACCTTAAGAAATAAGTTCTTCATCTCAGTGGTACGAAATATCATGCACAGAAAAAGGGAAACGCGTCAAGATGTTCACAGAATGATGAGCAAAATTTTACTTTATCTCTAATATCCCGTATTTTCTAAGTTGTTTAACAGTGAATGAGCACCACTTTTCTAATCAGAAAAGAAATCTATAGTAAAAGGTTACTCAAGATTTCCAAAAGAAAAGGAAGGCTATATGCCTCTCACTTGCTTGCAGGAAGAAAGCCTGAGCCATGCAAAAGTCAGCTGGCAGTCCCTAAAAAGTCAGCCACACAGACACTTGGATTGTAAATAATCATAATAAAAGTAGAACCCTTTTGTTGGTTATTTTGTCAATGTACAAGTGCTTTGAAGAAGGAAAGCTAACAGGAGCCCATGTCACACTCAATTGCGCAAAGATTGGAAAGCCAAACTTGTCTGAGCCAGAGGAAACTAAGTGAAGCCTTTCTGGAAGACTGCAGGTTGTGGGAGCTGAGGTGCTGGTTATCTCCTGTCAGGAACTACCCCTCCAGCCAGCTATTGCTATAGGTAACAACTTCCGGTGAGCAGCCCCTCCCCTTTCACTGCAGGCAGGTAAGTGGGGCGGGGGGGCTTCTCCTGCTCTCAGCTGCCTAGCCACTGAGCTTCTGCCTTCCTGCTCTGATTTCGGAACCAACAAGGCCCAGCCATGGAGCTATGACTCATTAATGCTTCATAATTGTTGGGAGATCTATCAAAAGTAACTTGTTAACGAGGTACTTATTAAATAAAGTCTGTAATGGCTTATTTCATAAAGCCTTAATAAAGGCTTAATAAAGTCTGTAATGGCTTACTTAAAAATATAAATGGATTCGAAGCTATCCCCGTCGAATGCCATTCTCATGCGACTTCCATTCCGCTGTGCATTTCTGGACACCGTGCACATGCTCCAAGCTGCCCACAACCCTCCGAACCCCTGGGGGTCTGACGTACCTCGGAGCATTCACTGGACATGAGTGTTTCAGAATTTAAAAACAACCACCACAACATTCCAGCAAGCAGAACATGCAGCATCAATCCAAGGGCCCGCTGGGCAACCAGAGAATGAAAGCGGCCGTTACCCACCAGGAGAAGGACGAGGAAGCAGGCCAGCAGCCCCTGCCCCTTCATGGAGCTGTCCTGGGTGAACAGGCACCAGACCCCAGGCTGGAGGAAGGTATGTGGGCAACCTTCCAGTATCTTCCCCTTCTTTCTCCATGACAACCACAGGAAAAACTTCTCAATACTCTGACTCAGGCTGGTGTAGGGGTCCACCCAAGTCTGGGACCACACACCACCCCCGGGGCAGCCAACAGCTCTGGCACTCTGGGAAGTCCTCACTTTGCCTAGACAGGATTCTCTTCCACCAGTTACCTGCAAAGAACTCGCTGTTGAGGCCACCCCACAGATGGGGCAGAGGACATGCAACAGGTGAACCTGGTCAAAGTCTGCATCAACCTTCACTGAAGTAGTACTAACAGCTACGGCCTCTGCTTGTCAGCCCAAGGCAGTGGGAGTTGAAGTTGTAAGGGTCTGGAACCACATTTGTACTGCCATTATCTCAAAAAGCCACACAACATTGCAGAGCCTATCATTATGTAATAATCCAACGCAGAAATTAAAGGTCTCATAGGGCCCAGACTAGAAGCAAGAGAACCACAAGTGATGTGACAGACACAGCCTGAGGATGAAATAAAAACATTCCACCCACTGATTCATTCATGTACCAAAGCACAGCTCTTCCCGTAAAAGGCATATCCACATCTTTCATGGCATCCGGCCGTAAAACACCTAGAGGGCACCGACTTCGTACAAAGCATGTGCTTGCTGCTGGGGGAAGCAAAGAGGGAAGAAACAGACAGTAACTAAGACCAGGGGCTCTGCCCTCAAGTTTACAGCCTAGAAGGGACAATAAGCTATCTGCACAAATTCTTCAGGATCATGGAGCTGGTTATTATCCTCCACTCAAGTGTCCAGAAAATTGACTCAGCACTCCATGATGGAACTCACAGAGCTGTAATGAACTGATAGTAAATGAACAGAGGGCACTTTGCAACTATCGTTCTGCTTGTTAGTAACATCAATAAGTAAATAAACAAGCAAGCACATAAGCACATATACACACACTAACAAAACGTTCCCAGTAAGCCATGCCTCAAACCTGTAAAATACTCTAGAAACCAGTGGAGAAAGACCAGAAGCTTGGGAACAGTTCTTCACAGACCTGTGGTTCCTGAGCTGTGTGGCCAGAATTCTCTGAGCACCCTCTTCAAAGCATGTCTGTCCAGCTGTGCTCACCTCCCAAGGGGATCAGCTGACCTCTGGGGTAGAGGTGGCAAGCGGGAGGTGTACCTGGACAAAGGTACCCACAGGACTCCTATAGGTGCTCTATCTCCTCTCCACCTTCCACAGAGCTCCTCGATTGCCAGTGGAGAAAAAGAAGGCTGGACAGTGAATGAAAAAATAAAATGCCAAGCTCCCTCCCAAAACTCCAGAGCTGGGCTATGGCTGACTCCTGGCCAAAATGAGAAACAGGTGCTCCAAGTTCTGAAGAAGACATACCCCAATGATCATTTGCTAAGGTGGTGCAAAGTGGCATGGAGCCCTGTTTGCATTTGGCTGCCAACCCAATCCGTGGCATGAGACACCACGAAGTTTCCATTTCAGGACTGGCCTCCATGCAACAGCCCCCAGAGCGGGCAGCACCTGACACTGGCCAGGGCCTCTGCCCCCCACTAAGAGTGTTCACCCTGGGACATTCACAATTATGCCCCTAGTGCCATGGCTGTGGGTGCTGATGTAATACCCCGCTGCAAAATTAGAAGTCTTTATTAAAGGGCCACAACTGAAGAGCTTTCATGAAAAACAGCTTTTTAGAAAATCAAAGATGTATCATTATTTTTCCCCAATTTACAGGCCCTGAAATGCACATCAATTCCTAAAGTACACCCTCTCTGAACTCCACTTCACTCCTGGAAGGGCAGCTGGGGCTGTCCTAAGGACACAGGAGCACCAGTGGGACGAGCAGTGAGGGGGGTTTCGTGCTCAGCCCTGCAAGGTTCCAGCCAGCAAGCACCCAGCACTACAAACACTCGAGAGAAACAAAAGTACTCTCCAATAGCCTCATTCTAGCCAGGGGCTTGGTGCAACACCGGAGAGGCCAGGAAGAGGTAGCTTTGGTTTGATTATGTTTCTGCTTGTTCAGATCCTAACAAGAGTTTTCAGTCCCCTCTCCCCCTCCCATGCTCCTGCTTCTCCAGTTCCCCGGCAGATCCAGAACCAGCCTCTTGCGTTTCCACAGCAGCCCTCTTCGGCAAACACATGTGAGTAAGCTGGGCGTCTGCAACATTTCTTTTCCCCATTATTTAGGGCAACAGGTTGTGGCCACATGGATGGAGGAAGGGCACCAGAATGATCAGAATGGATTCAATGCTTTTAAATGGGTATACCCTATTTCTGTTCAGCAATCATACCAGGGTCACCAACATCCTTAGAAAGAATTCACCAAGTAAGAGAAAGGTTTAGGGAGATCCCTGTCACTACCACCTACAGCCAAGCCTATCCAGGATCCAGACATTTAAGTCAAAGACTACATTTAAGTTAATTAAAATAAATAAACAAACAACCTGGTAATGGAAGCAGGCAAAGGTCTGCAAGCATGTAACTGATCTGAAATCTATTTACTTTCATACGGTCATTAGATCTCTCTCGGAATCCTGAAATAAAACAGTTCCTCTGCACTCAGCATCACACCAGGAATGATACCTTCCGACAGGATCTGATATATGCTGCTTAATAGCTGTTTAGTCACCAGGGCTGACTAATCAAGTAGAAGGCTTTGTCTTTCCAATTTAAAAATTGCAGCTTATCTAATAAATCCCTCAGACACTTTTAAACATTCCAGCGACAGAATGAGACACACGTAGCCTGGCTTTGTGCTCCCCAACATAGCGTATTGTGGTCTCCACTGAGACAGCTTTGGGGAAGAAGCTGGAAAGTCAAGCCCGTCCAGAAGCTGGCACTCGGGCCCACGCCTAGTCCCTTCCCTGTTCCTCCTGCTTCCCCTGCCCCATCCCATTCTTTGCTTCCAGGGGCGGAGCAAAGGGAGCACCCTGAGGGTAAGGAGAGGCCAACCCGAGAAACAGTGCCTGTGCTCCTCCCCACTTCCCAAGCCCAGAATGATGGCTCAGATGTTTTACCCACACCGGGAACAAAGAGAAAAGCAAGCACACACTTCATGTTCATTCATGTAAATGTACAAAGTACTTAGAACATCAAAACTTTTCATTACGCTCCTCTTTACTTTTTGGGTAAAACTGCACACAACAACTGGATAACCTGATCAAAGTTTCTGAAGACGTGCATCACTCCCTTATCAAAAGAAAAGGGCCACAAATATGCATGCATATACATTTGCATGATACATTTTTTTGAAAAAGTATTTTAAGAAATGAGGCGTCTGGGTGGCACAGTCAGTTAAGAGTCTGACTCTTGGTTTCAGCTCAGGTTGTGATCACAGAACCTGAGACTGAGACCTGGGTCGGGCTCTGGGCTCAGTGTGGAGTCCGCCTGAGATTCTCTTTCTCCTTCTTTCTCTGCCCCTCCCACTTGTGCGCTCACATGCGTTCTCTCTCTCTCTCTCTCTCCCTATATATATATAATAAAGTCTTTAAAAAACATATTTTAAGAAAACAACTAGTAAATTCAAAGGACACTACTGTATGGGTGGTTCTGGGAAATCACCCAAATATACTTTCTAAATTTTAGAGTGTCAATAAAAAAATGCCAAACCAAAAAGATTACAATAAATAAGCCCAAGAATAAAATACACTCACTTAACAGGTGCCAGAGAACCAGATACATAAGTAAAAACACTTCCTTATTTTGAGTCTTTAATAGAGAGGCCCTGAGTCCATGTCTCCCATATAAACCACTGGAACAAGAGGCACCACCCTCGGGACTGGGACAATAAAGTCAGTTGCCTCAGGAAGAAAAATAGAAGCACAGAAACCCAGTATTACTGAACACGATGTTTCAGCACCTTCAGACGGTGATTTCCTAAGAAGTCAGTTTATGTCTAGGGAGTATGAACTGTCTATGAGTCCCCCACACTAAATAAACCCTACTAACCATTAATTACATCCCAAGAGTAGAAACACAGTTTAGTACAACACACACTTTCCAAGAACGTACTATGTCTAAGGTAAAAAGGACTGACACCCAGTAACTAGAATTGAAGGTCCACAGTCATTGCAAAGAAAAAATTCTTCCAAATGTGGACACTTCAGTCAAAAGTAATCAGAAACTTCATATTACTTAAAAGAGCTGTAAGGTTTTGGGGCATCAGGGTGGCTCAGCTGGTTAAGTGTCCAACCCTTGATTTTGGCCCTGGTCATGAGCTCAGGGTTGTGAGACTGAGCCCCGTGTCGGGCTTTGAGCTGGGCAAGGAGCCTGCTTATGACTCTCTCTCCTCTCCCCCTCCCCCCAGCTCTCTAAATAAATAAATAAAATCTTAAAATAAAATTGTAAGGTTTCCTACTTTAATTGCTCTTTTTGAATGTTTTAAAAAAACTTCATTTATTAAACCTGGAATGAGTAAGAAACAATATTAAAAACAAAACCCAGATTGGAGGCACCTGGGTAGCTCAGTCGGTTAAGCATCTTGACTCTTGGTTTCAGCTCAGGTCATGATCTCAGGGTTGTTAGACCGTGCCCTGCTCAGTGCAGAGCTCACTTGAGATTCTCTCCCTCTGCCCCTCCTCCCCTAAAATAAATAAACAAATAAATAAATCTTTAAAAAAGAAAGCAAGCAAGGAAGGAAAGAAGGAAGGAAGGAGAAACAAAACCCAGATCAAGGAGCATTAAGCGTCCCATGGTAATAAAAATAATAAAATTATCAATGCTCAGTGTGTGCAATGTGACAAGCACCGTGCTAATTCCCACAAGCCCTACAATGTCTGCAACTCTCACTATTTCCATTTTATAAATGAGGAAACCAAGGCACTAAGGGTTAAGGGACTTGCCCAACATTTCACAGCCAATAAGTGATTCACACATAGACAGTTGGCCCCCAAAGTTCACAGTGGCTCTTGGCCACTACACCGTTCTGTCATGCTGCTTAGTTATTTATACCCAACTAAGAGCCACAGAAACACTGCAGAAGGCAAATAAAAGATTTCCCTTCCTTGAGAGTAAAAGCTTTGGCTCAGATACGAGGTAATTTACTATACCTATGAAATTTTAAACTCTGTTTAGGCTAACTTTTACCTAGATTGGTGAGTTTATTTCAACACACCAAACTACAAAAGCAAAGATGTACTCTGTACCATTCCAAAAATTCAGTGATATATACAAATAAAGAGGATGCTTTGTTCATTTTTTTAAAAGATTTATTTACTTATTTGAGAGAGAGTGAGCGAGCAAGCAGGGGAGGATCAGAGTAAGAGGGTGCTTGCTTGACACATTTAAAAGAAGCTAGAAAGTCTGTTTATCCAAATTTTTATTGCTATTGGGTTTTTTAATTTTTTTTAAGTAAGCTCTATGCCCAACTCATAGCTTGAACCCATGACCCCTAGATCAAGAGTCCTATGCTCTACCAACTGAGCCAGCCAGCCACCCCTATGTTTATTGTTTTGTGGTTGGGTTTTTTTTTTTGTTTTTTTTTTTTTCCTAATTGGTTCTCAAGTCTGGGAACCAATGATCAAGGACAGCTAGAAGTCACTCTTGGAAAAAGCTAGTTAAATAATAACCTGGCTAGAGAATTAAAAAAAAAAAAAAAAAAAGAGTCCCTTAGGAATACAGTAGACCAGCAATTTTGGAAAATTATTTCCACTGCACAATTCATCATAAAAGCGTAGACTACACTGTCATCCTCAAGAGAGGAATATTATTCTATCAAAGCCAGCACTACTTCAAGGCTTCAAAAATACTTAGTTATGTTGCCATGCTAATGTTACCTATTTGTACTGTAACTCTAGATCAAAAAAGCAGATGTTTCAAACTGGATAGGGTTGCTCAAATTTAACACCATTATCTTGATAAGCTTTCCCAACCACACTCCTCCCTACTTACTCAAAACATTACCCTTGAAACAAATAGTTTTAAGGATCCTTCTCAATGTAATAATGTAACTATTCCCTGTTACAATTTGTATAGTGGATTCTAAACTTTAACGATATAAACAGAAGTAGTTAAAGACAGAGAACAAAAGGACAAAACAAAACACAAAACCCTAACAGTGTGTTATCCAATTTTAAAAAGGGCAATTACCACTGCAAGTCCAGCCTATAAATCTGGACACATTCTCTGGTTAGCTGGGATAATAGATAGGTGGGCACACCAAGCATCAATTCTTTATTAAGAAGATGTGCTTTATTAAGCCACGGAATGTAGGTCTGTTAAAAGGTTTTTTAATCTGTTAGCAAACTGTATGTGGGTTGACTGTTTGTGGCCTTCCAAAATTTGGGACAAAACTATGTGGTACTGGTAATGCAATGTCTGTGCGTGTCACCAGTGTTTGCCCCTTCTGGTTTTCCCCTGCGGCTCCCAGTTGGAGATAGAGGAATATTTGTGGTCTTTGGAGGTAGACGTACAATCTAGGGAGTGTCTCCTCAAGACGACACAAAGAGCTAACAGCAAAAAGTAAAGCTTCCCTTTCCTCAAAGGCTTCCTTCCTGTTCCCTGTCTTCTAAAAAAAAAAAACAAAAAACAAGACTCCAAACTTCTTCCCCCGAGGGAATGGCACACAGACGCCTTCCTCACCCGGCTTCTCACAGCAGCAAGCTTATCACACCTTCAGACCAGATGCTGAAGGGCCGCCCAGAATCAGTAACTCCACTCTGCTTTCCAAAGAAAGGCTAAGAGAGCACAAACCAGAAGGGAAATACATACGTACGTGTACACACACACACACACACACACACACACATACACTCTAACCAGAGCTGGCCCCACAGTGAAAGATAGGAGATACAGTTTGGTAGGGTGGTAACCGGACCTCAAAAACATCATCAACTGCCCAAGGACACTTGATGCAAACGGCTCTGGAAACGTCATTTCTCCACTCCCATACACACTTGCCTACTGCCTAAAACAGCTGCATGACTGCAGGAACAGCTTAAAAATCAGTGCTTCCCCCAAAAACCACAACCGTGCAAGATGAAAACTAATCGACAGGTCCAAATCCGATGATTTACAATCCCCTGTCGGATCCAGAAGCTGCTGCCCCAGCCGAGGCGGGAGGCGTGCAGAAGGTCTGTAAGGGACCCGAGCTCCTCGCTAGTCTAATGACTTCAGATAGCTGGAGCTGGTGGCTGTCTTGTTTCACTCGACACCTTCAATTCTTGCATCAGCTACTGCAGGCAAACAGAGCCTGTCAAGAACAGTGGCTCTGTCCTCCTTGTTTTCCTAACACTCTGAGAAGCAAGTTACAATGCAACCCGTTTCAGCTCCTGTTAATGTTACGTACTTTCTCTGTTGGACTCAACTCTACATGTTAAGTACAGAAGGGATAAATCTGAATTTTAGGCCTTAAAACACTTTACAGATTACCTAATCTAGCCCTCAATTTTACAGTTGTAAAAAGTCAGATGGAAATGGACTGATGGCTAGCTCAAGGATATAGAGCAGGTGAGTGGCAGAAGCAGGCAGCACCCCGCTTCCAATTCATCCCTGCAGGCTGACCCTCCACATACACAGGGTCCCCAGGCTCTGTGGCCATACAGGAGCCGAAGCTGGGAGGGCTGCAGCCTTACGGGGCCCGCAGCAGGGAAAGGTGGCCCACAGACCACTTGAAAGCTGAGGGGCCAGTGCTTCCCAAGGAGTCAGGATCCAGGCAAAGGACAGGCAAAAGGCAAGTACTCTGCATCTAGGTAATTTAGGTAATTCCTTCCCCTGCTGCCGAAGTTCAAGTAAAAACAAATCAGGAGAGGCATTTTTATTAAACGCACCTGGCTAGGGAGTAGGAGGCTTTTTTTTTTTTCCTTTCTTAATGGGAGAGAATTTATTTAGCTTTGTGAGGCTTTACGTTCGCAGTAATACATACCCTTGGCACAGGAAAGCCCTATGAAAGTTCCATAAATTACCTTAATAAGGTAAATATTTAGGCTGATTTTATGAGGCTTTCCTATATTAATTTGCAGGAGGTTAATGGTTATGAGTACAAGATCACAGTCGAAATGGCAAGAGAGACCGAAGCACAAGGTTTTAAAGCACTAGGCTTTAAAACCTGGTTTATTAACCCGGACCCGTGACTCTCAACCCTGGCTACACATGAGAATCAACTGCCAACCATGTGAGTTAACCACCTTGGACATTCAACCTGGTCAAGCCTTCAGATGTCTACACCCTCAGACTTCTAGTCTTCAAAGAGGAGGTCCCAGACTTTGTGGAACAGACAAGTCATACCTACTTTGCTCTGTCTGAATTCCTGACCCACAGAATCCATGAGCATAAGAAAATGGTTGTTTTAGACCACTAAGTTTTGGGGCAATTTGTTGAATGGTAACTGGGACATCCCAATGCCTAAGGTGTACTACAGCCCAACTGAGCCAGAAGCTCTGAGGGTAGGAGAAGGCATCGATGTTTAAAGCACCCAAGTGATTCTAATGTGCAATCGTGTCTAGACCTCTGCTGTCCAAGACAGTAACCACCTGTCACAGGTAGCTGTTTAGATTTAAATTAATGAAAATTAAGTAAAATTTAAAACTCAGTTCTTTGGTTGCACTAGCCACATATCAAGAGCTCAGTAATCATATACGGCTGGTGGTTACCATATTGAATGTAGATATAGAGAATATTTCCATCATCTCAGAAAATTCTATTGGACAGTACTAGTCTAAAGCAGTAGTTTTCAAAGTTTGGTCCTGAGCTAACAACATCAGCATCACCTGGGAATTTCTTAGAAATGCAAATTCTCAAGCCACATCCCAGACCAACCAGATCAGAACCTTTTGGGGTGGGGCTCTCCAAAACCCTGATACACACTCAAGGGTGAGAACTCCTTGTCTTGTGACTGCCCATACAAAATCATTTTTCTCACCCCCTATCTGATACTTAAATCTGCAAATTATCAACTTTTAATTCCATTATAATGTAAGAAAATAGTTCATGATGGCATACAATTTCAAAGGAATTTTTGTGTTAGCAAGCATGTTTGAGAAGAAATGCCTTTCAGTTAGCAAAGGATTCTAAAATGTTTCATGAAAATGCTCTCAGCTACGAATAATCATTAAGAGAAACAATCTTAAGGTCCAAAAATATTTAAATGGTTAAAAATTATGACACTCAACAGACTATTCAATTATTAAAATTATAATTGTGAAAATGATATAGCATAACAAAATATAAATGGGAGAAAAGCAAAACAAAATTGTAACTGCAAATTTGCCTATTACTTAGACAAGGACAAAATGAAGGTGGAGGAAAAAGAAGAACTGGTTAGGCTTGGCCAGACAGTGACCCCACCTCTTTTTCTTTCTGCCTTATATCTTATAAAGATACCTATGAAAAAAGCATTTTAGAATATCTAAGGAAGCGATTTTTTAAAAAAAGATACGATTGTGCTTTGAGTGAAAAGTCCACCCCAAGAATAATTTGGTAAAACAGTTCTACTACTTTATCAGTGATTCACTGAATTGTTCATCTCAGAGAAACAGGATCTCCAGACAGGACTCAAGCAAATAATGAGACTTAGATGGGCTGTCCTATTCCTGAGAGACTACAAGGATTTCTTCTCTCTAATTTTCCTTTTAACCTTAGATCCTACAATCAACTATCAGAATTATGCATTTTTACAAATAAAATTTTAGAGATGTGAAAACTTGACTTTTTTGTTTATTTAGTTTCCACATCATTGTTGGGTGATAAAATGCCAAATAAACTAAATTCCAAGGAAGAATTTCTCCCATTTTTTTCTTACATTTCCAAGTCTAAAGTCCCAGAAATATTTTGTAGAGTGACTTTCTTTGAAAAGATAGCTGCTGGGGGACCTACGTGACTCAATCAGTTGGGTGTCTGACTCTTGATTTTGGCTCAGGTCATGATCTCAGGGTCTTGGGGTCCAGCTGTCAGGCTCCATGCTCAGCAGGCAGTCTGCTTTAAGATTCTCTCACTCTCTCTCCGCCCCTCCCCCTGCTCCCACACGCATGTGCACTCTTCTCTCTTTTTTTCCTCTCTAAAATAAATAAATAAATCTTAAAAAAAAAAAAAAAGCTGAATCCCACATAAATCAACTCTTCGTTGTTTTAATACATGTTTTCATATAAATTTTAGCCCTACTTCCTTTACTGACAGCTCTGTTGCTGTTAAACTGAATTTCTTACGTTGTCAAGGCACAATGTCACCTTTCTGGGTGTTCATGTGTTGGTTTCTCTGCTATTCTGTTTCCTATGCTGGTAATGTTCTCCAAACTCCTTTAAATTCTAAATGCATAAACACCTTCTCTACCATAGCTCCAGGGAAGATTTGAGAAAGGGTAAATGTGGCTGAATAACTCTGAGAAACCTTGATGTCTTCAAGAAGCCTTGGGGAAACTCATTTCTAAGAATTCCTTCAAAATATGAATGCATGGCATGTGTAATTTTGTTAAAAATCAGAAACAATCCAAGTTATCCACTTATCTCTAACTAGATTTTGACAGAAGCAGCCAAGTTAACTGGTGGAGTGATAAACTGTCCAGCTTGGTATCATGTAGAAAAATTTTCCCAGCCCAACAAGCATACATATTTTTAAATTAAAAGTATGTCTGGACTAAAACTTTAGTGATGCAAAAATAGGATTTTCCTACTTTTTACAGCTTTTTGTACTGACTATAGCTAATTACCTTCATGAATGCTGGTAATTAAGCATTATCTAGGGCAGCTACTACCTTCAATTATACCATTTGCATATGCTTTTACGGAAAAGGAAATCATTACTTTTATTTCCATTGTTGGAAGTTAAGTAGAGAAGAGATTGGACAGAAGGTTTTAATAATTTTTTTTTTTTTTTTAAGCAGCAGAGAGAACCTACAAAATGTTTCCTGTGTGTTGGGCGTTCTTGAAACTAGGCACTGAGATTACAAAGATGAATTATATCTCACCCTTGCCCTGGAGAAGCGAGAATCTAGCTGCATTCACGTACATCTGAGCAAGGTCCTTAATGCAGAAGACAGAGCTCAGGCTACCTTCATTGTAAACTAGCTTTTATGAAACTACACTTTAACAAACAACACAAGACACTTAAAAGAAAAAAGTAGACCATATATAGAAAACTATCATTAATGTCCTCCGAAAGAGACAGAAAATACCATAACCAAGCAACAAAAATAGGATACTATTAAAAAACAAACAAACAAAACTCAGAGGCCAAAAAAAGAGCTCTTGGAAATTAAAAATATGATAGGGTAAGAGAAAAATTAAACATAAGGGCTGGAAGATAAAGTGGAGGAAATCTTACAGAAGGCAGAACAAAAAGATGAGGAGGATACATATTTCCAGGTCAAAAACGCCTATTGTGATTTCTCAAAAATGGGGAAGGAAAGAATATTCTACAAGATTCTAGAGAATAAAAATCTATGTCACATCTAAAGGATTAGAAACCCAAATAGCAGGGTGCCAGGGTGGCTTAGTTGATTAAGCATCTGCCTTCAGCTCAGGTCATGATCCTAGGGTCCTAGGACTGAGCCCTGTGTCAGGCTCCCTGCTTGGTAGGGGAGCCTGCTTCTCCCTCTCCCTCTGCCACTACCCTCTGCTTGTGCTCTCTCTCTGTGTCAAATAAATAAAATGTTTTCAAAAAAATTTTTTTAATTTAAAAAGTAAAAAAAAAAAAGAAAGAAAGAAAGAAAGAAAGAAAGAAAGAAAGAAAGAAAGAAAGAAAGGGAAAGAAGAAACCTAGGTAGCTTTGGACCTTTCAACAGAAACACAAGAAAGCAAAAGACAACAGAGCAACCAAATGTCTTTAAAATGGAATGTGATACCCACTGAAAATATCAATGAAGTGAGTGGATAGAATAGATATTTTCATGGTTTCAAAACACTTTACCTTCCAAACACCTTTTCTAAGGAATTTACTAAAGAACATGCTTTACAAAATTAAGGCAGTAAACCAAGAAAGAAAAAGGAAACAGAAAAATAAGAGATTCCACACAGAAGAGAGATAAAGGGATCCTCAGAATGATGTGACAGGCAACCCCAGGATGACAGCTATGTCAGGCAGAGAAGACTACCAGTTCATAAAGGAGCATGATGGAAGGCTTAAGGAGAAATGTTTCTACGAAGATGAAATCAAGAAAGTACTTCATATGTTTAAATGTCTTGAAAGGAGACTTAGGCAAGGGGCAGAAAATTTAAATGTTGAATTAAGGATAAGTACATAGAAAAAGAAGCAAATTAAAGAAATAGAAAAAAAATAAAAACAACTGCTAACTCCAGGAAAAACAAAAAAATTTGTATGACAGGAAAAGAAATCATAGAAGAGCACATGGCTCAACTGTAAAGAGCTGACTATATTACATAATCATATAAATACTAAATATTGATAAAATTAAAATTACTGTAAGTATACTGGCGACATGGGGGATGGGAAGAATTTGGGGGTGGGGTGGAGACAGAGCACAGAAAAAGAACACAGGGGGCGCCTGGGTGGCTCAGTCGTTAAGTGTCTGCCTTCAGCTCAGGGCGTGATCCTGGCGTTCTGGGATCGAGCCCCGCATCAGGCTGCTTCCTCTCCCACTCCCCCTGCTTGTGTTCCCTCTCTCACTGGCTGTCTCTACCTCTGTCAAATAAATAAAAAAAATCTTAAAAAAAAAAAAAAGAAAGAAAGAAAAAGAACACAGAACAAATAAAATGTAGCACTACCAGCATGTTATTCAGAAATATGGAGGGAAATTCCAAAAGAATGAGCTAAAATTGCTATATGTGGCTGCCTCCATGGAAAGAAATGAAAAAGAGGATTCCTTCTTTTTTATCATAGATTTCATAAATTATAAAACTACTTTACACTTTAAATTATGTACACTAGGGGCACCTGGCTGGCTCAGAAGAGCATGCAACTCTTAATCTTGGGGTCATGAGTTCGAACCCCATTACTTTAAGTAATCAGAAGAGATTACTTAAAATTTTTAAATTTTAATAAATAAATAAAAATACACTGATTTTACATACATACACACATACATATACATGCACACACACACACACATAGATATTCAGAACCCAACCTTTTACCCACTAAACTTGTGTTTTTCAAATTATAGTTATAACCCATTAGTGGGTTGTGAAATTAATTCAATAAGTCAACCATCATTTCTAAAATGAATTAGAAGAGACAGGGATAGAAAGTAATAGATACACTGCACATAGTAAATTTTTTCATGAACCTCAGTTCACGTACGCACACACATACACAGTCCATGATGTTAAATGTATTTTTAACTGTGGACTGTGAACAAAATGATTTTCAAATCACTACTCTAATCTACATTGCATTATAATTACTTTTAGTTTTGCTTCTAAAAGTAAGAGATTCCAATCTACCTTTATTTTATTTTATTTTTTTTATTTTTATTTTTTTTAAAGATTTTATTTATTTATTCGACAGAGAGAGACAGCCAGCGAGAGAGGGAACACAAGCAGGGGGAGTGGGAGAGGAAGAAGCAGGCTCATAGCGGAAGAGCCTGATGTGGGACTCGATCCCGGAACGCCGGGATCACGCCCTGAGCTGAAGGCAGACGATCAACCGCTGTGCCACCCAGGCGCCCCCCAATCTACCTTTATTTTAAAACAAAGGCATGGCAAACGCTGACAGCTAATGAAAATATTCCATTAAAATGCTCTTTAAAATACCACTAATGACATGCATAAAGAATGATCACTCTTATATTAATGAAATCTAAATGCTCTGCTTTCTTACAACCGACTATAATATTTGAGCTAGAGAGAAATATAACACAAAAAACAGGAGAGAATTCAAAGTCACCCAAATAATTTTATAATGTGGAATATTACTGATTCTTAGATGATCTATTTTTTAAATTGCACATGACTTTCACATGACTTAATTTCTAAATTTCTGGTCTACAAAGATACTTGAGCAGAAGGAACCATCCCAGGCGCCTTTGGAATAGCGGAGAAAGCCAGCTTGGAAAAAAATTGCAACACATAATACATAAACTAGAAAATATATACACAGTTGACTGAGAGACACAATACATAAACTAGGAAATATATACACAGTTGACTGAGAGACTAGCTTTCTTCCACTGACAGCGGAGGATATACTTTAGAAGCTATACTGCACATATTGCAGTGTGGAAAAACTGGGCAAGAAGCTAAACCTTTGATGCTCTTTTACTAAGAGCCTAAATTTAGCCCATTTTTCTTTTAACTTAGCTAAGGTACACATTTACATTGCTTTAAGTGCTTACCCAACAATTCACTTTATATAAAATAAGAACAAAAACTTCTATAGAAAAAAATTCCATTACACTCTCTTTGTAATACAACTTCACTTTATTTCCTGAACTTCCTAAAAGTTACAAAAATCGGACTCATAAGCCAACCACCTATATTTTTAAAACCACCACTACCATCCAAACTAGATGTGAAAAAGAATGAAAATGAATATATGGGTATTTAAAGATAGAAAAGGTATTTGTTGAAATACACACGAACGATATATTCATGCGCACGTATGTGTGTTTGTGTGTGTCTGAAAATATACACTGTTTTTGGAGAGATGAGGGGATGGGAAGAACAGGGGAGACAACAGGGCAAAAGAAGACTTTACATTATGTATCTGTTCATACTGTGGTTTTTAAACTGCTACCTATTTGGGCAAATTGGGGGTTCTCACTCTCTTCTCCCCTCCTGAGTTCCCTTGCTTCTGCATCCTATTCCATGCACTTCCACAGCCCCTCCTCGGTATCCTCATCACACTAGGGAACCTACTCAGTGCAGACATTTGCTGAGTGCCTGCTACCTGCCAGCTGCTATTCAGGGCATGGGACACGAAGGTAAGTAGGATAAGGTACCCGCCTTCAGGGAGCTCGCAACCTCAGAAGGAGACAGAAGAGGAAACAGGTCATTTCCAAAAAAAATATGGTACATATAATGGCAAAAGTATAATTTACATAATCTACCGAACTGTAATTTTAACTATTTTTCCCTCTCTCTTCCCACATCTCTCAAAGGTGCAAACCTCTGAGAGGCACTAGAGCTATAGTGATCTTTGGATCCTCTGTGCTGAGAAAGAATCCTGTATGATGTAAACTTCATAAGTATCTCCTGAATAGTAAACAGAACAGTATTTTAAGAAACATGTTCATATATGTCTTAATGTTTCAAAATGGTGAGATATATATATATATATATATCAACTATTAACCTGGACCTCTGTAGTATATTATAATCTTAGAATTGCAAAACAAATATCTTTAACCTCAGAAGCCCTGTGATCTTTTTAGTCCTTAACATGCAGTCTTGGCTTTGATTTCATAAAGGGGAGAAATCATGAAAGCTAAGCCTACCTGTTTCCTCCCCTGGAAATCAAAGCATCCTTGCTTGTGTTTACTGGTAGGACTGAAAACTTTCACCCACTAATTTACAATTTCTATTTGTGGTTAATACATTAGTAATTTCTTGCAATTTTCAGAAAAATAATAATTCTCACTTTGACACAGATTTGCCAAGACTTCTTATACTTCAAGCCTTGAACTTCTAGGGAAGAAAAATAATATTCTTGCCTTTCCCTGAGCTCAATCCCAAAATAAATGATAAAAATGAATTGCAAACATAACATGAAGCATAGTTGTAATTAATCAACCCAGAGCCCAAGAGGGGAATCATTTCTATTTTTAAATACACTGTTGCTTTAAGGGAAAACCTGGTGGAGAAATATGAAACCAAGCTACATAATGAAAAATCAAAATGCATTTGGTGTCTCCATCCTTGCAAAGACAGTAATCCTAACCTACAAGCAGCACTGCTGGATAGACTCCACTCAAGTTTTCTGTAAAGTAAGTGGCCAGTACCCAGGCAGAATCCCACAGAAAGGGTCCATCCACCAAAGAATCCTATCTGTCAGGGGGACAAAACAAGAGAACTCCCATGTTTTGATTCTATTCTTAACAGTTTCAGATAAGGGGCTATTCCAATAAGCCAGCAGATGGATCAACTCCCAAATCACCCCGCAAATCTTTATCTAAAAGATCCTGATTCATCACTGCAGTGGTATCCCTAAAAATAATCAACTACTTATTTAGCATTTGTAACCAACTGTCTACAGTGATCATTTCTATCCAAGTTCCACGAAATTAAATGTTTCTCTCCACAAATCAGAAAGCTTCATTTCATTAAACAGTAGCTAACTGCAGCACTGCCTGTGGTTAAGAGTGACAAGGACCAGGTGCCAAACCAGCAAGGAAAACAGAAGCAGCAGCTACATGAACAGGAGCTAATATTCTACCTGTTTCCCAGACTGCTTTGAAGAATCTGACCGAGCAGAATTTGCAGAGGAAACAATAAAAAAATAGCCAGCTTCAGAAAAAATGTTGATGTTGTGGACATCGAATTTAATCTGCAAATATTTAAATTTACTCAGTTCACTAGCATCATGAAATATACAATTACACCACTACAAATGTATCTAAAATACCATAAATCTTTAAAATGTATCTAAAATATTATCCGAGGACACCTCTATTAACTGAAAAGCATTTAACACATTTTAAACATAACTTTAGCAACTTACTATCACTGTGACAATCTGCTGTAGGGACCAGAATGTTTGCAAACTGAATAAAAATTTCCAGCCTCGATACAAAAAGCAGAGTTCCCAATCTTATCTCCTGACAACTTCTTCCCCCAAATTTAGCAAAATTGCGCCTGAACACATGATTATAGAAAAGAGGCAGCTGTTTCCTTTAGCAATAAAATAACAAACCCTACTTCAGTCTCTATTCACTGAAAAAATCTCCCAAGAGCAAAAAATCACTAAATTGTAGTGCATCAATCAACAGGTGACTTTCAGAAACACACTCGTACTCGTGTCCGTGAGAAATTAATTCTGTCAAATCTCCTGTTTTGGGTTTTTTTTTTTTCTTTCTATTTTTACAAGCTACTGCATTACTATACTGAATGAATTCCAACCGTTTTCTTCTCAAGGGCTTACCAGAAAAATGCCAAATATTCAAATTATTTTAAGGCATTTTCCCATACTGCTGCGTGGAATAGAGCAGAATTAATAAGGATCCAAGAGTTACCACTTTTCAAATGCAAATATGTTGCCATCTAGTAAATGCAGCCCCTTTTTAAACATCCCCCCCAGCGTCTACACAGCTCAGGGCACTACTTTTGTTTCCATGAAAATCAAAATTCGCGCATTACATTCAGGCATTATCTCGACCCAGCACCAACAAAATAATAGATTTTAAATGGTTCACGCCTAAGCCTGCATCATAGAATACTGTTCTGCTTAATTAGGGGGTTCCCCCCCCCATTTTACATACAAAGTCCCTAAACAATTCCGCCAAATAAAGGAAACTGTGCAGTGGTAGGAAAAAAAAAAAAAAAAAAAAACGAGGGGCACTGGATTCTACGAAAACAAGGCCTTGGGATGGTCCCTTGCCCGCCTCAGGCCTCAGTTTTCTTATCTGTGAAATGTGGGACTACTCGGCTCTGGGGTCCCACCCGGCCCCCTCTCTCCGGGTGCCCCGAAGCCGGCCAGGGACGCGGCGGACTGGTGCCGGCTGTGGCCCGGGTGCCCGGGCTGATGCCGCTCTAGATGGGAGGGCACACGGAGGGGGGGCAGCGGGAGGAGAGGAACTTGGACTTGCAACGGCTTCAGACAGGAGCGTGCGACAAACTTGAAGCCGTCCTCCTAACAATAGGCAAGAGCACTCCCATTTTCCGGGCTCAAACTTGCAGGAGACTGCGGGGGTGGGATCCCCCTGCCCGCCCTCGCGGCGCCCGCTTTACCTTTCTCCCTGTTTGGTGTTAGAAGGAGGAGGGTGCAGGACCGTTTGATTCCCTTCCATCTCCACCACGCACTTGGTGTTCAGTTCCAGTTCTGAAAGCAGAAGGGAAGAGGGCCGTTGCCGAGCCGAGCATCCGCGCCTCCAGACCCCTGGGCGCGGGGCTCTCCCGGGGGGCGGCCGAGCCGCGGCGCCGGGAGCCGGGAGCCGCGCGCCAGGGGCTCAGCGGCTAGTGCGGCGCCGCCTCCGCCCCGGCCCCACGGCTCCGCCGCGCTCTCGCCGCCCCGGCCCCGCGGCCCGCACTTTGCAAAGTTGCCCCCGCCCTCGGCCCGACCACAGATAAAAACGAGCGGAAAGCTCCTCACCTCGCCGGTTCATGGGCCGGACCCGGACAGCAACTTTTACCTTGGTATCCGACATGTTGGCGGCGCCCGCTCGGCCCCTGGCGGCCCCTCACGCGCCGCGCCGCCGCCGCCGCAGCCGCGCGCCCCCCGAGCGCGGCCGCCGCCGCTCCGCCGTGTGCTCCGCGAGGCAGCGCCGAGGCGCGCGGGCCATCCCGGGGGAGCGCGACGCGGGGCACGGCCGGGCCCGGGGAGGGGCGGGCGGGCGCGCGGGGCGGGGCGCGGCGGCGGCGGCGGCGCGGGCGGGAGGAGGCCGCGCCGCCGGGCCCAGGCGCCGCTCTAGCCGCGCCGGCCCAGCCGAGCGCGCCGCGCCGCGGCCCCTCGCGCCCGCCCCGGGCCCGGCCGCGCCGCCATCTTCCGCGCCCCGCCCGCCGGACCCCTGGGCGCGGGGAAGGTCGGACCCGGCGCGGTCGCACAGCGGTCCCCGGAGCGCGGCGGGCCCCGGGCGAGAACGGCGAGCGGCGCGGGGCCTGGGGCCGGACGCCTGGGGGCCCCCCCGGCCAAATCTGCGGCGTGCCCGCGCCGGCGGGGAGCCCGGGGGCACCGCCTGGAACTGAGTCCCCCAGTGGGGCCGCTGTCACCCGCAGACCCGGAGCCCTTGGGCGTGCCGGGTGGGCAGGCCTTACCCACGGAATGAAATACGCCTCGACCGAAATGCCAGCACGCCGCCCCCTCCGCCCGCCCCCCACCAGCGTGCAGCCGTCTTTTCAGATGGATGTGGGGAACCGAGGCTAGACATGAATCTGTGCGTCTACCACCGAAAGAGTGTGTGTTTCTCAACACTGCTCTCGCTCCCCTTGCCTTCCCTTCCCTTCCCCTCCACTTCTGTGCGAGAGACGTCAAGTAGGCTGGGAGGGTCATTCACTCTTACATAAGAATTTAATAGCAATGGATTTGTCGTCCTGCCAAATGCAGACCTCGCTGCCAGGGCGGAACTGGGTGAATCTGATTTATTCTGTTTGGTTCAACAAGTGCTTATCGGGACCTTACTGTGTGCCAGGCATTTGGAAGGGTACAAAAGTTTAAAATTCAGAATTTAAATGTGGGAGACATATTTCGGGTTTGCTTAAATGTGGAAATTCAATCATTCATAAGTTCATTGAAAGTTGAATTGGGGGCCTACTGTGTGCAGGGTGCTGTAAAGGATACACGCAGATATGAATAAAGTTAGGCATCCTGTACCCCAGACTCACACTCTTGTGGTGGGGAAAAATAACACAGGAGTTAGGTATAATGCTACTCTGTGGGCAGGTGGTATGAGAGAGGTTCGATTCTGTCTCCAACAGGTGTCAAGTTGTGGGCTTGCCTTTAAATAATGCTCTTCCTCACTTCTATCTTGTTCCAGGGTCCACTAATTCAGCTCACCTCTGAAAGGCTTATGGCATCTTCTGTTCCATTCCTACTAGCGAAAGCCTGCTTTGTCCACCCATTCATCTATCCAGCAAATGTGTGTGGACACTGTTCTAGGCTCTTGGAATACAATGCTGAACAAAAGAGGCAAGATTAACAACCTCCTGGGGCTAATCGGCTAGTTCTGTGCCTTCCTCCTCACCTCCAGGCTACTCAGGCATTCCCTTAACTTCCTGGTTTTACCTTCTATAATCTTCCCTAAATCCAGCTTCCAGACTGATTTTTTTCCTAATTAAAATTGTATCCTTTGATCATGCATGCTATTCCATTGCTAAAACAAAAACAAAAAAACCCACAACCTTCTGGTAATCTAGTACCCTATTTAATATTACCTTCCCTGTTGCTGAAGTCCTTCATGTCATCCAGAACCTTTTCACAGGCAAGATTCCATCCTATGCTAAGCCATTGTTCTTTAGTTTCCATCACTGTGCATTATAGAGGGTTGAATTGTGCCTCCCAAGGATATGTTCAAGCCCTAACCCCTAGTATCTGTGAATATGTCCTTATTTGGAAACAGGGGATTTGCAGCCATAATCAAGTTAAAATGAGGTCATACTGGGATGAGCCTTAAATCCAATGGCTGGTATCTTTGTAAGAGAAAGAACCAGGAGATGTGGAACTTCACACACAGAGAAGATGGCCATGTGAAGACGGAGGCAGAGATCAGAGTGATGGGAGCCACAAGCCAAAGAACGCCAAGAATTTCCAGAAGCTCTGAGAAGCTAGAAAGAGGCAAGGAACGATTCTTTCCTAGATCCTTCAGAGGGAGCATAGCTCTTCCAACACCTTGATTTTGGACATATAGCCTCCAACACTGTGAGAGAATAAATTTCTGTTGTATTAAGCCACACCGTTTGTGGTAATTCGTTACAGCAGCCCTAAGAAACTAAGAGATGGATTAGTGTTTCTTTTCCTCTCCCCTCCCCCGCAACCATTCTTATTTTATGTCCTCCCTCCTCTCATCTTAATTCTCTGCCATATCATGAAAGCCTTGAATGCCTGACTAAGAAGTTTCAGCTCCAGGGGCACCTGGGTGGCTCAGTCAGTTAAGCATCTGCCTTCGGTCAGGTCATGATCCCAGGGTCCCAGGATTGAGCCCCACACTGGGCACCTTGCTCAGCCAGGGAGTCTGCTTCTCCCTCTCCCTCTTTCCCTCCCCCTCCTCCCACTCCAGCTCTCTCTCTCTCTCTCTCTCTCAAATAAAAAAAAATCTTTATTTAAAAAAATTTCAACTCTATTCTAAAGGCAGCGGGAATTGAACGAAGGTTTTGGTTTGGAAGCTGGGGACTGACAGGTTCAGAGCATCCTGAGGAATGACTCAGAGGGCTGTTGCAGTCATCTCAATGACAGGTGGTGATGGCTAGAACAAAGCCAGTGACAGGGCAGGGGAACGGATGTGGGGCATATTGTCAAGAGTGGAATGAATGACTGAGCAATCAATGGGATGTGAGGCCTGGGATGTGAGCAAAAGGGTTGCTGGTGACTGGGTAAAAATCTAGAAAAATGATGGCCCAGAACACACCACAAATGGATGAGCAGTCTGAAGGTGAGAGGGGGAATGATTAACAAGGTGCTGCTAGTTACACGGCTCTCAGTGGCTCTTTGCTGAGTTGTCCTTCCGTCTGCTTTCCTTTCCCAACCCTCTCCAACTTTAAAGGTCCATTTGAGTCCTCATCTCTCCTAAGAAGGTTTACTAAACATTTATTCTTCAAAACAGTCTAGGCTTAACTCACTTGGAATCGTATCTTTTTCGAGTGAGAAAGTCTTTTTGGAGTCTTCTAGACCCTTCTACAACATCCCCCAAAGTGGTCATCCCTCTGTTTGAGTATGTTTGGTGGCAGCGTGCTCACTTCTGGGTGACTCTATTCTAACGTTGTATCGTTAGAGAAGATCTCCATGAAGAACCAAATTTGCCTCTCTGTAAATCCCAACTGTTGACATGAGTGCTGTCTCCTAGAGCTTCACGCTCCGAGCCAAACTCCCCCTGTACGTGACAGCCCGTCAGAGGCTTGAAGGTGGCTCTCACGTCCCTGCGTGTGAAGACTTCTGTTTCTCTGAATGTGCAGTTGTATTACACATCTTCCACCAATGTAGCAGCTTGAAACAATTTGAGAAGGGCTTACCTGGGCAGTTCTGGCTCTGGTTCTATCAAGAGACTGCAGTCAGATGGTAGCTAGAGCAGGAACCAGGAGGGGGTTGGAACAGCTGGAACAGGCCAGGCTTTTCTTCTGCCTCTAAGTAGTCTCAAGGCTCTGTCCCCATCTGGTCTTTCTGCATGGGTAGGCTTGAGCTTGCTCGCAGCACGGTGGCTAGGTTCCAAGGGGTAGCGTTTTCAGAGTACCAGCGCACGCTGTATCAGCTCTTATGACCTTACCTTAGAAGTCCTCGGTGTCACTTCAGCCATAGTCACACAGCCCTCCCAAATCCAAGGTGAGGACTATCGTTCCCTTATCTCACTGAGGGAAATGTCAAAGTTAATATTTTAAGAATATCGTGTGGGTTGGGTGATATTTGCAGCCCGATATGGAAAATGCAATCTGCCTAGTAACACCTTCTCTCAACTGTCCTGGCCATCCTCCTCTGAAAGGGTATTGAAATAAAGTAAGGCTTAGGAATAAGACGGGCTGTGTTCGAATCTTGTCTCACTTACATGTGGCCTGGAACAAGTTGTTTAACCTCCACTAATCTTCAATAAGTTCATGCACAAATGGGCAATATGAACTCCTACTACAGGATGCCTTTTTGAGTAAATGCCTGATGTGTGGTATTCTACCTTTCCAGTTCCTTCTCCCCCTATGCCTCACCCCTTGGGTCCTAGGATTCAGCTGCTATTTTGTACTATATATACCCACCCCCCCCCACCCCCCACCGCTTGGTACAGTTCATTGGACCCTGAGTATTCCTGGCTACTCCTGTCACAAGCTGAGTCTATCAGGTTCTTTCCCCTGCAAATCTGGGCTTTGAATTCCGAAGGCTGTGATTGAGGATGTGACCCTTGGAATCAGACTGTCTGGTTTGGATTCTGAACCTTCCCTTTCTGAGCAAGAAAATCTGTACTAACTCTTTTGGGCCTCAGTTTCCTTATTTGTAAAATAGGATGATGGTGATTGATGATAGGAAAAGTACCTACTTCGTGGGGTTGTTATGAGGATAAAATGAGTTAATACCTGTAAAGTTCTCATCACAGCATTGTGAATGGAGGCTGGCACCTCCCAGCAGTCAATGTGAGGGCTGTGAGATGGCTTTTTTTTTTTTATAGTTACAGGAGGACCAGGACGCTGCTCTGAAGAAGAAGAATCATGAAGCCATGGTGCAGGACACTTAGGGAACAGAGACCCTTGGGGTTTCTAAAACCTTCTAGGCTCTATCAAGGCTGAGCTACATTCCTGTTCCTAGATCCTACAGTGAGGGTGGAATCAACCTGGGAAAAGCACCCACATGACTGAGAAGACAAGAAGACGTTCAACGAACAGTAGCTGATCCACTCTGTCAGCATGGAGAATGTTATGTAGTTTACTACATAAAGTATTGCTGCCATCGCCCTCCATCTGTAAGTCCCTTCAGAAGGGGAATGTTTACAGCTGGGTATACATGATAAGCATGTCGAAGAAAGAAAGGCAGCATAGTGCAAGGAGTGAAAGCACGCACTTTGGGTCATGCAACCCAGGTTCAAATTCCAGCTCTGCCACTTGCAAGCTGTGTGACCTTATTCCAGTCATTTATCCTGTCCCTGCTTCCATTGCCTCATCTCTAAATGGTGGTGATGATGGCGCTTACCTTGCTGTGCCCGGAACCCTGAGACTGGGGTCTGACCAGGGTGAGGGTAAACTAAGCATCAGGTGTTGTTGTTACCATAACCATCACCATCACTATTATTTATGGATTGGGATTCCCTTCAGGGAGCCTAGGTTACTCAACATTACTCAGTAGATGTGACCCTCCCACATTCCCTAAGTGTCTGGGGTATTTCACAGAATGAAATGAAAAGTGGTCCTTAGAACAATCCCCAACAGTGTAAGCCCTCAACATAACAGTGCCCATCAGCCCTCCTGGGAGTCCCTCCAAAGTACCAATTACCCACTCAAGGCTGCAGAGGGAACCTGTTTTCCTCCCACAATTGGTCCTTCAGGCCAGTTTGCTCGAAAAGGATGGGGTGAGGGCTTTCCCAGAGTTCTTCCACAGAAAGAAGTTCCCAAAAGGCTGTAAGGGAGATTGAGGGAACCCCAAACTTAGACACTTGGCAGGAAGAAATGCAAGTAGTTATCCATGTAATAAGAGTCATAAACTACACTAGGGATTTTAACTGGATGGACTTCTTAAGAAGAATCTGGAACTTTCTAACGTACCTATGCTTGGTGTTTTTCTTATTCCTGCCTATGCAATTGAAGAAAGCAGCAAAAAAAGGATAATACAAGCATGCAGGTGCTTTTCTTGGGCAACATCAAGGAAAGTTCTGAGAGCCTTACAGACAATGTCCCACTTGGAAGTCAGAGGAAAAAGAAGCTTAGGGCTCAGAAGGCAGCTTATTGAGGTCATGACCCTACTGGAGAAGTAAAGGCTCTTTGGAGAGCTGGCTAACCCCTAGAAGAACCCTGGATTGGGGCTGAGCTATGGAATGGCTGGTGGGGCTTCCCTGACAGCACAGCCCGGCCCAGATATTCTTTTCAATCATCTCTACAATCCCCAAAGGCTAGCTTAGCTAACTAATACAGCTGCTGTGTGCCCCAGTATATGCACCGTATGCATATATTTTTTTAAGATTTTATTTATTTATTTGAGAGAGAGAGAGAACATGAGTGGGGGCAGGGGCAGAGGGAGAGGGAGCAGCAGACTCCCCGCTAAGCAGGGAGCCTGATGCAGGACTCGATCCCAGGATCCTGGGATCATGACCTGAGCAGAAGGCAGATGCTTCACTGACTGAGCCACTCAAGCTCCCTTGTATGCATATGTTCTTTGTTAGGAGGAGCTTGTTAATAGCGCTTTACTTTAGAAACTGGAAACACCATGGGTTCTGAAGAACAGGCAGACAAATATACCAGGGACTCTGGAAACGTCTGCTGTATTCCAGGTGGAAGTGGGCTACTGGACTGATGGGAAAACTGCTAATGGCTCAGGTTTCCAGAGGGACAAAGAGTAATGATGGAGCAAATCCTTAAATAAGAGGGTTTCTATACATCTTGTTTAGCAGCTGTATCTGTCAGCCTAGGCGAATTGACATCAGGGTGACCGACAACCTTCAAATCTTAGTGGCTCTAAGAACAGGGCTTCATGTCTCACTCATGTGACCTGTCCATCACAGTCTGGTGGTGACTCTGCTGCTCTCATTTGCATTCTGAGTTCTAGGCTGATGAAACAGGCCCTAGCTGGGACAATGCCAGATTTGTGACAGAAGGAAAGGACAAGGTGACAAACCACACAAAGCCTCTTCAAGCTTCGGCTCAGAAACAGCATATATTACTTCTCAGTTTTCATTGGACAAAGTAAGTCACATGGTCTAGCCTCACCTCAGTGCGGCAGGAAGGCATAATTCTCCCCCTGGAAAGGTGTTCTGTTGTCATATAATAAATATATATTTTGATGTCCATCCATGATTCCCAGCTCACAGCTCCTAAAACTTGTAATTACCTAAGTGATTAGAACATAGGAGCATCTTTCCTTACAATATTGGGGGTTTTGTCTTTCGTTCTTGAAATAGCTCCAGAGCATTAGCAGTGAGTTGAGGTGATTTTTGAAAAGCCACAGGATGCGACTGGTTGCCAGGGGAACCAACCATGTGATTGGATTGGAACTTTCAGCTCCACTTCCTCTCACCCCTAACTTGGGGGAGGAGGAAGGGGCTGGAAGTTGAATCAATCACCAATGGCCAATGATTTATTCAAGCTTGCCTACACAGTGAAGCCTCCATTAAAAAAAAGAAAAAAGGAAGGGGTTTGGGAAGCTTCTAGATTGGTGAAGATGTGGAGGAGCCAGGAGGTTGGTACACCCAAAGAGAGGATGGATGTATCATACCTTTTCCCACTTACCTTGCCCTATGAAGCTCTTCCTTCTGACCGTTCCTAAATTGTATCCTTTTATAATCAATCAGTAATCTAGTAAGCCCAGTTGAGCCCAATGGGGCCAAGTAGGGGTGCCGACCCCCTGCCCAGTCAAAATTCACATATAACTTTCGACTCCCCAAAAAACGTAATTACTAATAGCCACTGCTGACCAGAAGCCTTACTACATGTATTGGATATGTATTATGTATTGTATTCTTACAATAAAGTAAGCTAGAGAAAAGAAAATGTTAGTGAGAAAATCATAAGGAAGAGAAAACACATTGACAGTCCTATACTGTATTCATCAAAAAAAGATCCACCTAGGGGCGCCTGGGTGGCACAGTCGTTAAGCGTCTGCCTTCAGCTCAAGGCGTGATCCCGGCGTTCTGGGATCGAGCCCCACATCAGGCTTCTCTGCTGGAAGCCTGCTTCTTCCTCTCCCACTCCCCCTGCTGTGTTCCCTCTCTCACTGGCTGTCTCTCTCTGTCAAAATAAATAAATAAAATCTTTATTAAAAAAAAAAAAGATCCACCTGTAATGGACCTGTCAGTTCACACCTGTGCTGTTCACCGGTCAAGTATAGGGGCGCCTGGGTGGCTCAGTTGGTTGAGCATCTGCCTTCGGCTCAGATCATGATCTTGGGGTCCTGGGACTGAGTCCCACATCGGGCTCCCTGCTCAGCCAGGGAATTTGCTTCTCCCCTGCCCCTTCCCCTGCTTGTGCACACACACATTCCCTCTCTCTCAAATAAAATCTAAAAAAAAAAAAAAAAAAAAGATGGTCAAGTGTGAAGTGTTTTCCTGAGTTCTGTGAACTGATGAAGCAAATGATTAAATGGAGGAGCTGGTCATGGGAACACAGTGACAACCTGGGCTTGTGACTGTGTCTCAGGTGGTAGAGGGCAATCTTGCAGGACTGAGCCCTGACCTGTGCCAGCTGATGGATAGTGTCAAAATTGAGTTAAATTGTAAGATCCAACTGGTGTCCCTTGAAAAGTGAAGAAGTACTTGGCGAGGAGAAAACCCTCCACACATTTGGAGTACAAAGGTATTCAGTGAAGAGTCAGGAGACAGAAAACACTGTGAGTTTTTTCCTCTGCAGAAGGGCTCCAAGCCATCTGCCACAATAACATTGATACTTTGCCATAATTAAGAGTAGCAAAGATTTATTAAACACTGACTACTTACCAAGCATGATTCTATTATTTAATCCTCATAATAACCCTATTCTGTTATTAAAAATAATATTTTTTACACTATTACTATTGTCCTTCATTATACTGATCAATAAAAAAATAAAAAGAAAGTTTAGGTAACCGTTCAAGGTCACATACCTGGGGTATGGTGCCCTAGGGATTTGAAAGCCCATACAGACTGGAACATGCATGTGGATGGTTTTCCTAAGGGTGATAATGGATTTGTCCTGATGCATCTATATTTTTCTGGCACAGAAGAGATGTAATATAAATGACAGTCTGTTGGAATTACGCTTCGCAGTTTAAAGCATAAAGTAACTTCCACAAAAGAGTCACAGAATCCTACAGTAGATAAAAGAGAAAAAAAAAATTTTTTTTTTTTCGTGGCAGTGATCTAGGACGTAGGGGTAGAAACTGGGGAGAATGTTAGGCTCACTGTGCAGAGTAAGAAAAACAGACTCTGGTATTGGACTGAGTGTGGTCTGTTTTCCACTTGCATGTAAAGTGGCTATATAATATTGGTTTCACGGGGTTCTTCTGAGGTTGAAATGAGATAATGTGTGTAGTATGCCTGGCTTAGTGACCCGCATATATAAAAGAAACATTCAGGGGCACCTGGGGGACATAGTTGGTTAAGCATCTGACTCTTGATTTTGGCTCAGGTCATGATCTCAGTGTCGTGAGATCGAGTTCTGCGCTTAGCGGGGAAGCCCTTTTGCTCTGCCCTCTTCTGATCAGGACAGAATCTGAGGTCTCACTCTCTCTCTTTTTAAAAGATTTATTTTTTATTTCAGAGAGAGAGAGAGATGCAAGCTGGGTGAGGGGCAGAGAGAGAGGGAGAGAGAGAACCTCAAGCAGACTCCCCACTGAGCTCAGAGCCCAACGTGGAGCTTGTTCTCATGACCCTGAGCCAAAATCGAGAGTCAGACACTTAACTGACTGAGCCACCCAGGCTCCCCTAAGGTCCCTCTTGATGCAGAGACCCATAACTCACCCTCATAAGCACAGCAACCTAGTCAAGGGTCCCAAACCTGGCTGACCGTTCTTTGAAATAGGGATTCCTGAGTCTTCTCTCACACAGATTCAGGAGGTCAGGCCTGGGCTGATTCTGAAATAGCACATGCCCGGACTGACATTTAGGAATGGCTTGGCAATAGCTTGGCAAGTCACACTGGCTGCAGCCCACAGTGTGAGGGCAAAGGGATTCTCCCCAGCTGTTATATAGCCTTGGTTCCCAAATGTGGACTCTGGAATGATTTGGAACTCGCCAAACCCAAAACAAAATGAGGTGAGAAGCCCAAAACAAAATATCAGCCTTTCCCAAGGAATAGAACCCTCTGCGAAGACTTCAGGTTGGAAGCTGTGTGGGTAAGTATAGGAGGACCAGAGCACTTTGGTTTTAATTCTGTAGAGATCACTGATAGAAAATGGAAAAGCTCCCCCACCCCCACCCCATTCACTAATGAATCCACTCATTTATTAAATGTTTACTGAGCAGCTGGCACATGAAGTACTTGTGGGAATTGCTGGGGATTCAGAAACAGACATCATCTCTGCTGGGGACCCAGAAACAAGGGGTTCCAGGGCAAGGGAAGAATAGCCAGATGCCATCGAAAGTGGGCCATGCTCTCTCATGGCAGTGTGAACCAGCAATTTCCATCCTGAGGGAGGCTTTGCACTCGAGGAGACATTTGAGCTGGGTCCTAATGGCTCAGGGGTAGTTTGCCAAGCAGGGAAGAGAATATCTTAATCAGAAGTCATTGGGTTGCAAGAAACTCAAACTGGCTGCAGCAAAAGGAGCGTGTTGGAAGGACACATCTCTTTGGGGAGGTAAACACCACAGGTCTCATAAGGGCTGTAGCCAGAGTCTGGAAAGCCAAGAATTCAAATTACTGCCTCAGTTCCTTCTAACCCTGTGGTCTTTCATCTCTCTGCATGTTTAATTCAGTCTTCTCTCTTTCTAGAACAGCTTTGTACACATAAGGAAAAATGGCCACCTTTGACACCTTTGTGCACGGCCTTCTTTTGTACTTCCCCGTAAGAGTTAACCACACTGAGCAGCAAGTAATGGGTTGTCTTCTAAGTAAATTTGGGTTCAGTGAAAGTCAGAATATGGGGGAGGGGGGCTACTGATCGAGACAGAGGCATCACGAGGTTGACGGACTGAAGAAAAGGCTTAACTGGTCAGAAGTTCAGCTGGGTGTGCAGGGCGGGGAGTGGGTACCCAGCAGAGTGGAGGAGGGAGAGGAGGACCGGAATCATGGAGTCGGGGTTAGGGGGTCCAGTGCACTGAGGAGGGAGGGAGGCTGTGGATGGGACTTTAAATTTTCTGGTGCCGTGTGTGGTGGGATTCGTAGTTAACTTCCCCATTCCCACCATGCTTACTCTGCTGCTGTGGTTCCATCAGAAGAGGGGTTTTCTTTGATTTGGCAGAAAAATAGACACTGACTTTATCTATCATGTTTAAGTTTATTTATTCAAGTCGTTTCTACACCCAGTGTGGGGCTCGAACTCACAGCCCCGACATCAAGAGCCGCACGCTCTTCCGACTGAGCCAGCCAGGTGGCCCTCTACGTCACGGTTACGCGTGAAGTCATTCAGTCGCATTCCTGTCCCTATGATCCTGCCTGCCATTTCTCTTCTAGATGTGACCCACATCCGATCAATCACAGAAGACAGCCTACGGGGACGCCTGGGTGGTTCAGTCTTTAAGCGTCTGCCTTCGGCTCAGGGTGTGATCCTGGTGTTATGGGATCGAGCCCCACATCAGGCTCCTCCGCTATGAGCCTGCTTCTTCCTCTCCCACTCCACCTGCTTGTGTTCCCTCTCTCGCTGGCTGTCTCTCTCTCTGTCAAATAAATAAATAAAATCTTAAAAAAAAAAAAAAAAAAGAAAACAGCCTACGTAGGAAGGAGGAGCTCCTGGAACAAATGTGGAGGGGATCAAGTCGAGGCTGTCCCATACTTTTGCACACTCTGCAAGTGTTGGTTGGCAGGGTCGGGAGGATGCCAGGGAGGGGGTGTATGAAGGAAGTACAGTCTATGACAGATAAAGAAATGGTCTGGAAAACCTGGAGTGGTGGGTGGAGATCCTCTTGAACTGTCTTGTCACCTATGGGTCATAAGCAAAACGTCCTGTCTCAGAAGTAGAAAGTCCTAGAACATTCACTCCATGAGATGGAAGGAGAGGATGAATGCCTCAAGGAGAAGTCTGGGTCTGGAATGCCTGTCTTAGGTGCTGTGCACATTTCTGCTTTCTCCAGGCCACCTTGGGTATCCCACTGCCCTAGCTTGCTTCCTTCTGCAGAGACACTTGTCTGTTTCTTGGCTTGTGGCCTGCAGAGGTTATGACAACCTCACATGTTTCAAATATGAGGTAGTGTAGAGAATGTATAAAATCATCAACCCTTTTCTCCTTCTTATCCTACTCCTCCAAAGCAGCCACATTTAACCTTACATACCTACTATCTGTGACCTTGGGCAAATTGCATAACTTCCCTATGTCTCAAATGCCGCATCTACAAATTGTTGCCAATAATAGAACTACTTCGTAGGGTTATTGTCAGAATTAAACCAAAGAATTAAAGGTAATCCACGTAAAGTGACTGGCATTATGCATTCACATAGTAAGAATTCAGTAAATGTTAGCTCCCATTATCATGGTGCATCATAATCCATTGGTTTGATTGTCTCCGTCCTGGACTGTGAACTCCTGCAGAAATTAGAGTCTATAAAGTGATAGGCACATCAAAGGAACTCAGTAAAAGGAAGTTTTTTTTATTGCCGTTGTTGTTGAAGATGGTAGAAAACTTGCCTTGCTCATCTGACTCTCATGAGCGCATGGCACAGAACCCAACACCTAGTATCTTCTCAGTTGGAGATCCATCGGATGAATGAACTGAATAGTTGGGTCTCTGTTCTTTTCTTTCTTTCTTTCTTTCTTTCTTTCTTTCTTTCTTTCTTTCTTTCTTTCGTTCTTTTTAGGATTTTATTTATTTGAAAGAGAGAGAGCACAAGTGAGGGAGGGACAGAGGGAGAGGGAGACAAGCAGTTTGCCTGCTGAGCAGGGAGTTTGACATGGGGCTCGACCCCAGGACCCAGAGATCATGACCTGAGCTGAAGGCAGATGCTTAACCGACTGAGCCTCCCAGGTGACCCAGGTCTCTGTTCTTTTCACAATAATAAGCATGGAAGGAAGTGCACTGATCGTTGTGATGTTTCTAAATGCTTTCCCTTCAGAGCCTGTGGCGTATTCTTGTAAGCATTTTCGACACTGGTGGGTCATCATTCATTCATCCTCTAGTCCCGGGATTTTCAAGCTAAAAGGGGTCTTAGGGATCATTTAATCCAATCACTTTGCCTCAGACAGATAAATTGGCACCTTAGACATCAGGTGGCATGACTAATGTCACACAGCCGGGCAATAACAAAGCCAGCAAGATGGGCTTGATTTTCATAAACAGCTTAAAGTCACTTGTAGTTAAGTCTGGAGATAAAAGGGATGAACCAGCTGGGAAATACCGGTTGGTTCCAAATTGAGGTCTGAGTGAGAATAAACGAGGGTTGGCTGCCTTGCTCTTGTGGGAGTGAAGGCAATTCCAAGAGAAGTGTCCCCAAAGTGTCGAGATGTCGTTACTGGCATGTGTGAGCTGGCTTTGAAGGGGAGTGTGTGAACAGCCTCACCCCCGTTCCTGGAAGCTATCTGGATGTTAGCCCCTGGCTAGGTCACAGGTTTTTCATTAAACGCTCCCTTCCTGTGAAGTTGTAGGCTTGGAGAGCCTAAACATCTCACCTGACTTCAACTCCAGACGTTGTTCAGGGCCTCTGCCCAAGGCTCTGCCCACACCTTCTAACTTGATGCTTTGCAGACTTTCATCAACCCAGATTCCTCCTCTGCACCACAGAACACAGAAAATAATCCGATTCTTTTCTCATTTCTCCCAAGGTTGGTACCTAACTAGCCCCTCTCTAGATGCCTAGCAGAGAAGTTAATTCAGTACACACGGTGGATGTCTTGGGGCTTTAGGGCTTAATTCTCTGGTTGAACGTCCCTGTAATTCTCCATCCATCATGCTTCATGCCATCAAAGACACAAGTCCATTCTGTACTCCCAATGCTGACATATCTGGCCTTATTTGGAACAGTTGAAACAATGCTTTTGTCAATAAACAAGCAGTGATATGTTTGTTGTTGTTGTTGATTTCTTTTTGGGAGAGAGGGTACGTGTGAATGGGGGGGGGTAAGGCAGAGAGAGAGAGAATCTTAAGCAGGCTCCACACCCAGCATGGAGCCTGACGCGAGGCTCAATCTCATGACCCTGAGATCATGACCTGAGCCCAAATCATGAGTTGGACGCTTAACCGACTGAGCCACCCAGACGCCCTGATATGTTTTTTCTTTACATTTCTTTTTGTCAAGTTAATATCAAAAGAGACAACTAGTGAAAATTCCATTGGAAAATCGCAAATTAACTTTGGAGTCAGTTAAAGGCAGCTGTAAATTAAATAATATTTCCCTCTTCATGGAAGCGAAAAGACCCTTTTGCCTCGCTAGAAGGTTCAGGATACCCATCCACTCCTTCAAACTATGACTCCTGACCTCCTGGGGCCTTGTTAAATGCGTATATAGATCTTTCTCCCAGAAAGTTTGCAAGATGGAAGGAAAATAGTAATGTGCATAATCTTTCTCCAGGGAAAGTGCCTTGGTGGGAGCTGGGGGAGTTTGGGTTTCCATTGGAAGCACTATTGAGCGATCGTCTATTTCCTACTCCAGGCTCGCTTTCCAGGTAGTGCTGCAGGGATAGCTTGGTAAGTCTAGAAAGCGTTTCCTAAAGACTTTGCCAAAATTATGAGACAAGTGGAAGAAATAAGTCTCTGAAAATGACTGTTCCCTTTTGAACAAGAAAATGCCACATTTTTGTGGAGGAAGTAATGCCCTGTGGTGGCAGCGGACAGATGTGTTTCCAAAAATAGATTGTAAGGCAACACTTGTTCAAGGCTATTGAGAACCCCTCTGGCTATGTGAATGCTTTCTCCAAATGAGATAAGCTAAGTTCAAGCATCCATTGACCTTAAAAAGGCTTCAGCTCCATATATATGTATTGCCTCCACACTCTATGAAATAATCATTATTACAAAAGGTCAAATATCCTCACATACTGGACAAAGAGAGGAGTGAAAATAAATTTTCCCTTAAAGAGCTTTTAATACAAAAGATAACCACACGTAGCTTGTGGAGTGCCGGATCTTGATTCAATCAAACTGACTATAGACAGATATTTGGGGGACAACCAAATTTGGGTATCCGATGATAATTAAAGAATTTTTGTTACTTTTGTGAAGCAATAATAGGATTCTGGTTATGTAATTAAATGTCTCTTTAAAAAAAGATTTATTTATTTATTTGGGGGGAGGGAGCAGAGCAGAGGGAGAGAAGAATCCTAAGCAGACTCTGTGCTGAGCACAGAGCCTGACACGGGGCTGGAGCCCATGACCCGAGATCACGACCCAAATGGAAATCAAAAGTTGGTCGCTTAACCGACTAAGCCACCCAGGGGCCCCTAAATGTCACTTTTAAGAAGTGCGTACTGAAGTAGCTGAAGACAAATATCGTGATGTCTGGGATTTGCTTGTAAATGCTTTATCAGATATGTATAACAGATGATACAACAGTGGCTAAATGTCAATTATTAAACAGGTAATTGTTATGCTGGGGTTTATTATAATAGTCTCTTGATTTATAATGTTTGAAAATAAAAATAGATTCAAATACAAATTCTAAAGAGAGGCTCTAATACTATAAGCTGTTCATTTCTCACAAAAGAAGTAGAAGCATTTTGTAAACGGAAATAATAATGAACCTGAAATAGGTCATTTGTCACAGTGCAAAGCAAATTTGGTTTTTCCATGAACTTTGTCAATAATTCACGATCAGGTACAATGACGGTATTGAACACAGGAGTGTGACCTGGGTCAAGAAATCAGAGGGTTAAAATAATCTAAAATATGCTTTATTTACATTAATCCCAAAATGCACTTTTAGATTTAAAAAAAAAGTCAGAAGGATTTTTTTAGTATATCTTTGATAATTTGTAACAAAAATCGTTCCTATCCATGTAAGTGACTGTAATGATAATATCTTTAGTGTTGGTTGATTTTTTTATAGTATGTGAGTCAAATGTACAGATTTTTTACGTTAGTGGAAAAGTGAAAGCCAATGTCTGAAGCTCTGCCTATCGGAAGCAAGGTTGTTGCACTGTGTCTGATACAGTAACTGGAGGGTCTCCCACCACGCTGTGTGTGATCCCCTGGATTCCCGTGTGTGTTAGGACACAACGTCCCTGCAGTGGCTGCCAGTGGAGAATGCTTCTCCATGACCGACTTCATGTCTTCAGCAGGACTTCACATAGACTTAACAGTAGTGGGGTTTCAGCGTAAGTCACCGTCTTAATGGCGTGCAGGCACATGCAGACTGTTTTCTGAAAGCCTACAAGGACCAGCCCAAAAGATGTGGATTTGAAGGTAGAGCCAAAGAGCCTCCTAGGGCAGAACTCATTCTAAGGAGAGAAGAAGAAACTAGGCATAAAGCCTTAGTCACTGAACGATGGGGAGGGTTCTGAATAAACTAGAGGGGGTTGTGCGGTAAATAAGGGTTCAGTTGGGTCATCCCAAAGGTGAAACAGACAGCCCCCCTTAAATTAGGATAACTCGAGGAGAGTTTGGGGACCTTTTAGAGGGTGAGGGGAATCTAGGGACAGTGTAATAACCTGGATTAGAACCAGTGGAGATCTTGCCACACAGAAGCGTGAGGGGAAGGAGTGGTTACTGTAAGCAGATGGAGGGACTTGGGAGGAGAAGGCCGCCTTGAGAGGAGCAGTGACCTTTAGTGCAGGGACACAAGCAGCCATGGTGACCCCCCAGGGAAGAAGGCAGGAGTAAATACTCCCTCCCTGAGGGACACACAGCTCCCCACGTTGACGCAGCCGGTGTCAGGAGGGAAGAGATCCCAGCTGAGACAGAGCAGGAGGGGACTTGTGGGGAGTGGATGTGGGGGACACACCGAAGAGACCTGTCCGACATCCACAGAGCAGTCAAAGCAGTGCTTTGTATTGTTTTTTAAGAGATTTTATTTATTCATTTGAGAGAGAGAGACAGAGAGAGAAAGAGAAAGAGAGAGAGAGAGAGAGAGAGAAAGAGCAGGAGGGGGGAGGGGCAGGGAGAGGGAGAAGCAGGCTCATTCCCAACACCCTGGGTTCATGACCTGAGCTGAAGGCAGACGCTTAACCAATCAGCCACCCAGGTGCCCCCAGACCAGTGTTTTTAAAATCTTTCTTAGACTGTGTCATTCTTATATTCAGAACCTCCCAGTAGCTTCTCCTTACACCTGCAATTAATCTAAACTCCTTAGCAGAGCCCATGGGGCCACCACTGCCTGGACGCTGCCTGCCCTCCAGCCTCCCCTCTGAGCATCCTCCCCTGGTCCCTCAGCTCAATCCCACTGGCCTTCTTTCTGTTCCAGGACACACCAGGCTTTCTCCACCCAGAGCTTTTATCCAAGACTCTGGATAGGAAAATTCTTTGTATCATTCAAGTCACAGCTAAAGGCCACCTTGAAAAGACCTTCCCCGACCCCCCTATTTTCTTCCAGGTGCCTTTTCTTCTTTTGCCCTGGGTTCAGTGCTCCCCTTACTCCTGGGCACCTGAGACCCAGGCCTGGGTGCTATGCTTTAAAGGATTGCCCTGTTCCAGCCGTGCCCTTCCCAAAGGGCAAGGAGTCCACAAGGCCAAGGCGTACACCTACCCCTTTGAATTCAGGTTTAGTCTGGGAAGCAGAATCACCAGGGGATGTATATACCTACACACACACACACACACACACACACACACACACACACACACGGAGCAGTAGAGGGAGAGAGATTTTTTACGGGGATTTGACCTTGCATAGCTGCCGAAGGGACAAAGCAGCCTCTGTCCGTTGTTGGAGCTTGAATGGGAAGACAGGAGGGACTTGAAGTGGGAAGATCAAGAGGCAGCCGGGACCCACAGCATGAGCTGGAGTCCGTGCGGGCTGATGCAAACCCGTGTCAATTTTGACCTTACGGGTGCGGGTGTCCTGCAGGAGCCAGTGTCCCTTGTCACAGAGCTAAACACACTCACCTGGCCTAAAATTCCGAGAAGCTGAAGGAGGACCAGGGAGGGGGGCAGGGGGAGCAGAGGCAGGCTGCTGCCTCGAGGGCGTGAGGTGAGCCAGAAGATGAGCCACCGTACAGGGGACTTATGACGTGGCTGCGGCTTCTTTCCCCCCAAAATCTCCCTCAAAATCATGGAAAAGGGATTCTGGGAAATAGAATTCAGCCTGGCCAACTTGATATGTTAAAAAAAAAATCCCTCATCCCTGCTCTTGACTGCCCTAGGGCATCTCATACCCCCCAAATCCTAAATGGCCTCAGTGCTGCTTCATAATCTAAAGGGACCTCTTTCCTGGTTCCATCTTTTTTTGGGTCACCCCGTGGCCCTGAGGCATGACCAAGGGATGATCTTTCTTGGAGGTGTAAATGGAGTTTGAACATGCGGCTGGTCCGCACGTGTGTGTGGAGGCCACTCCTGATTCAGGAGAGTGGGAGGTGGCGAGAGAAAAGGGAAGGCCCTTCCCTCGTCATTCCGTTCCTGACTGAAATCTGGAAGAACCCAAGAACCCTTCAATTTGAACACTGCAGACCTTTGTGCAAGCGTATTTGTCAAGGCTGATGGATCACACATGCGTAAGGTAGTTTTTCTTTTATGTTGATTTGTACGTTTTTAAATACTTTTTGTGAGGGAAGAGTATCCGTGTCTGCAGCTGGGAGGCTGACCCCAGGTACTTAACGTTGAGTAAATACCCCTTCCGTGCACGGTACCCACTTTTCCCTTATTTAGGATACCAAGAGCCTGCCTGAAGTCAGAAAGACTCCAATTCTTTTGAAATTTGTATTTATTTTTTTGAATTCACATGATTCAAAACTCAAAAGGGAAAAAATGATATTGGAAAAAAAGTGTCTCTCCCGTTTTTGTCTCCCGAGAGCACAGTTCCTGTCTTCACAAAGATCAGTGAATGTTGCCTGTTTCTTATGTTTGTTCTCTTCCAGAGACATCCTCTGCATATACAAGCAAATTTGTACATGTGCAATCCTCCCAATAAAACATTTTTTTAAGATTGATTTTTATTTTTATTTTTATTTATTTTAGTGATCGGGGAAGGGACAGACGGAGAGTCTTAAGCCTGCTGCAGGGCTCGATCGCACGACCCTGAGATCACGACCTGAGCAGAAACCAAGAGTCTGATGCTCAACCGACTGAGCCACTCAGGTGTCCCCCCTCCTTTAACATTTTTAACCTCAATTGTAGCGTATCACTTGCTCTGCCCTTCACCTTGCCTCTCTCACTTGATAAGGTATCTTACAAATTGTTCCATGTCAGTACACAGACCTTCCTCCTTCTTTGTTTACAGCTATATGACATCTTATCACTTATTTAACTAGTTCCTTACAGAATGTGCATTTAGGTTGTTACCAATCTTTTACGATTACGAACAATGCTGAAGTGACTACTCCTGCATGTGCGTGCAACTCTAGGAAAAATTTGTAGAAGTGGGATTGCTGGCTCAAATGGCTTGTCCACTGAAAATGTTGAGAGGTGCTACCTTTTTTTAAAAAAAAGATTTTATTTATTTATTTGAGAGAGAGAGCATGATAGGGGTGAGGGTAAGACGGAGAAGCAGACTCCCCACTGAGCAGGGAGCCTGATGCGGGGCTCAATCCCGGGACTGTGGAGACATGACCTGAGCCAAAGACAAGTGCTTAACCAGCTGAGCCACACAGGTGCCCCGAGAGGTGTCCCCTTCCATTGAGGTTCTCCCAAGTTACGCTCCCGTCACCCACGTAGGAGAATGCCTGTTGCTCTCTACCTTTGCTACCAAAGCCTGCGAGATGGCCTTCAAAACGCACCACTCAGACATCTTGCTGCAGAAAATGTAGTCGCTGTGCTCTCAAATCCACCACTGTGACAGCACCCAGGCCAGACTTCCCACAGGCTGCTCCCAGCCAGGGGCTGAGTGCAGCCCCAACACAACGGAAGGCCCATTCCTGCAGGATGTGGGAGTCCTCAGCTCAGAGACTCTTCATCACCTGGCCAAACCCCCTTACCACCGTGTGGCCGCCTGAGCTCACCCTCTCCTGCCCTCCCTCCCTGCCCTCCCTCCTTCCTTCCCTCTCCCCTTCACAGGGGTCTGGCCGGCAGCCCGGTCCTCAGGTTCTCTCCACCCCCTCCGGCATCCCTCCTCTTTTACCCTCATGGGAATGTCCCCCAATTCATGTCCTGCATATTCAATCCTATCTTGGTGTCTGCTCCTCAGACATCCTGAGCTAACAACATAGCATGTTGTTCCCTCTTTAATAGTATGATAGATAAAAACAAAAACTAGCATCTCAGAAGATCCCATTTTTTCACTTTTTAGTATAATTTTATTTTATTTTTAAAGATTTTATTTATTTCTTTGAGAGAGAGTGCACACAGAAGTGGGGAGGGGGCAGAGGGAGAAGGACAAGCAGACTTCTTGCTGAGCAGGGAGCTCGACACAGGGCTCAATCCCAGGACCCTAAGATCCTGACCTGAGCCAAAGGTAGATGCTTAACCAACTGAGCCACCCAGGCACCCCATCACTTTTTAGTATAATCTCAACTTACATTTTTCTGATTATGAGTGAAGGTGATCGTGTTTATATATTTAAGAACCATTTACATATTTTTTCATGAGCTATCTCTTCATCGTCTTTGCCCATTTTTCTAGGGGGTTAATGGTCTTTCTCATCGACTTCTATAACCTCTTTATGTTTCAGGGAAATTGGACTTTTGTAATTTGAATTGCAAAAATAATTTTTAGAGTTCACGTCTTCTGCACCCATTTTCGCCCATAAAAAAACTACTTATTTTTTTGTCAAACTTATTTTTCCATTCTTTATGGCATCTGGGTTTTGTTTCACATTTTGAAAGTTCTTTGCACTCAGAGAGGATTTAAAAATTCTCTTACCAGTACTTTTATTTCATTTTATTTTATTCTTTTAAGATTTAATTTTTAAGTAATCTCTACCCCCAACTTGAGGCTCCCACTCAGGACCCCGAGATCAGAAGTACACGGTCTACCAGCTAAGCCAGCCAGGCCTCTCTACTTTTATTTTATTTTTACTGTTTAAGTCTTTAATCCTTCCTGAATTTATTATGGGATGACATATGAGGTAAGAATCCAAATTTATTTTTTTCCAGATGGCTTCCAGTTGTTCCAACACAATTTATCAAACACTCTTTTTCTACTACTTAGAAATGCCACCTTTATCATGCAGTAAACTTCTTTTTACACTCGGGTCTTTTCCTATGTTTCATTTGATTCTACTAATCTGTCTTAGAGAGGTGCTTTGGCCCATATCATATTAGTCTGGTATTGTAAGAAATAAACAGGCAGATATCCAAGACTCCAGGATAAATTTATTCAAACTCCATCCAGAGCAATATATTCAACGGATGAATTGCTCTTTGGGGAAAATATTCAAAAACCCTACATCTGCTAAAATCCAATCTTCTTCATCTGTTGAGGCTGAAGTCCAAACCATAACTATTGTCCGTATTAGTTAACAGATCTTGACTTTTCTATAGCAAAATAGTATCCGTTTCATTTGGTTTTGGGGGGTCAAGTTGGCATGTTAGTGGACTCTGCTCATAGTTAGGTAAGAAATTGGTCCTAGCATTTCTCTGCTCATCTTCTTTCTCCCGAAACATGGATCTGGTTTTTATTTTGTTTTGCTTCATTGATGGCCCATATACACTTAATTTATATCTCTACTACAAACCCCCATCTCTTGGTACTAGTGGGGTTTTGGTTTGTAGGCAGCTTTGAGACAGCTTCAATTCTATGCTTCATAGACCTTCAATTTTGGGGGGTGTAATGACCAAGGACCCCACTGCTGTGCTCTGAAATCAGTTGAAGTGTGTGTGCTGAGATGATGCCTCCCAAGGGCTGCTCTTGGCCGGTGTCTAAGGGAATCAAAGATGCTAGACAGGGTGTTCTCATATATAGGGAAGACCCGCTAAGGCTGAACTGTAGCTTCCAGACTACCCGGTGGCCTTGTTGAGTCTTCCTTCGACCGCATGGCTGTCAAGGACACATCTCCTCACCTTCCATGTGGTTGGTGATCTGAAGGCTCTCCCAGCCTTACCCGGTTTCCTCCTGATTTTCTCTGACACAGGCATTTCCCCTACCCAAAGCCTTTTACACTGAATCCTAACTTGGCATCTCATTGTTGGAAGACCTGACACAAGCTTCCTGTTCTCACAGTCATCCAATGTATTCATTGGTGCTTTCCCTACATACACCACGTAACTGCACTTGTATGTTGGGTCCTCAGCTATTGACCACCTGCTTCACTCTCTGTGAGTTAGGAATAGCTCTTTTTCTTGGTTCAGCACAGCATCCTGCCTTGTAACCACAGAGATGCAGTCCAAGATCATTAATCTCGAAGTCAGTGAGTTGGGACTTTCAAAATTTGAAGCTCGCATGGCAAAGATGAATAGAATATTCATCTTAAGAATAATTGGTGCCTTTGATTAAGCATCTGCCTTTGGCTCAGGTCATGATCTCAAGATCCTGGGATCAAGCCCCACATCGGGCTCCCAGCTCAGCGAGGAGTCTGCTTCTCCGTCTCTCTCTGCTCCTCCCCCCGCTCATGCTCTCCCTCTCTCTAACAAATAAATAAATAAACCCTAAAAAAATAAAAATTAAAATTAAAAAAAAGAAAAAAATTGGTGCCTGACTAGGGGTGCCTGGCTGGTTCAGTCGGTAGAGCATGTGACTCTTGAGCTCAGGGTCATGAGTTCGAGCCCCATGTTGGGTGTGGACCCTACTTAAAAAAAAAAAAAGAATAATTGTTGCCTGACTAATCAAGCAAAGGCATAATTTCAACTTGAGCGTCATGAGGGGTGTACCCAGGAGCTGCTCCTGGGGGCTGAGATCACCCTTTTGTCCGTAGGTGAAGTAGTACTAATGTATCATCTTGGTCCACCCAATGACAAATAGGCACACCTTCAGCTTAGTCAAATATCCATCTCTCCTGCCTTTCCTAAATTTTGGTATTTCTAATGCTAGGATATAACTGCAAACTTTCTTCCTCTTTCCATCTTCAGAGATTCTGAGATTCTGGAGAAACAAAGTGTTATCTAAAGGTTAAAGCTCATTTATAAATCCTTTTCAGAGTTCCAGGATAACGTTATCAGTTTTTAAGCATGAAATGCTTCACAAGAGAGCTGTGGACCTCCAGCCTGACCAAATCCTCTCATGTCGTGGCGTGTAGGATGCACAATCCTTGTGGAATGTCTCGGAGATGACTTCTGCAGGTGAGTCTTCCCTTTGAGTGTCTTTGGGGCTAGATGGGTCATGTCCATTTCATTGCTGACGAGGTATTTGTGTGAAAAAGAATTTTCAAATGGTCTACTCAACAGTCTGATTAATATTTAATATTTGGATCCTAGTGTCAGCCCCAGACATTAATCTCTCATCAGTAAAAATTCCTGTCTTGTTCACGGTGCAGAGGAGGGTGTATTTGAGCAACACATGGGTGGAGTTGATCTTAGAAAGAATTTAGGGAGGAGAATATTATACAATCTCCACTTTGTTTAGGGAGACACTGAATTCTTACCAGGATTGCCTCAGAGGTTCATGTCTGTTTAGAGACCATCCCGGTTTGGTACTCCTGCTGAAATGGTGTGCAACTCAACCCCATTTCCTTTTTCCCTGGCCCTTCATGGTCCAATGTCAATGGGATGTGCTCATCCCAGACTAAATTGTCTGGTAGGTTACTCTTGATAGAAGGTTTGTTGAGCAAGCCAGCCCTCAAGGCTTGATGCCTGAGGCTGGCACTCCTCACTGGATTAGACTGTGAAGAGCCATTGTCACCTACAGATGAACTCGAGTATTAATAAAAAGACCAGTCTTCAAACTGCCTCAGAACTTTGACGACCTACCATTTCATCAATTTTTAAATATTGCCAAGAAATTCTAATTTAAAAAATAAGAAAGCTCCACCCATCCTCACCTCGCTTTGGGCATCTATGAGTGTGAAATCCATTCCAATCTGTATTGATACGTGCATGTACCTTTCACATAGTCAGATATAGAATTGTGTTCTAGTTTTTTCATTTGTTTCAGTTTTATGACGTAACCATCATATTTATTATTTTTAATAGCTACATAACATCCCATCATCCATATGTCATTTACTTGACCATCCCCAACTGTTGAACTCCTAGGTTTCTTTGGGTCTTTGATTTTTTTTTAAGATTTTATTTATTTATTTGAAAGAGAGAGAGCACAAGCAGAGGGGAGAGGCAGAGGGAGAGGGAGAAGCAGGCTCCTGCTGAGCAGGGAGCCCAATGTGGGACTCAATCCCAGGACCCCGACATCATAACCTGAGCTGAAGGCAGACGCTTAACCAACTGAGCCACCCAGGTGCATCTGGTTCTTTGATTGTTAAATATCCTGTTAATGCCACTATAAACACCACCATATGTAGCTTTTCCCCTTGTGAACAATTTCCAGGAATGGTACTAATGAAGCAAGAAATATAAATACCTTAATGACTTTTGATAGGTAGCCAAATAATCCGCCCCCAAAATACAATACAGATTTACAAGAGTACTAGTATAAATAACATATAAGACATATATTTAAAAAATTCATTATGTGTTGCTATCACATATAAAGATTATAATAAAGTGCCATGAGCAAATTAACAAGACTTAAGTTCATGTTTACAAGACTTAAGAAGGAAAGACACACAGGACAGGCGAAGGGCTTAAAGAGGGCTGCTCTGTCTTAACTTGGGAGGCTCTGAGGGTGAGAAAGTCACAGGGGAGGTACTAGACTTGTTTGCAGATTCTTTTTTTTTTTTTTTTTAAAGATTTTGTTTATTTATTCGACAGAGATAGAGACAGCCAGCGAGAGAGGGAACACAAGCAGGGGGAGTGGGAGAGGAAGAAGCAGGCTCATAGTGGAAGAGCCTGATATGGGGCTCGATCCCACAACGCCGGGATCACGCCCTGAGCCGAAGGCAGACGCTTAACCGCTGCACCACCCAGGTGCCCCTGCAGATTCTTTTTGAGAAAGATTGGCTTTACTTTGGGATTGGGAGAAGGTTATGGTATTCATAGCAAAGGAACCCCTATCAGGGGAATCAGGGCAGTTGAATGTAACAAGGCTGGATTTAGGATCCAGACAGAGACGAGTTGAAATCCCAGATCCACTGCTTTAACCACGTGGCCTTTGGCAAGTTGCAGATCCTTTCTCAGGCTCTCAGAGGGCGGCTGTTGGGATTAGAGATGATACATGCAGAGAAGAAATGGATGATAGCTCTCATCATCATTAAAACTTGACCTTGTTAGTGGCAGAAGATGACACAATCTAGAAATTGTTCCAGTTTTGGGAACAAGATCATAAAATGACAAAGCATTTTGGAGGGTGAGGAGGTGACAAGCAAGAAGAGAAGCAGGGCAGCAGAAGCAAGAAAGAGAGGAGAAAGTAAGGAAGCACATGCAGAAGAGGCAGGAGAGAAGGAAGGAAGAAGGATGATGATATGGGACGGGATGGAAGACAAGACAGCTGAGTAGTTTCTAAGGTCTGCTCCTCGTGACAATCTTGCACTAGGGTCTCGCAGAGGGCATTCTAAAAGTTGTGGACATTTGAGCTCAATGCAGTGTGATGTGTAAATCTGATGTTGGGAGAATAAGCTTGAGCCAGCAGGATCACTGTGATGGGGATTTTTTGTAAATGAGAGGTCTGCTTGCCTGGTGGCCCAAGGGGTTTGGAGTAGGATCCCAGACAGTGACAGGAAGCTTATAAGTAGGGCTCACTCTCCAGAGTGGACAGTGGTGGCTGGATAAATGCGTGAAGGTTTCAGGAATCAGACTAGGGAACAGGAATTCAGGCAGACTTCAGTCTCAAAAGGAAACTGAAGAATTAATTAGGAGGCCAGGGCTAAAAAACCCCTTGGGTTTCAGACTGGATAACAAAGGCAGGAATTGGGGAGAGGGATCAGGTCCCAAGTAAAAGAATCCCTAGGCATCACCCCGTACAAGACAATGGTCGAACATTGAAAAACTAATTTCAGGCAACATCTGCCAGTTCATTCATTCATCTCCTTTTTTTTTTTTTTTAAGAGAATACCATAAAGGAAGATGTTTTATTTTACTTTTTTAAGTACACTGGACCCCCAGCGTGGGGCTCAAACTCATGACCTCAAGATCAAGAGTTACATGCTCTACGGACTGAGCCAGCCAGGCGCCCCATGCATTCATTTCTTTCTCCTTTTTTTTTTATTAATATATTGTTAAAAGATTTTATTTATTTATTTATTTGAGAGAGAGAGAAAAAGCATGAGTCGGGGGAGGGGAAGGAGCAGAAGGAGAGGGAGAATCAGGCTCCTAGCTGAGCAGGGAGCACCACTCTGGGGCAATTCCTGGACCCTGAGATCATGACCTAAGCCAAAGGCAGACGCTTAACTAACTGAGCCATCCAGGTAACCCCCTCCCTCCACGCATTCATTTCTTTTACAACTTTTGATTGAAGGCCAGACTCCATGCTTGGTCCTGGGAACATAAAGGTGAGGAAGTCATTCTCTTAACTTAAGGGGATCTCTGGGGTGGGAGACAGAGACATAAATACAGAGTGATCAGTGCAAGGCATCAGAAGGTGCTTTGGTGAGCTTTACAATGAAGATGAGGTTGGAGCTAAGTGTTAAACAATGAACAGACAGAAACTGGAACCTTCACATGCTGCTGGCGGAAACGCAACATGGCACAGCTGCTCTGGAAAACAGTTTGGCAACTGCTCAGAAAGTTAAACCGAATTATCATACGATCCAGCCATTCAACTCCTCGGTATACACCCAACGGCACTGAAACTAGATGTCCACACAAAAACCTGGGCATACACATACACAGCAGCTTTATTCGTCACAGTCAAAAGGTGAAAACAACCCAAACGTCTATAAACTAATGAATGGCTACGCAAAATGTGGTGTATCATTACAATGGAATATTATTCAGCCACAAAAAGGAATCAAGTACTAACAGGTGCTACAGCACGGATGACTTACGATCATGCTGAGAGAAGGAACTCAGCCACAGAAGGTCACGTGTTCTAGGACTCCATTTATCTGAAATACCCAGAACAGAGACAGCAGATGAGTGGTTCTGAGGGACTGAGGGGTGGGGGAAGGAGGGAGACTGGTAATGGTTGCACAACATTGTGAATGTATTAAATGCCACTGAATTGTATAATTTTTTTTTAAAGATTTTATTTATTTATTTGACAGAGACAGCCAGCGAGAGAGGGAACACAAGCAGGGGGAGTGGGAGAGGAAGAAGCAGGCTCCTAGCAGAGGAGCCTGATGTGGGGCTCGATCCCAGAACGCCGGGATCACGCCCTGAGCCGAAGGCAGACGCTTAACGACTGCGCCACCCAGGCGCCCCTGAATTGTATAATTTTAAATAATTGTATAATTTTATTTTAGTTTTTAAAAGATTTTATTTATTTATTTATTTGAGAGAGCGAGAGAGAGAGAAGCAGACTCTCTGCTGAGCAGAGAGCCTGACAACGGGGCTCGACTCCAGGACCTTGAGATCATGACCTGAGCCGAAGGCAGAAGCTTGACCCACTGAGCCACCCAGGCGCCCCTAATTGCATAATTTTCAACAGTTATGTCCTGTGAATTTTACTTCCACAGAAAATGAATAGAGAGTCGGCAGGTGCACAAGGCGAAGGGAGACGTTCTACAGAGTTCACATACTATGCCAGGGCCCAGACACACAAACATGGGTCATTTGGAAACATGCAGGACTTCAGCGTGGCTGGAACACCCCAGGGAGCAGCAGGACGTGAGACTGGAAATGTGGGTGGAGACCAAAATCTACTGGGACATGGGGACTTTATTTTGTAGAAATAGGCACCTCGTGCATGAAGGCTCAAGAACCGGCAGGGCTGAGACTGGAGGCCAAGACACTCTCTCCAAGGTTAGGCTGACCTCGGCGGCTTGCTGTTCGCAGAATGCTAGAAACCGAAGGCACTTGGAAGTATCTGGCTCAGTCTGTCCCAAGGTGGAGTCACGAAACACTGGGTTTGTATGCTATTCTGCAGGGGAAAGGGCTCTGCAGGCAAGTCATTCACACACTGCTGTGCCCCCGCATCTGGAACAGTGCCAGGCACATAGTAGGCACTCAATAAAGAATGGTTAAATACATGGAATGAGTTTGGGAAAAGCTGCCTCACATATTTCCTTCTTGGAGGACAACTATGCAATTTTTGGCAGTTTCTATATTCATTTAAAATAAATGTTTGGCGTAGTAAATATATATTCTTTTTCTTAAAGAGCCCTATGCCCCTAAATGTATACACGTTGGACCCCATGCAACTCAGATCCCACAGTCACGAAGTCTGTTTTGTGACCCGACAGAAAGTTCCCTGAGGGTAAGTATCCCCAGCACCCCGCATTCAGAGCCCATCTGACAGTAGGAGCTCAAAGACTTACGGAGGATTGACTATTTAGAGATCATGTGTATGAAGCGCTTGGCAACTAGTCCTCATTACGTGGAGTTTTTAATGAATGAGCAGTCAGAAGCAGAAAGGGAAAGTGCACCCTAAGGTGTTTGCATCCAGAAATATGCAAATGTCATGGATTTTGAATCAACCCACAATACCCTTGAAGAATATTCAACCACAGGAAGGAAATGCAGCTTTAGGAACATAAACTTGTCCCTTTGCTCCAAAATGAATCTGCTCTTTCCAAACATTTGCTGTCGCACAGTCTGTCCCTCCTGGTTTGGAAGGCAGCTGTGGCAGCCTGCCCTTATCTACAGAAGCGTGACAAAGGGGACTTTGATGCAAAGTTAATCATATTCTAAGCTCCATACAGTGGAGATGAAGTCATTAGAACAGCAAACACTGTGTCTGATGTTCCTTAAGAGATGGGTGATTTTCTCATTCAGTGATGATTGACATTCTTTATAGTAATGATGGGGAGGACGAGGGCTTCCAAGGGAGCCAATCAGAAGGCAGCTGGAGGAGTAGGAATAGTGGCGTGTGTGTGTGTCTGTGTGTGTGTGTGTGTCTGTGTGTCTGTGTACATGTGTGTGCACTTTTGTTATAGCTGCCTCTGTAAATGGAAAGCCAGCTGAATCCTCTGAGAATTGTAATTAACCGGAGCAGTCAGTGTCTGAGCTATTAATATTGAGGGCACTAAGGCAGCGCCAGGCAGGAGGGGCTCCCCTCTCCTTCCTCCTCCCTACCTCCCACCTTCTCCAGAATCCTTCCTAGAAGGCACTCACGCTTCTCATCCTTATAATGAAGAATGGCTGGAATGTGAGGGTGGCTGGAACGAGCCCCCACCCATTTGGTTGCCCAAGTCTTAAAACACTGCTCCAGTCTCGTCGAAGGAAATGAAAGCGGAGGGACAGCCCAGCTTATAAACACTGGGGACAACATGTCAGTGCCATCCCTTGCTGGAGGGAAACACTGGGCTATTTATCACACAGAGCCCCATCTGTTCAAGGCGGAGGAATGCATTTGCTTGGGGAGGAAAGGAAGAATTGATAGCAATATTCCCTCGCCTTTTCATTAGAGGGTTTGAAAAATAGCCTTTCAAAAGAAAGACACCTTCATGTTCCAAGTGAGTTCTGAATTTAAAAAGCATTGCTGGGCTGAGGCTCATTTCTGCTTTAGTCAACCCAAAAAGGCGGCAGGACTCCAAAGCTTTGCTTTGAGAATTCTGCTCTGTGAATGCAACCTCTGAATCTTTGGCAATTTTTTGCCACCAAAAAAAAAAGGCTACTATTTACGGGGAGCAGAACTCAAAGTTCAAAAGGAGAAAAACTAACGGCTTTAGATAAGGGAAGGGAGTATTTGCGTGTTTTATTTGCACTTTTAAAACATGTAAACCATCATCTCAATCCTCAGCAGGGAACATCTTTGAAGATGATTGTTTGAAATTAATCTGCCCTCAATTGACAGTTTTTGGAATATTTATGATAATGTGCCTGAGTGCTCCATCATCATCATCTTCTTCATTATTCTCTTGGGCTTTTGCAGTCCCTTTAAATCTGGAAACCTCTATCTTGCAGCTCTGAAACATTTCTGTAGTATTTCATTGGCAATTTTCTCCATTCTGTCTTACTGTAAAACCTGTTAGCTGGGTTTTGGGCCTCTTGGAATGATTCTCAAATTTTCTTTTTTTTTTTTAACTTCTATTTTCCATCTTGTTCTATATCCTGGTTGATTTCTGTCCACATTGCTATACATCATTTCTATGGATTTTTTCCCCTTTGATTAGTCTATTTATTTTTTATTTCCAAGAAACATTTCTTGAATTTTGTTCTTTTTTCTCAGAATCCTGTTCTTGTTTCTCTTATTATTCTCTTATGTTTCAGCATCCTATTGTTGTTTTTCTAATTGTTCTTGAAGGACGCCTGGGTGGCTCAGTCGGTTAAGCGACTGCCTTCGGCTCAGGTCATAATCCCAGGGTCCTGGGATTGAGCCCCACATCGAGCTCCCTGCTCAGTGGGGGGTTTCCTTCTCCCTCTCCCTCTGCCTCTCCCCTCATAGTCTCTCTCTCTCAAAGATAAAGATAAATAAAATCTTAATTGTTCTTGAAGGTATTAATGCTAGTTTTTCTTTTTTGAGCGGGGAAGGACAGAGCGGGGAGAGAGAGAGAGTGTGTGAATCTCAAGCAGACTCCCTGCTGAACACAGAGCCCTAAGAGGGGCTCGATCCCACAACCCTGAGATCATGACCTGAGCCCAAATCAAGAATCAGACGCTTACCCGACTGAGCCACCCAGGCGCCCCCTCTAGTTTTGTTTCTTAGAGTTTTTCTTCTGTCCTTTGTATCATGTTTGTTTTTTCTGGATTATTCTGTCTGTTTCTGACTTTGTCACAGTCCCATCATCAGCCATTACCCATGGCGAGATATAGATTTCTCCCTCTGGAAATCTCTCTTTCCATACAGAATGAACAACCAGACACTCTGCCCGGCAAGAGGATTTCCCTTCCCCACTCTTCTCCAGGGCCAATCTATAAACCGTTCAGCCAATCTATAAACCGTTCTTGAATTTTCCCCCCCTCCATCTGCTACTTAATAGGAACTCTGGTGAGGCCGTAGGTATGGAGTGAGGAAAGGGAGTAACACAGCAGAAGTAGGTGGTATGGACGCCATGCTTTATGACTTGCTCAAGCCCAGTCTTATCTATACCATTCCCATTTGATAGTAGGGGAAGCAGTAAAAAGCTGATTGGAAGTGGGGTGTGTGTGTTTGTGTGTGTGTGTGTGTGTGAGGTGATTGTCAGCTGGTGGGCCTCAGAACACAGTGCTCACGTGCCAAACTAGCTTTGGCATTGGGACATTGAAAACCATTGGAACACTGAGCATTGGGGATGCCACTTTCTGGAAGTCTTTTTCTGGGATTGTTTTCTATAGAGATTCCTCCTCTCTTCCTAAGGAATATGAGCTTGAATGCAAGCTTTATAGAAAAAAAGCAAACGAAGAGATTTGCTCAGAGCCCCACTATGCAACACACAGATACTCATTTACTGTTCCTCCAACCCCATCCTTATATGCGTGGTACTCTTGTCTAGAGACATTCTGGTTCCAAGTCTCCAGAGAATAAATTTCTAGGGATGTTGGGGAGAGCACAACTTCCCGCATCTGCCAGGAGATAAAGAGGGGATCTGTGGGTCTCATTGCTTCTTGTGTAGACTTTCAACAAGCGTACAGATTTTTAGTCCTGCTTTCTGAGGTTTTCAGGGCCCCTGGGTGGCTCAGTGGGTTAAATGTCTGCCTTTGGCTCAGGTCGTGATCCCAAGGTCCTGGGATCAAGCCCCATGTCAGGCTCCCTGCTCTGCGGGCAGTCTGCTTCTCCCTCTCTAATAAATAAATATAATCTTAAAAAAAATAGTAAAACCTGAGGTGTTTTTTTTCTTTTATAATTCTGCCCCAGGATTATTGAGACGTAAGTGACATACAACGTTGCGTGAGTTTAAGGTGCACAATGTGATGATTTGATACACACATATATATATTGGGAAATGGTTACTACAATGACGCTAGTAAACATATTCATCATGTCACCTAATTTCCTTTTGTGTGTCATGAGAACATTTAAAATCTACTCTCTGAGCCACTCTCAGGCATATGACACAGTACTGTTACAGCCATCGTGTGCTAAGTATTAGATCCCCAGAATTTATCTTACAACTGGAATTTTGTACCCTTTGACGGCCTCACATTACCTCCACATCCAGTGCCTAGCAGTCACACTTCTACTGTTTCTGTGACTTTGGCTTTTTTACATTCCATATGTAAGTGAGATGATAGAGATTTGTCTCTGTCTGACAGAACCAGCCAAATGGAGCTGTTGCTGAGTTTCTCAGAGTTATGAGCTGTTTCTGGGTCTGTAGCCAGGACCATGGCAGGTGAGTCAACTGCCTTGGTGTGAGCCTGCTTTCTCAAAACAGCTCTTCTTGCTCTTGGATGCACTGGGGTTTCAGAGTCTCCCACCTGGATCCCAAAGCTCCCAGGAAAGCCCTTTTGTTCATGGGTGGGTGCCAGGTTATTGTTGTTGAGGGAGGAATACTGGCAAGGAATGTCTTATTCGGCCATCTTGCTGACGTCACTCCTAGCCCTGAGATTTTCTGAAGTTCCTTACATCATGGGACCTTACTGCCCGTCCTTTGCAGGCACACAAATTTGCCGAAATAGCTCATCCCCAGTTGTCTCTGTTGCCTTTCTACTTGAAGATTTGTCTTTTTTTGTTGTTGTTGCTTTCCTTGAGTGGTTGTACATAACAGAAGTCTTTTTTTTTTTTAAAGATTTATTTAAGAGGGAGAAAGAGAGAGAGAGAGAGAGAGAGAGAAAACGTGAACACATTGGGGGGGGGCAGAGGGAGAGGGAGGAGCAGACTCCCCGCTGACCAGACAGCCTGATGCAGGGCTCAATCCCAGGACCCCAAGATTGTGACCTGAGCTGAAGGCAGCCACTTAACTGACTGAGCCACCCAGGCACCTCAGATGACAGAATTCTAAGATGACACTCAAGATTCCTACCCCCTGGGGCGCCTGGGTGGCACAGCGGTTAAGCGTCTGCCTTCGGCTCAGGGCGTGATCCCAGCGTTCTGGGATCGAGCCCCACATCAGGCTCCTCCGCTATGAGCCTGCTTCTTCCTCTTCCACTCCCCCTGCTTGTGTTCCCTCTCTCGCTGGCTGTCTCTATCTCTGTCGAATAAATAAATAAAATCTTTAAAAAAAAAAAAAAGATTCCTACCCCCTTGTGTACACATTTTGTATAATTTCCTTTCCCCGAATGTAGGTGGGGCCAGTGAAAATGATAGGATATCACTGCCATGATTAGGCTACTAATTAGTTGACTTTTAGTTAATCAAAAGGGAGATTATCCTAGGTGAGCCTGACCTAATCAGGCGAGGCATCAGGGAGGCACTCCTGCTGGTCTGGAAGAAAGCAAAGTGGCATGTTGTGAACTGCATACAGAAGGGTCCACATGGTCAGGATGTTAGGTGCCTCTAATGCTGAGAGTGGTCCCCAGCCAGTGGCCTCAGCCCCATCATTTCAAGGAACTGAATTCTGCCAACGACACACATGAGCTTAGAACAGACCCATAAGCCTCAGATAAAGTCATAGTCCCCACTAACACCTTGATTTTGGCCTGGTGACACCCTGAGCAGAGAATTCAGCCTGTCCCCAGACCCCTGACACAGAGAAACTGTGAGGTAATAAGTTTGTCTTTGTTTATGCCATGAAGTTTGTGGCAATTTGTTGTGTAGAAATAGACAATTAATACAGTGGGGTTTCAGAGATGCAGGGAATAGATCATACCTATATAGTAAACATGCTTTTTTAAATGTGTTTGTTTTTTAAAGATTTTATTTATTTATTGACAGAGAGCAAGCACAAGCAGGGGGAGTGGCAGGCAGAGGGAGAGGGAGAAGCAGATCCCTGTTGAGCAGGGAGCCTGATGTGGGGCTCGATCCCAGGGCCCTGGGATCATGACCTGAGCCCAAGGCAGATGCTTAACCGACTGAGCCAAGCCACCTAGGCACCTGTGAACATGCTTTCATTTACCAATCTTTCCTTGAAGAAAACCACTCTTGCATTCAATGTCGTGTCAATGGGGATGTCAGTCGTGGTGTCCCCTCCTCCCTGACTATAAGGGTATGTGAACTCCAACCAGCCACAGTGATTATCCTAGGGATGGGTATGGCATCCCAGCTTCACTCCTCAGGGGCTCTCCCAGAGACAGCTGTGGGTTTCCCCCTGGGGTTGTTCAACTAGAAATTATGAACCTGGAGTGGCTGCGTAGATTATCTTCTGTTGTGTTTCTGACATCACAACAAAAGACTCTGGCAAATATATTTCCGTTGGATAGATTCAGAAACAATATTCAGGGATACTGGAGGGTTTGACCCAATTCTATAACAAGACAAGTAGTTAGGTTGCTATTGGCAAACCAAGAGCCAGAAATGTCTGGCACAGGAAAACGGAGAGACAGCTTGCCTGTCCTGCCCACTATCCTTGCATCTGTCACTTGGCCATCATTGTGTCACCATCTTATCTCCATTTTCCCTTCTCATCTTCGGCTCTGTTGTGTTTTTCTCTGCATCTGATTGGGTCACAGAGACAAGGCAAGGGCCAACTCTGCTATTATAAGAATGCCGCTGCCATCAATAGCAAATCTGTCCACCCTCAGCCTGATTCCTGGGCGCAGAATCACACACTAGTCCAAGAACAAGTCTTAGAAATCTTACGGGTACATTTCCTTCCTTTTATAAACGAGCAAGCTAGTGCCTGGTGTCGTATCCAAAAGATAGGCAGCTTCTCAGGGAAGTGTGAATAGACTACAGGTCGCCAGATTTTCCCCCCATGTTGGCCTCAAAAGTTGGAGAAGTTCCTGATATGAATGGTCGAGGCCAAAGGTGTTTTGTGACTTTGGTGTGAGGGAGTGGACATTTGGTGTGACGATCAGACAGTAAAGCTGTTGAGAGTAAGTGGTGGGTCCTCTTCTCAGACTGACCCTTTTGGATTGGTTTCTCCTACATAGTTGACCATGCCGGGACTGTCTCCCATCTGAGAGAGGAACTGGGGGAAACATTTTAGATTGGCTTTTCTCAAGGCTTTACATTCCAGAGTTCTCTCCTTTCGTTGGTGCACCTCCCTTAAGTACGCCTCTACTTGTCTGTTCTTGCCATCAGAACGCTAAGATCCAGAAGACTGATAATAAAATGAGGGCTTGGAGCAGGGATGATAAACGGGTTTCAGCTCATTCATCAGTCCAGTTAATTTCTTGTAGATACTTAGAGGGCTGCTTTGAGAAGGATCCTTAAGATTTATCCAGGCTTAGCGAGAAAAAGCAAGAGAAACAATGAACTAGTCATGTGTTCTGCCATCGCCACTGTTTTGGATTCCACAGAAACAGACTCTGATGAGACTCAGAGAATTGCTCGCGGGGGGTTTATTGGGGAGTATACTCAAGAACTTGTAAGAAATGAGGGAAGCAAGACGAGACATTAGTTGCAATGATGGCCTCAGCCAACCTCATGGGCGATCTCTGGAGCTGGGTTGTCTCAAATAAGACAAAGGGCCAGGCCTTAGCATGAATCCTCTCCCCCGTTCCCCCCAACATTGAGCCTGGAGGGCTGTGACCTTGGGAAAGGCAGCTCCCTTTGACCAAAGCCTTTCTCAGGGAAGATGCAATTATGAGTCACCAGTGGCCAACGCTAGTGGCAGCTGAGGGAATGCATGCATGGGTCCTGAAAGGGGATCTGCGTGGCATACCAAAAGATCCACGACAGCCACAGAAGTGGGAGTGGCCATGCCTATGTGAGAGATTTGTCATTCTGGCCCAGGGAAGAAGGCCAACAAAGTTACTCTGGTGCTTAAAGTGTGAGCTCCAGGCCAGGGGAGCATGATTAAGATCATGCAACATACAAGGTCGAGTCTTTGAGGTTTGGGACCCAGAGTCATTGGTCATAAAGTGTTCCTGCACCTTCTTCTTCTGTGTTCGTGTCTTCTGTGCACATACTTTCCTTGGGAAACTCACATGGGGTGGCAGCTGCTTCGTAGCAACGGGAGAGGATTTAGGAATTTGGGGCCTTGAATTCTGGTCATCTTTCTCAGTATCTTTCTACGTTGGAAACATGACTAACATCTCTTTCATGCCAACTCATCATAAATGATGATATGCTTCTCCTTTGCTTACCCCACCCTGCCTCTCCCTCATGCCTCCTGGCTCTGGATGTGTCCGTGTCAGAGGGTGTCAGCCCAGCAGGGCTTTCCGCGGAGTCTACGTTGACTACAGGAGAACTGCAGAGAGGATATGGGTGTGAGCCTTGGAGAGGGAGTAATTTCAAGCATATTTATTTATAATTCTATTTATTCCCAATCCCCCAAATTCCTTAAATCTTCTCCCAAACTTTAACTATAAGAAATTCCAGGTATAACTTGTCTGTGGGGCCAAAGTTAGAATCAGAATGTTCTATAAACTCTACGACTTCTTAGTCTTCCACCCAGGGGGAGTTCTACTGTGTCACTGCCGAAATTTCAACATTCCCCAATGTAAATGATGGATAAACTCACTAAGAGCCCACTGTTTATACTTCTTGGGTTAAGCTGAAACTGTTTTCCCCCTTATGATTAAAAAAATAAGCAAATAACCATAGACCTAAATACGCAAGCTAAAACTCTAAAGCTTCCAGGAGAGACCACAAAGAAATGTCTCCATACTTTTGGGTGGGTAATGATTTTTTTAAAATAAGATTTTATTTATTCATTTGAGAGAGAGAGAACATGAGTGGGGCAGGGGAGGGGGCAGAGGCAGAGGGAGAAGCAGGCTTCCCATTGAGCAGAGAGCCTGATTTGGGGCTCGATCCCAGGACCCTGAGATCGTGACCCAAGCCGAAGGCAGACGCTTAACTGACTAAGCCACCCAGGTGCCTCCTTTTTTTCTCTCTCTCCCTCTGCCCCTCCTCCCTGCTCATGCTATCTCTCTCAAATAAAGAAAATCTTTTTTTTTAAATTTTAAATATTTACTTGAGGGAGAGACAGAGAGCACACAAGCAGGGAGGTTCAGGGGGTGAGGGAGAAGCAGACTTCTTGCTGAACAGGAAGCCCGATGCGGGGCTCGATCCCAGGACCCCAGGATCATGACCTGAGCCAAAGGCAGATGCTTAACTGACTGAGCCACCCAGGTGCCCCAATAAATAAAACCTTTAAAAAATATTATTGCATGTACATATTTTATTTTGCTTTCTCCCCTTATTATCACATTATAAGCACTTCCCCCCGACATGAAAAACTTCTCATGAACATGATTTTAAATGGCTGTATCATACTCCATCATACACAATTTCCTAACCCTTTAATGGTTAGCTTTTGTTTTTGTTTTTCACTGCTGTAAGTCATGCTTAGGTAAAAAGAACTGTGTACCTAAAGTGTTAGTGCCTGCATTTTAGGTTATTGACATAGGTAACATTCCCAGACATGTATCAGCTCTAATTTTTTAAAAGAGTCAATGAGGTAACAGCAAAAACCTCCATCTAGACCTTCTACCCAACGGTGTAGCACCCCGGCATCCTGCTGGCTTGAAGGGATACTGATATTCAGAGGAGCGCCTCCTCTGTGCCAGACCCTGGGGGAGAAGGAAGACAGACGGAGACGAGGAAGCACAGTCTCCGCTCTTATGAATGGGTGGGTCAGGGAGAATTCGGGAAAGTTCAACTGAAGTGATGTTTTAACCGGCTTGCAGCATGAGTAGAATTTTGCTACAGGCAATGAGCAGATATAAAAGAACGGTATCCTTAGGTGCTGGGATCGTGGAGGTGTTCTTGAGCGTTAAAGTAAAACCAGCACATGTGTGCTTTAGAATTCTTCTTGGGTAACGTTCTAGGTCTAAGAGGCTGGATTCAAAGGGGAAATGGAGAGAGATACTAAGGATAGTAGACAGATTAGGGGACGCTTGACAAATAGGCAGGATTAATAGAATTGGGGTGGAGGAAATGTTTTTGGGAGGTATTTGGGCACAAAAAGTTTTAGAACAATAGTGTGCTGGGGGTCAAGGGGAGAGTTTTACTTAAGAACAGCTTCCTACTGGACTGTGTTCCTAGTAAGCCCAGCTCTGCTGCTGACTCACTGTATGACTTCCAGCAAGTCTCTGAATCTCTCAGGGCTTCAGTCTCTAACCTGTGAAGTGAAGAGACTGGACCAGATGAGGACTCTGTTGAACTCATGACGTCCCTTTTCCCTGGTGGATAGGAAGGGACAGGATAGGGCCCTTTTCCCTGTTGAGCAGGGTGGGACTCCAGGCAGCCACAACAAACGGGGAGATTCTGAAGAGTTGAAATCTACCTGCTTTCCCTGGACACGGTAATCTCCACGGTGATCCCTAGCTCTAAAAGTCTGATTACACATTCATATCAAATGCAAAGTGGAGTTTGAAAAAATACTATTAAACAGGGGCCTCTAAATAGTACCACACTTAAAATTATGTGAGCTCATTCCCACGTTTGGGGGTTTGATTTTAACAAGGGAAATGTCTCGTTGTCAGACTGCCGACAACAATCAATAGTGAACTGTAAAAATGACACTCGATTTCCTATAATAAAAGAAGTTACTTAGTTTCCTAGTTCCTCTCATTTTTCACCGCCATGTTATCAGATGATTTGATTACCTAAAAATGTATTTTATCTTGTTTTATTTTTTTAAAGATTTTATTTATTTGAGTGAAAGAGAGCGCGAGCACAAGCAGGGGGGAGGGGCAGAAGAGAGGAGAAGCAAGCTCCCCGCTGAGCAGGGAGCCAGACGTGGGGCTCAATCCCAGGACCCTGAGATCATGACCTGAGCCGAAGGCAGATCCCCAACCAACTGAGCCACCCAGGTGCCCCTTAAAATGTATTTAAAAAAAATAAACTTAACAACCTTTCTCTTGAACTCATTTATTTGCTTACTTAGTTATTTACTTACTTTTTGAAAGGTGCATTTTGCTATCTTTTTTTTTAAGGTTTATTTATTTGAGAGAGAGAGAGCGCGTGCATGCGTGGGGGAAGGGGCAGAGGGAGAGAGAGAGAATCCCAAGCAGACTCCCCGCTGAGGGAAGAGCTTAACGCACTGAGTCACCCAGATGCCCTGCATTTTGCTTTCCTTAATCCCGAATGCAAGTATAACCAAATAAAAGAACACCGTGCTTATCATTCAATATTTTTAAAGGAAGAAGTGAGCGGTTTCTGAAACTTACATGAAAATATTTTTCTTTCTTCAAATAGGAATACATCTGCAGGTTTTCTCTTTTTTGTTTTTAACATTTAAGTAACTGTTTTCAGTGTTGGCCACTAATAACCTAATAAGAGTAAAGGAATGGCAGCTAATCCACTCTTCTATGTATCTAAGCATTAGGGATATTAACAGGAGTAAGAGTAACTGTGACAAGTCAAAATTACATAGACTCCTGATAGTGAGCCTTGACCCCTCTCTCCTGTTCCAAAGCAGGTTGGGAGAAAGCCCTGATTTGCAGTGTTTGCTGGGTGTCGTGGTGCAAATATCTCCACCACCCGCTGCCAGCTTTATGATACAGAGAGTTGCAGATGTAATTAAGGGAAGGATCTTGAGATAAGATCAGCCTGGGTTATCCAGCCAGCTCCAAATCAAATGACAAGTGTTCTTGTAAGATACAGAGGTGCAGAAGACAGGGACACAGGGAAGAAGGCCACCTGACCGTGGAGGCAGAGACTGGGTTGGGGCAGACACGAGCCAAGGAAAGCTGGAGCCGCCAGCAGCTGGAGGAGGTGAGGAAAGATTCTCGCCCAGAGCCTCCAGACAGAGCGTGGCCCTGCTGATCCCCTGATTTCAGACTTCCCCTCTCCAGAACTGTGAGGGGGTACGTTTCTTCTGTGTTAAGCCTCTAGACGTGAAGTACTTTGCGATGGCAGCTATAGGAAATGAATATATCCCATCACACCCATCCCGCAGTTCAAAATCGCAATTCTGTCCTCTTTGCTTCATCTGTTTTCTTTCTCTCTTCTGAAGCCTTAGAAAGCAAATTCCAAATATCATATAATGTCAACCCTATATACTTCAATACACATCTCAGAATTTATGGACATATAAAAATTTAACCACAGTGTCATTATGCATCTGCACAATACAACTAAATGAAAAAAAGTAAGTCCTAGGTATCCAAACGTCCTTTAATATATTGCTTTAACTCTAATGCTAAAATCTTATTAGACTGATTGTCCTCTTTGAATTACCCTTTGTTTCTAGCTATCTTTCTAGGAAAGAAAGAAAGGAAGAAAGGAAGAAAGGAAGGAAGAAAGAAAGAAAGAAAGAAAGAAAGAAAGAAAGAAAGAAAGAAAGAAAGAAAGAAAGAAAAGAAAAGATAGCAAGCCATCCAGCCTGGAATTAAATACAGCATTATGTGTTCCTAGGTAGATGGGTGGCAATGTCTCAACGTCCTCCCCACTCAATGGTGAAAAATTCTTGGAATTTATTCTCTCGTTAAAAATAAAGATTTCTTTTTCTCCTCTGCAATATGAGCTTTTGTCTAGGATTGACATTCAGAAGCTTCACTTCGAAGTCCTGTTGGACGTGGATAAGAATAAGGTCATGATAGACAAAAGTAAGCTGGATTCTAATTTTTCCCCTACGTGCAGAAGAGCTTTGCTTTGAAAAAATGAAATAGGAATTAAAAAAAGGGTGAAAACCAGGAAGTTGGTCTACACTGGCTTTCACACTGTTCTCTTACAAGTTTCCCTTTTCTCCGAGAAATTTCTCTACTAATTTAAAAATGAAAAATGCTGTGCTCTGAATGATTGTATCTGGCAGTCTTTTCAAGAAGTGTGGGATGCATGGACTGTTTTCTCTTAAAGAAGCATGCTCCTTCGGCACTTTACCTGTGTTCCCCAAATTGCTTTTCTCTTCTAAGGAGATTAATATTGATCATTCTCCCTTCCCTCTAATAAAAGGGGTTAAGGGTAAATCACTCTTATGAAAGAGAAGATTGGCAACTGCTTAGGAATACAGGTGGGGGTACAGGTACGTCCCTAAGGTAGGATATCACCTGAAAAATAGACTCTCTAGATCCTAGGTTAGTATCTTGGAAGTTTCTTCATTCTAAAGGAAGTACGCCTTATCAAAATTTAAATGCTCCTTGCAAAGGTCATACATGTTGCATGTTCTGAGATATATCAGGGATGGAAACAAGAGAGTCAAGATTACTGGGGCTGCCCGCCTGCTGACAGCTAGGCTTGCAGAAACTGGGTACTGAATGTTTTGGGGAAACAAGAGAAGGTAGTGCCATAGGAGTCCAGAAAGGTAGCCTGAACGCCAGAAATATGAGGGTGCCAAAGATAAACCCCCCTCCAGCTCCTCCCATTGTTCCTCTTTCAAACCCTGTGTCCCTGGGCTCAAGGCTGACTCCCAGGGCAATTGCTGAGTGCAACTTTTTCTGTCTGAAAACAGAGGAACCCCGTCATCTGAAGTGGGCTTAGTCAGATCTTGAGATCTAGCCAAGTGACCACTCCTCCCTTGTCCCCACTTGTATATATTCTGTGAATGGCTCTCTTTGAACAAGGTAACTACACCTCCCTCTTGTAGACTTTGAAGCCCTTGATTTATGCGACGTGTTTGTTCATGCTTAAGTGAAACCTCTGGCAGAGCAGAAAAACTTGTTCAAATCTCTTTTCCCAGTAATATTTTCTTATATCTTAACGCAGTCAAGGGGAGGGAGGAATGTTCCTGACAAGCACACAGTTTACAGCACCAAGAGTTCAGACGGAAGAACAATGCAGCTGGGAGTCCTTCACTTATCTACCCTCCTTGGTAACTTTCTCGGTGTTCTCAGCACTCCACCCGGAGGAAGGCAGAATAGCTCAGTAGAGATCTGTCAAAATATAGACAGTGTGGTTTTAGCTCTGACATGTAAAATGCCTGGAATTCATCATTCCTGCCCTTACAAAAGAAAAGGCTGAACATATTGAAAATCAGTGACTTTTATTAGACCTCTCAGAGAAATGAGGTCACAGAGCAAACTATCACCCTGAAATCTGGAGTCACAGGTGAATACAGAGAATTACAGGTCAGCTCACCTGGAACAGCAGCTTCTAGACCCACAAAGTGGCAGGAATATTTAAAAAGCAGTTGGGATGAGTTGCTAAAGGCTGAGTGTGGACTCGTTTGAGAATAAGAAATTCAAGGGGATGCGGTCAAGGGGAACACCACCCCCCCCCCACTCTTTCATGGGTTTTACCTTCCAGGAATCCCACCACGTTCTCAAGATGAAGATCTGAAAAAAGTGCCCTCAGATTTTCTGGCAGGGAAAGGAAAAGTAACCATTCTGAAATTTGCCTAGAGTGAATTTCCTATAGGTACCAACTTTATCCACTTTATCAGACCCTTATCTACCTGGGGAAGGGCAATGAGCCAACTCCAGCCCTTCTATCCCTGTTTTTTCTAAGGGGAGAGAAAGAAAGGATAAGGAACATTCCTAAAGGTCACAGTTCAGGGACCCAAGCCCGCTAAAAGACTGAGATTTAATTATAAGATTATGGACCACTTCCCCTTCCCAGCCCCTTACCATCAAGCCAACACGGCTCTGGCATAATATCAACAGGTTAGAACTAAAGGAAAGACAAGACGGCCCCTGTTTAAGTCCTTAGGGAAGCGCACAGAATATAGGAGAGAAAAAAACCACAAGGACGGCAGAGGAAATCGAAATCTCTGGCACCTACATCTACAGAAAACAGTCTAGTTTTTAGCCAGATTAACATAAAACCTCATTATCAGGTTTGTTTACGGCAGTTCCTATTGTCCAAAACATTATGTCCCATTTTCAACAAAAAAAAAAAGGAAAAAAACGACAAGCTATGCGAAAAGACAAAACACAGTCTGAAGAGATAAACTAAGCATCAGAATCAGACTCCGATGTGATACAGACGTTGGAATTATCAGAGAGGAAATCTGAAACAACTCTGATTAATACGTCAATGCCTTTAATGAAAAGAGTAGACAGCATGCAAGAGTAGATGGGTAATGGAAGCACAGAGATGGAAACCTTCAGAAAGAACAGGAAGGAAATGCTAGAAATCAAAAGCACTAATGAAATAAAGTCTTTGATGGGTTCATCAGTAAACGGGACACGGCCAATGCTAGAATCAATGAACATGAAGATATGTCAATAAAGACTTCCCAAACTGAAACGTAAAGAAAAAAGAACAACAACAATAACACAAACAGAACAGAATATGTAAGAATTGTGAGGAAACTGCAAAAGGTATAACATGGGTGTTACTGGGATACCAGAAAGAGAAGGAGAGAGAAAGGAGCAGAAGTGTTTCAAGTAATAGAATTTTCCAGAATTAATGACAGACACGAAATCACAGACGCAAGAAGCTGAGGCTGAATACCAAAAAATCTATACCTATGTATATGATATTTGGACTGCAGAAAACCAAAGACAAAGAAAATTTTGAGAAAAACCAGAGGAGGGAAAACACCTTCCCTATAGCAGAGCAAAAATAAGAATAATATCGGACTTTTCATCAGAAATCAGGCAATCAAGAAGAGTGAAATGAAATATTTAAATTGTTGAAAGAAGGAGGAGGAGTTAAGATGGCGGAGGAGTAGGGGACCCCTTTTTCAGCCGGTCCCCCGAGTCGAGCTGGATAGGTACCAGACCATCCTGAACATCCACGGAATCAGCCTGAGACGCAGGAAGACGCATCTGGATCAGTACAAATGAACATCTCCAGCGCTGAGTATTGAGGTACGAAGCGGGGAGCCATGAAACTGTGCACAGATATCGGAAGATAAACAGAAGGGGGAGGGAGCCGCCGCGTTCGGGCGCCGGGAAGCAGTAGCCACTTGCACGGGAGAGTGGGCGGGGCTCGCGGACGGCACCCGCAAAACAGCAGACTGAGACCATGAGCCGGGTGCGTGCGCCACCAGGCATCTCACGGAACACCGGAATCCCGGTGCGCTCACTGGATCCAGACTGAGACCGGGAGCTTCCGGAGCGCGCGCGGGGCGGCTGGCGGCTGGCGGCGTTAGAAACACAAAGGACAGAGACGCGCCGGCCCTGGAAGTGAGGGCTGGGACGCCGGGTGTGGGGCGCACATCCCGGACGCTGCAGGGTTGAGCAGCACCAACAGAAACAGAGTTAAAGTGGCCAGAACATTAGTAGAGAACGGGCCGCAATCCCTCTGTTCTGTGACAGAGGCTGAAATTTGGCCGTTGTTGCCCTGACTCTCAGAAGAGGCACAGCAAACCGCCAGGGAAAGCCGCCAGAGAACAAAAGCCTGGAAATACCGGCTCAGGGAGTGCCCCTCCCCATCCCCCCTCGCAGGGGACGCCGAGACTCTACCCAAACAGGGCTGCCTGAGTATCGGCGCGGCAGGCCCCTCCCCCAGAACACAGAAGGCAGGCTGAAAAATCAAGAAGCCCACAACCCGGGCGCCTGGGTGGCGCAGTCATTGAGCGCCTGCCTTCGGCTTAGGGCGTGATCCCGGCGTTCCGGAAAGGAGTCCCTCATCGGGCTCCTCCGCTGGGAGCCTGCTTCTTCCTCTCCCACTCCCCTGCTTCTGTTCCCTCTCTCGCTGGTTGGCTGCCACATAAATAAATAAATAGAATCTTTAAAGAAGAAGCCCACATCCCTAAGATCCCTATAAAACAAGGGGCACGGCCTGGGACCCAGTCAATAATTTGGGCTCTGGACAACCCTGCAACCTCTCCTCATCAGAATGACAAGAAGGAGAAGCCCCCCACAGCAAAGAAAAGACAGCGAGTCTGGGGCCTCTGCCACAGAAATAATGGATATGGATGTAACCCAATTATCAGAAATGGAATTCAGAGTAACGATGGTCAAAATGATGAGTAGAATTGAAAAAAGTATTAACGAAAAGGTTACTGAGAATATAGAATCCCTAAGGACAGAAATGAGAGCGAATCTGACAAAAATTAAAAATTCTATGAGTCAAATGCAGGCAAAACTAGAGGCTCTGACAGCCATGGTCACCGAAGCAGAAGAACGTATTAGTGAATTGGAGGATGGGTTAATAGAGGAAAAAACGAAAATAGAAGCTGGCCTTAAAAAAATCCACGCCCACGAATGTAGGTTACGGGAGATTACTGACTCAATGAAACGATCCAATGTCAGAATCATCGGCATCCCCAAGGGGGTGGAGAAAAACAGAGGTCTAGAAGAGATATTTGAACAAATTGTAGCTGAAAACTTCCCTAATCTAGCGAGGGAAATAAACATTCGTGTCCAAGAGGCAGAGAGGACCCCTCCCAAGCTCAACCACAACAAACCTACGCTACGTCACGTCATAGTGTAATTCGCAAATATTAGATGCAAGGATACAGTACTGAAAGCGGCCAGGGCAAAGAAATTTCTCACGTACCAAGGCAAAGGTATCAGAATTACGTCAGACCTGTCTACACAGACCTGGAATGAGAGAAAGGGTTGGGGGGGCATTTTTAAAGCTCCTGCAGAGAAAAACATGCAGCCAAGGATCCTTTATCCAGCAAGGCTGTCATTCAGAATTGATGGAGAAATAAAGACATTCCAGAATCGCCAGTCATTGACCAATTTTGTAACCACGAAACCAGCCCTACAGGAGATATTAAGGGGGGTTCTATAAAGGTAAAAAGGCCCCAAGAGTGATACAGAACAGAAAGTCACAACTGATACAAACAAAGACTTTACTGGCAACATGGCATCATTAAACTTCTATCTCTCAGTTCTTAGTGTCAATGTAAATGGTTTGAACGCTCCCATAAAGCGCCACAGGGTTGCAGATTGGATAAAAAGAAATGACCCATCCATTTGCTGTCTACAAGAGACTCATTTCGAACCCAAAGATGCATTCAGACTGAGAGTAAGGGGATGGAGTACCATCTTTCACGCCAATGGACCTCAAAAGAAAGCTGGGGTAGCAATTCTCATATCAGATAGATTGGATTTTAAACTAGAGACTATAGTCAGAGACGCAGAAGGGCACTATATTATTCTTAAAGGAAGTATTCAACAAGTGGATATGACAACTATAAATTTTTATGCCCCCAACAGGGGAGCAGCAAGATACACAAGCCAACTCTTAACCAGAATAAAGAGACATATAGATAAAAATACATTAATAGTAGGGGACCTCAACACTCCACTATCAGAAATAGACAGAACACCCTGGCAAAAACTAAGCAAAGAATCAAAGGCTTTGAATGTCATACTCGACGAGCTGGACCTCATAGATATATATAGAACACTACACCTCAGAACCAAAGAATACTCATTCTATTCTAATGCCCATGGAACATTCTCAAGAATAGACCATGTTCTGGGACACAAAACAGGTCTCAACCGATACCAAAAGATCGAAATTATCCCCTGCATATTCTCAGACCACAATGCTCTGAAATTGGAACTCAACCACAAGGAAAAATTTGGAAGAAACTCAAACACTTGGAGACTAAGAACCATCCTGCTCAGGAATGACTCGATAAACCAGGAAATCAAAAATCAATTTAAACAATTTATGGAGACCAACGAGAATGAAAACACAACGGTCCAAAACCTATGGGATACTGCAAAGGCAGTCCTAAGGGGGAAATACATAGCCATCCAAGCCTCACTCAAAAGACTAGAAAAATCTAAAATGCAGTTTTTATATTCTCACCTCAAGAAGCTGGAACAGCAACAGAGGGACAGGCCTAATCCATGCACGAGGAAGCAGTTGACCAAGATGAGAGCAGAAATCAATGAATTAGAAACCAGAAGTACAGTAGAGCAAATCAACAGGACTAGAAGCTGGTTCTTTGAGAGAATCAATAAAATTGACAGACCACTGGCAAGACTTATCCAAGAGAAAAGAGAAAGGACCTAAGTTATTAAAATTATGAATGAAAAAGGAGAGGTCACGACCAACACCAATGAAATTGGAAGGATTATTAGAAACTTTTATCAACAGCTATATGCCAATAAATTAAGCAATCTGGAAGAGATGGAGGCCTTCCTGGAAACCTATAAACTACCAAGACTGAAACAGGAAGAAATTGATTTCTTAAACAGGCCAATTAATTATGAAGAGATTGAGTCAGTGATAAACAACCTTCCAAATAACAAAACTCCAGGCCCGGATGGTTTTCCTGGGAAATTCTACCAAACATTCAAAGAAGAAATAATACCCATTCTCCTAAAGCTATTTCAAAAAATAGAAACAGAAGGAAAGCTACCAAACTCATTCTATGAGGCCAATATTACCTTGATCCCCAAACCAGGCAAAGACCCCATCAAAAAGGAGAATTACAGACCGATTTCCCTAATGAATATGCACGCCAAAATCCTCAACAAGATCCTTGCTAATAGAATCCAACAGTACATTAAAAGGATTATCCATCATGATCAAGTGGGATTCATACCTGGGATGCAAGCGTGGTTCAACATTCCCAAATCTATCAGCATGATACATCATATCAACAAGAAAAGACTCAGGAACCATATGATCCTCTCAATTGATGGCGAAAAAGCATTTGACAAAATACAGCATCCTTTCCTGATTAAAACCCTTCAGAGTGTAGGAATAGAGGGTACATTTCTCAATCTCATAAAAGCCATCTTTGAAAAGCCTACAGCAAATATCATTCTCAATGGGGAAAAGCTGGAAGCCTTTCCCTTAAGATCAGGAACACGACAAGGATGCCCACTCTCGCCACTATTATTCAACATAGTACTAGAAGTCCTTGCAAAAGCAATCAGACAACGAAATGGGATAAAAGGTATCCAAATCGGCAGAGAAGAAGTCAAAATGTCTCTCTTTGCAGATGACATGATACTCTATATGGGAAACCCAAAAGAATCCACTCCCAAACTATTAGAAGTTATAGAGCAATTCAGTAACGTGGTGGGATACAAAATCAATGCTCAGAAATCAGTTGCATTTCTATACACGAATAACGAGACTGAAGAAAGAGAAATTAGGGAATCCATCCCATTTACAATAGCACCAAAAACCATATGTTATCTTGGAATTAACTTAACCAGAGACGTAAAGGACCTATATTCTAGAAACTATAAATCACTCTTGAAAGACATTGAGGAAGACATAAAAAGATGGAAAAATATTCCATGCTCATGGATCGGAAGAATTAACATAGTTAAAATGTCCATGCTACCCAGAGCAATCCACACTTTCAATGCTATCCCGATCAAAATACCGAGGACATTTTTCAAAGAACTGGAACAAATAGTCCTTAAATTTGTATGGAAACAGAAAAGGCCCCGAATCTCCAAGGAACTGTTGAAAAGGAAAAACAAAGCTGGGGGCATCACAATGCCGGATTTCAAGCTGTACTACAAAGCTGTGATCACAAAGATAGCATGGTACTGGCACAAAAACAGACACATAGACCAATGGAACAGAATAGAGAATCCAGAAATGGACCCTCGGCTCTTTGGGCAACTAATATTTGATAAAGCAGGAAAAAACATCCAGTGGAAAAAAGACAGTCTCTTCAATAAATGGCGCTGGGAAAATTGGACAGCTACATGCAAAAGAATGAAACTTGACCACTCTGTCACACCATACACAAAAATAAACTCCAAATGGATGAAAGACCTCGATGTGAGACAGGAATCCATCAAAATTCTAGAGGAGAACATAGGCAGCAACCTCTACGACATCGGCCAAAGCAACCTTTTTCATGACACATCCCCAAAGGCAAGAGAAACAAAAGATAAAATGAACTTATGGGACTTCATCAAGATAAAAAGCTTCTGCACAGCCAAGGAAACAGTCAAAAAAACTAAGAGGAAGCCCACGGAATGGGAGAATATATTTGTGAATGACACTACAGATAAAGGACTGGTATCCAAGATCTATAAAGAACTTCTCAAACTCAATACACGAGAAACAAATAAACAAATCAAAAAATGGGCAGAAGATATGAACAGACACTTTTCCTACGAAGACATACAAATGGCTAACAGACACATGAAAAAATTTTCAAAATCATTAGCCATCAGGGAAATTCAAATCAAAACCACACTGAGATACCACCTTATGCCAGTTAGAATGGCAAAAATAGACAAGGCAAGAAACAACAATTGTTGGAGAGGATGTGGACAAAGGGGATCCCTCCTACATTGTTGGCGGAAATGCAAGTTGGTACAGCCACTCTGGAAAACGGTGTGGAGGTCCCTTAAAAAGTTAAAAATTGAGCTACCCTATAATCCAGCCATTGCACTACTGGGTGTTTACCCCAAAGATACAGACATAGTGAAGAGAAGGGCCATATGCACCCCAATGTTCATAGCAGCTCTGTCCACAATAGCTAAATCGTGGAAGGAGCCGAGATGCCCTTCAACAGATGACTGGATTAAGAAGTTGTGGTCCATATATACAATGGAATATTACTCAGCTATCAGAAAGAATGAATTCTCAACATTTGCTGCAACATGGACGGCACTGGAGGAGATAATGCTAAGTGAAATAAGTCAAGCAGAGAAAGACAACTATCATATGATTTCTCTCATCTATGGAACATAAGAACTAGGAAGATCGGTAGGGGAAGAAAGGGATAAAGAAAGGGGGGGGGTAATCAGAAGGGGGAATGAAACATGAGAGACTATGGACTATAAGAAACAAACTGAGGACCTCAGAGGGGAGGCGGTGGGGGAATGGGATAGACCGGTGATGGGTAGTAAGGAGGGCACGTATTGCATGGTGCACTGGGTGTTATACGCAACTAATGAATCACCGAGCTTTACCTCGGAAACCGGGGATGTACTGTATGGTGACTAACATTATATAATAAAAAATCTTTAAAAAAAAATTGTTGAAAGAAAACCCCTACCAACCTATAATTCCATACCCAGTGAAACGATCTTTCGAAAGTGAAGGAGAAAGAAAGACTGACTCAGGCAAATAAAATAAATGAAGGCCTTCCTCACCGGGAGACCTGCCTGTAAGAGGTGCGAAAGGGAGTTCTTCAGAGAGAAGGAAAAGGATAGAGGATCTACCCTAGATCCACATAAGGAAAGGAAGCATGTTGAAAAGGAATGAATGAAGTCAAACGAGATCTTTTATTTTTCTGATTGTTGATTTATCTAATAGGTAACTATTGGATGAGTGTAGCATATGGATAAGTGAAATCAATGATAGCAACGTTACAAGGATGGGAGGATGGAATCAGGAATACTCTATGAAAAGCTACCTACACCATCCATGAGCTGTAGAGTGTTATTTGAAAGTGGATTTAGGTGCAAATGGATTTAGGTTAGGTACAGATACGTATTACAAATTCCAGAGTATCCACTAAAGAATTTTTTTTTTAAAGAAGTATAATCGCTATGCTAAGAGAGGAGAGAACATGGCGTCACATAAAATGCTTGATTGAAACCAGAGAAGGCAGAAAAAGAGGCTAAGAAACAAAGAACAGGTGCAGCAAACAAAAGTTACAATCACGGGACAAATCGATCCAACTATATCAACAATCGCTTTATATGCGAATGGTCTAAGAAGTAGCACTTCTCCAAACCAAAGGTCCCCCTCTTTATTGGCAGTTGGGGGGAGGGTGTGTAGGACATAGGGTGGCTCCTTCTCCAGGCCCTCCCTGTTTGCCAGATGCCTTTTTTCTGCCACTCGTTAACTCGGGGGCATTTACTCATTCTTTCAGTAGCATTTACTGAGTACTTGCTGTGGGCCAGGCACTGCCCCCAATGACTACAGATATTCAGATCCATCAGTGGGTCATTGCCTCCACTATATACATCAAAACAAGGATGACAGATTAGAAAAAAAAAAAAAAAGAACATTCTTAGCACAAGTTTTTGGGTTTTTTTTCCCCCAAGTTTGTATCTATTATCAACCATATGATTCTCGGGTGGATGGAATGAAAGTCATAGCAAATCACGGCGAGCGCTCTCTCACTCTTTCTTCCTCCCTTCCTGTTCTCTGGCTGCACAGAAGTAGAAAGCCTGGTTAGCCAGTTGAGACTTTTTTCCGGGGAGAACTTCGTGAAAGTTTCATTAAACTTTTTATTAAATTTGTTTTTTCATATAAAGTTCAAGAAGTTCTCCCAGCTCACATCAAACCCTTGGCGAGCTTCCTCTCGGACTCTGGGAAATCGTATTCACTCATTCCTTCACTCGTTTTGTGCTAAGTGCAAGATGCTGTCTTGAGGATTATCTAAAGGGCAAAAATAAACCTCAGACGGTCCCCTCTAATAGTTTATCATCTATCATCTTGTGTCTAACTAGTCCTTGCAAGCTTCTTACCTATGCCCTGCATTTCCCAACTTTGGTTACATTCACCTCATCATGGTTTCTTCTTCACTCTTCCTATCTTTTGGAGACACCACACATGGTATGGGAATGATATAATAATCTATCTTTGCGTGCATATTTATAATTCCATAATCATCAGCAAGGCAAAACAAAACGGATTTCAGAATCAGAAAACTTGGGTCTGAGTCCCATCCATGCCTGTGTAGCCTGGGACCGGCCACCTACCCTCTTGAGTCTCAGTTATTTTGCCCGTACAAACAGGACTATTTCTGCCTTATCTATTGCACAATGCATGTGTGTGTATGTGTGTGCATATTAAATAAGCCAATGAATGTGCAATCATTTTCCACAATATAAAATGATACACAGATGTAAATTGTTATTAAAATTTGTAATGGAATCAACCTCTGGGTTTGCTTATGTGTACAATACAAATACCATAGAAATAGTAACTAAGGGCAGAATTTGGCCCAGGGCATTTGACTACAGCAATTTTTTTTTTTTTAAAGGGCAGAAGGAAAAAAAAAAATCAAAGACTTTTTATTCAAAGCAGAAAACTTTCAAACAAGAGTCAGTACTTGCCAAGGCCACGGTTCCCAAGCGGATCTCCTTGAGGGAAGTTCAGAGGATGAAGGCAAGCTTCAGGAGCAGGAACTGAAGGAGAAAAACCTTTTAAGGCTATCATCTTCCTCCTCCACCCTTGCTGAGAATTCCTTATCTAATCAGCTGGACACACACATCTTAACAGTCAAACAATAAAAATGGGATGCAGTTAAAGTGTGGATCATGACAGAGGCCAAACAAACTTTCCAGCCAGGCTGCTGACCGCGTGCCCAAAGGGCACCAGACTCCACTTTCACTTTTACAGGAACTACAAATAAAATGACTTTCTCTCCTGGATTTCTGAAAGGGGTTTTGTGGTTAAATCTGGTAAAAACATAGTGCTGAAAAATGCATTATGTTCACAGGACCTAGCAAAGATGCGAAGCTTACGCTCGGTTCCCCTGGTATGAATTGGCAAGTAAAAGGGAACACAGTGAGGGGGTGGAGGGAAGGAAGGACCTCGGCCACTCCTCATTTTTCCAGTTTGTGTGTTCTAGCAAAGTAGAAACAGGAGGGGTTAGCGGAAGGAATTGGAGCATATTAACCACTTTGATTAAAAAACAAAGAAGGAAATCTCACACTGGTTAGGATGGCCACTACCAAAAAACCAGAAAATGACAAATGTTGGCAAGGATGCAGAGACACTGGAATCCTTGTGCATGTTTGGTGAGAACGCAAAACGGTGCTGCTGCTATGAAAACTGTTTGGTGATTTCTAAAATAATGAAGAATAGGCCCCAATAATGCCATTTCCGGGCATATACCACAAAGTACTGAAACCAGGATCTCAAAGAGATGTTTGCACTGCCATGTTCGTAACAGCATTATCCACAATAGCCAAGCAATGGAAACAACCCAAGTGTGCATCCGTGGGTGAATGGCAAACGAAATGCACACTAATAAGCATATATATGCATGATATAAGCATATGATGGATATATTATTCAGCCTGAAAAAAGAAGGAAGTTCTGACCTGTGCTACCACGTGGATGAACCCTGAAGGCACGCGAAGGGAACTAAGTCACAGAAAAGATAAATACCGTATGCTTCCCTTTGTATGAGATACTGAGAGCATCCAAATTCACCGAGACAAAGTAGGATGGTGGGTGCCAGGAGCTGGAGAGAGAACGCCACAGCGAGTCTTGTTTCATGGGTACGGAATGCTAGTTTTGTAAGATGAAAAAGTTGTAGAGATTGGTTGCGTCCGGTGTGAGTATACTTAACACTACTGAACTGACCATTTAAAAGAATTTTTAAGCAATTAAAATTTTAAAAAATTATTTAAACAGTTTTTTTTTAAAAAGAAGAAAAGCCTCAGTGAAACCTCGCTGCCCGGGATTAACTTTATAGCTACTGCGCAAGTTCTAGGCTAGTAGAGTCGGAGAGTTCCCCATGCCGACCAAGCCCAAGCTCTCCAGCACAGCCTTCAAGGCAACTTAGAGGTGCCCCCACCTTCCCCGCCGTCTTCCCTTAGGCCCTGCTTGGGTCTGTGCTACCTTCTCTCCCACACACCTCCTCGCACCGTGTCCCTTCTCGGCGGTGCCCTCCCTTCATCTTTGCAAAAGCCCAGCCACACCGTGGGGCCACTCAAATGTCCTGCGGAGCCTGCGCACATCACCTCGGGGGCGGAGCGCTGCCCGTGGCCAGCTTCGTGGTTTGGAGCGCGTCGCGTCCTGGCCTGTGTTCGAGGAGCTCCGCTCTGCCCAGGCTGGGTGGGCGCCCTCCTCGTCCTGCATCTTCACAGCGCAGACGCCAATGCCTGTTGAACGTAAGGCAAATCATGTCCCTGTGCCCGAGAGTCCGCCGGTGGCCAGGGGACCTTTCGGGAGGGCTGCAAAGCCTGGCGTGGTCAGCCCACCTGCCCCGGGCCCCTCGTTCTGACCTCCCACCACTTCCCCCCACCCTCTGAGCTCCCGCCCCCTTGCTCTTCCCTGGACCCCCGGGCTTCCTTCCTGCTCTAGGCCTCCAAGTGCGCTCACGACTCGGCCTGGAATCTTCCCCAGACTCCCACCTGGCTCGCTTCTGGTACCTCCTTTGGGCCTTTGCTGGAAGCACCCGTCCCTAACCGTCCGACCGAGCACCTCAAGCCGGTCCAGCTCCACCCCGACACCCGCAGCCTCCTTCCGGTCCCCCCCCCCCCCCCCCCCCGCACTTAGCACCACGTGACACAGATCTTGTTTGGTCCTTGCTTCTTCGCTGGAATGGAAGCTCCACGAGGGCTGGTGTTATTTTTATTTTTTTTAACTTTTTTTTTTTTTTTAATCCTCAGTACCTCCTACAGTGCCAGCTCATAGCCGACTTCCAATAAAGTGGTCCAGTTAATGAGATGATTGCATGACCAGAGAAAGCATTTCCAGTCTAAGGTATTGAAAGTAATTGTTTACAATCTGAATCTTCTTTTCTGTGAGCACTCATCCTTGGTGGGGGGGACATCTGGGGGGAAACATTGCAATACAGTCCCTTCTTTGTCTTTACTGTGTAGGATTCAACCTGTACTAAGTAGCAACCCGTTGATGTCTTCTTGTTTGCACACTCTTTAATCATTTCCTGTCAAGAATTAAAGCAGGGGCGCCTGGGTGGCTCAGTCGATAAGCGTCTGCCTTTGGCTCAGGGCATGATCCCAGGGTCCTGGGATCGAGCCCCACATCTGGTTCCCTGTTCCCTGGGAAGCCTGCTTCTTCCTCTCCCACTCCCCCTGGTTGTGTTCCCTCTCTCACTGGCTGTCTCTCTCTCTCTGTCAAATAAATAAAGTCTTTTTTAAAAAAAAGAATTAAAGCAAAGGTCATGTTGGAAAAGCACTCAATTAAGTCTTTAGAGGATGGTGATGTGTAAACAGACTTATTAGTCGTACCTGTAATTAATTCTTGCATTAGCTCACAGGTTGCTTAACACTGTGGTAGAATGATTCCTGATAACTTGCTATCCCTATCCCATTGT